>NC_056475.1:19177311-19509489 GCF_008729295.1 Plectropomus leopardus
TTGAAATGGAAAATTCAGTATCGGCAGTGACGTCTGTCAAAAACTCGACTGATAAATGAGTCAGACAGATATTCCTTGATTTTGACAGACGCATCTGCCGATACTGGTTTTAGCTGTTTCGGGACAACTTCACCTGGTTTAACACCCAAAACAATATCACTCAACTTTAAGTGCCTTAATTTATTCTGCAATATCATAGTCAGTGTCTAAACTGTATGAAGCTACAGTGAAATTATATTTTATGGCATAAATAACATATCAGCTGATATTTGTCTGCTCTGCTGATATAAGGGTCATGTGGTGTTGAAACAGAAAATTCGGTATCAGCAGTGACATCTGTCAAAAACTCGACTGCTATATTTCATCTTTTCAGACTCGCACTACACTGCATCTTCCTATGTTCCTGACTTTCCTACCTTACTACACTGTCTCTTTCTTGACTATTCCAGTCACTTACTTTCTACTTTGTGACCCTGTTCTGATTCCTATTTTTAACCTCTTATACTCTCATCCTCTGCCTTCACTCAGCTTCCTGTTTCTCACCTCAACTTCTTGTCTCTTGACTGTCCTTCCTGTCTCACAAGTCAACTAGCTGTAACTTGACCGACTTCCCTGTCTCTTAACCTAACTACTTGCCTTTTCCCCAACTTCCTGTCTCTTGACTGTCCTTCCTGTCTCTCAACCCAACTTTAAAACTCACCTGTCCCAGATAAGACTTGAACCACCAACCTCAGGAACATTAAACGCCTGATTTACCCACTGAGCCAAACCCCTGGGCACTTTGCATGTTTTCGACATTCCCTTTAACTGTGCTTTGGACAGCAGTCTTCAAAAGTCACCTGTCCCAGATAAGAGTTGAACCACCAACCCCAGGCACATTAACCACCTGATTTACCCACTGAGCCAAACCTCCTGCTATGATGCACATTTTCGACATTCTGCAAGGAGCAATGAAAGGGCCCTCACACCGCCACTTATGTCGGGGTACTCGTGAACTCCAACTAAAGTGGTTGTTATTTCTATTAGTCAGATATAAGTCAGATAATGCACACAGAAAGTTTGGATCCTGGAGTTAGATATTTCACATGATGTAATACTTCCAGCACCCACTAGATGGCACTGGAGGGCACATAAATTCCACATCATTTGTAGACCAAATCATGAAAATGTCAATAAAACACAACTGTCCTGCAAGGCTTACTTCCTGTTGCCAGTAGGTGGCACTATTCCAGATAGTGAATATTGTCATACAGATGTGTTCATAGTGGGATCTATTTTAAACCTATGAAGTTTCAGGCAGATTGGACAATGTACACTAAAGTTACAACAATTTATTGTTTTATAGCAAAACATTAAAATTTTACGCCACACCGCAGAAAAACTGTAAAAGTTCTGCGCTGTCTTTTGATAACTTTTCATCACCACTGGATTAAGATTGGACACTTGGTCGACTGGATTAATCCTAAAGGACAAGTTTGCAAAAATAGGAGGCTGGAAATCATCAAAAATGAGCACAAAATTCAATATGGCCGACTTCCTGTTGGGTTTATGGGGTGGGTCCAGAGGCTTTTTGTGCGTCTGGGCATGACGCATAAGTGTGCCGAATTTCGTAATTGTAGGTAAACTGGCCATTGTGGCTACACATTCGGTGGCGCTGTGGAGTCATTTTGCCACGCCCCTTTTGCCAGGCCAGACATGGTACGTTTCATGGTAAGTTTCATGAGTTTTTGAGCATATTTAGGCCTTAAAAAAATTGATCACTATCTATATTTCTGTGGCATTTTGGCCTCTTTCCAGTTGGACTAGAAGCTTTATACCTTAACAAAGCTCATTCGGATGGTACACATCTTAGTCAGTTCATAGACGACCTCAAAGCCATGGTTAACAGACTGGGCTAGGAGCTGGGCAAACAGCTGATTGTTGAAGATCTTGAGGCTGCAGCCGCTGGGGATCTTGCACACTGTGGTAGCGTGGAAACCATGTTGGAAATTACAGTTGCGGCTCTGGACAAAGATACTGCTGTCGCTCAGACACTCCGCGTACACCTCACCACCCACATAGTACAGGTGTAAACCTGAGAGGAAGGAAGGAGAAAAACAAATAAAGTCTGTATTACAATTGTAATGTGTAGAACTCTGCAAAAGAAAAAAAGTCCTTTTACTGTGGTGCAAACACTTAAACTGTCACCATATGTCAAAAGAGCACAAAAAAAGTTTTGATCCAAGAAAACATGTAATCAAAAATGTACATATTCAATGACTTCATTGTATACAAACTGAAAACGCCGTATTTCTTTCATATTCTGCCAGAGGAAAACCACATGGGCATCTTTGCTTGTAAATAAGGAATGTCTGGGTAGTGTTGGTGGTGTCTGTGAGTTGGGGACCAACTTCCCTCAACCCTTTGTGTTGCCACTGTCATTTAAACCACAGAGGGCACAGTTTACTGTAGACCACAGAGGCTTGATGTCTGTCCAACAATGGACGGCTTTCTCAACTCTTTTCCCAACAGACAAAAAAAACACCCTTAAAACATTTGGCCTGAAGGCCAGAACACAAGTGATGTGATGTGATTGCTTACAAAAGGCACATGTACTCAGTGGGCATCTTAAAAAAAATTTAAAAACCCTTTGTACAGTCCATTAAGAAATTATTCAAAAGTGTGTGTTCTGTTATGAATTACCTGCATGAGTTATCCAGCCTACCTTTGCCTATGTGCCTGCGTGTGTGTTCAATGGTGGAGTTGCGGTTGACGTTGGATAGCAGGCCAAGGCAGAAGCGGTTCTTGTTGTTGGATGGGTCTGTGAAGCCATCCACCAAGACGCTGCGGGACGACGCGTGGAAAGTTTCCCCCACCCGGTTGTTGAGCTCATAGTAAGCTACTGAACACCAGTACTCCGGTTCCTCGTAACATACGGGCCGTAAATCTAAACAGGTACACAAGTATGGGTTGACGTATAGGTGGGCATTAAGGATAAAAATACTGTGTGTAAATACTTTATCACACTGATACTAACATTTTCAACATTTCCTGCAGTGGTAAAAATACAAACAGTGCCTCAGTATAAAGAGTATGACAAAGTTTCTATCCATTAGGGCTGGGTACTCAATACCTTTAAGGTATCCTCTGATTAACCCAATAACAAGTATCGAAACTTCGTGAGTCAAAGATACCTGGATTTGATCCTTTTAGCACTGAGGATGTGATCCTGGGCTGTCCCAAATTCATGCCAGATCAGCAAATTTTCTGTTGCTGCCATCACAGGAGTTCCTCTCCTCCTGGCACCAGCCAATGGTCAGTTCAACATATGCGCGGTTAGCACGGGCTAACACAGCAGCAGTGGCTAATATCTGACACAGGGCCACTTAACAAGTCTGACAAACACACCAACACTGAAACAGCTTAACTTGTCATTAAACATGTTAATAATGTTAGCTGTGTGTTGCTAACAGTAAGCTGTGTATGGGCGCATTCTGTCCCTGGAACAGAACTCACACTCCTGCAGCAGCAGCAGCTACAACCCACACCATCTGTGGTAATGTGAAGTCAAGCACAGTGTTTCGACAAAGTTGGCAGTTCAGCGTGCCGATTTTCCACCAAAACGTTTAAAAGTAAGACCATGCTACATGCCATTCCATTTATATTTTAGGTATCAATTGATTTATCTCGATTGGTATCAGTATCACTTTAAGGGGATGGGTATTGTAACTTTTTAAACAATACCCAGCCCTACCCTCCATAGACACTTATCTTGTTGCTTATTTCTAAATGTGTACAAATACTGCTTATATTACATGCATTTTCTCTTGTGTGAACTACAGTTACCTCTGTGCGGTGCTGAAAATGTGAGTTTAATGGTTTCTGTGGAGTTGCTGGGCTTTACATCCTCTTGAGGGCTTGTCTCCATCATGCTGTACGGAGGTGGTGGAGTCTCAGCTGAAATAAATCACAGGAAGAGGGTTATCAAGTAAAGTAATTGATGTGCACTCATCAGAGAATTGAGGTCATGAATAAAGTCATAAACCTGCTTACGTGATGAGGTGTTTCCCTGTTCTTTCACATTGACTGCAACGCATCAACTTGCGTGTTTAGATTCCTACCTGTGATGTGATACGGGCTCCCAGGCTCTGCAGAGCTGTTGGGGGAGTTGGGGTAGCTCTGTGAGGTGGGAGATTGGGCGAGGGAGGATGAGGGGGAAGAGGAGAAGGAGGAGCAGGGCAGCGCAGGAAAGGAGTCGGGGTAGGTGGCGTTCTGGGGCATCAGAGGCTCATTGTGCAGTGAGGCGTTCCTGAACTTTGCCAGTAAACTGTGTTGAGGGTTGAACTCGCTATGGCGAGGGACCAGAACTGGCGGCAGCACTGAGAGGAGACGAGAGAAAGGAAAAGAAAAAGGTAGAGAGGGAGGGAGCAGAGACAAAGAGGGACCCAGAACAAGAGCCAAATGCTGTTATGAAAGATCATATTACTGCAAAACCTTTTGGCTTGGGAACACTGTATTAGATCAAATGTCCCATTTCTGTTTTGGAATCCACAATAGCTTTGCTCTTATGATATTAAAATTCAACAATAACCTCATTTGTTACAGCAAGTTTGGGAGATGTTCTGGAGCTAATGCGAGTACCTGGAGTCTCCACGCGCCTGTAGTGGTACGGGTTGACACAGATGTCCTTCTGCTTGGAGCCAAAGGGGAACTCGCAGCACTCCAGGGCCTTGAGCTCGTGGTGGGACTGTAGATCAGGCCAGCGCCACACCCTGCAGTAGATGACATGGGGCAGTCCCTTCCTGTGGGACACCTGCAACCTGCCGTCCAGCGACCGTGGAATTGTCACGCACTTGCCTGAAGTGTTGAAATTAAACAAGAGAGATTGTGAGTGAGTTTAAACTTCTGTTCTGTTGTTTGGAGGCATAATCATGATGAGACACATTTGTTGTCATAACGATAAGACAGAAATTAGCTTTGTCTTGTATTTTATAGAGCATGAAAAGTATTTCTTATACAGTTACTACCTCTAGAGTGCTTAAAATATTAGTCTGCAAGGTGAAAGAAGGTAATTGGAAGCGTCAAAGTCCAATAGAAACTGCAGCACTTTACTGTATTTACTACTGTGTATATGTTCAGCTAATTACTGGGATGATCTGCTTGTACCAAATTTTTGTCTTCACTTAGCCTGATGCTGTTGTAGTGTAAGTTACTCTACATGAGATTTAAATGATTACCAGACTAGTATAATTTCACATTTCAGGCTTTTAGTAATAAGATTTTTTCCAGAGCAGTTAAAAATAGTCATCTTGTGCAAGAGCCCTTTGTGACAAGGGATGCACGATATTGGATTTTTTTTGCTTATATCCAATATACCAATATGTAACTACTCATTTGGCAGCTATTGATATATCCGCTTTTCCCCTACCACCTAATTCAAGTGATCAATACGTCTCTTTTGTAGTGGAATTAACATCATATTATGCATATTCTGATCGTGATTATCCACCTGCACACTTAAAAAACAATGCTTTTCAACGTATGTAATAGTCATTCATTGTGCAAAGTAAGAAAAATGCTTCCAACTTTGGCTTAATTTTTTTGTCCATGTTCACTTGGTCAATAATAAATATATATATATATTCAATATCTGCCGATACCAATGACGTACTGATACTATTGTGCCTTTCTAATTGTGATTTCACAGGTATAAACATCTTCTTTACTGACTAGACCAGTGATGCCAACCTTTTAACCCATTACTTGTGTCAACTTCTCACTTGCATAATGTCAGTGAGTTGCAAGTATTTTTTTCCCTCTCCAACTGTTTCATTTAAAAACATTTTAGAGGCTCAGAGAGGTAAAAGCAGTACTTCTTTCACCAGAAACAAGCAAAACATTAGACATTAATATGGCAAAGCATGTTTTGTCTTTGTTCCTATCCTGTGACTCATCTTTAGACCCCTCACATTTATCTTGTGACTCTCCCCTTGGGGGACCTCCACTTTGGGAGCCACTGTACTAGACTTCTAGTGAATGTTTGCTACTCACTGGGCTGCCCAGGGCAGCTGAGGGCTCTCTCCAGCTCCTCCATCGCCCCCTTCTTCTTTTTCAGTTTCTTCACTAGAGAATCCACAGCCTTTTCTGCCCACTTCTCCTCCTCATCCCCTTGTTTCCAGCCAAGCAGGCGCTTCACCGCCGGGCTGGTGAAGGAGAATAGGGACGTAATGGATGCAGAGGAGTTCATTATGAGATGAATAAACGGGGAGGCGAGATGACGTGATAGATGTCGTTAAGGGATAAAACTTCCCTTGAGGACAGGAGACAATTGATGAGAAGCCAGGTCAGGAGTGAGGATAAAAGCGGTAGCGTGATGAGTCTGTGTAAACAGAGGCTGCTTTTTGTATTCCGCTGTTACTTCTGAGCACTGCTGGTGGAGGAGCTGAACTTCCCCAGTGCAGCACAGACTCTAAATCCCCTCTCTGTGTTGGCACAGAAGGGATCCGTCAGCGCTGGATTGGAAGCCTCCTGTAGGGATGGTTGTTCCTCACACAGTCAGAAATCCCGGTCAAGTTTCAATCATCTGGCAAGAGAAGAGAGAAATAGTATTAACGGATAATTTAGTTGAAACAGATGCACAGCTGGAGAAAGACTACAGTGGTTAGGTAGAAAAGAGACCTTAGGAGTCAATTATGAGGAGAATTAAGCCAAAGTCACTGAGGTGATAAGCTGGAGTAATGACAGCCAACAGAGTGAAACCAAAGACTGAACACCACATGAGCAAAATCTACTCGTATCTAACAATGTGGGCATTAGAGATGGATTTCCATGATAAGGAGGCTGTATCAGCAGAGACCATGCCTGCATCAAACCAGTCTCTCACAAGCTGCACAGCAAGGCTTTTATTCTCTGTGGAGAAAATGAAACATGTACCAAAAACAGTCTCAGAAAGAGCAGAGCGAGATGGCCAGGCTCATTTCTAGATTCACCAACAATGAGGAATGTCCTTTCTGGCCTCTGTTTCTATGATCATGCCACTGACGCCCAGGAGCCATACTGTCTGGCCAGAACACATCACAGGACAGGAGGGGGAGAGAGAGGGAGGGAGGGAGGCAGACACAGAAAGAGAGAGAGAGAGCGCTCCCTGTTTTTGTGTTTGTCTCTGACCATGTAAAACCTAGGTGATATAAAATATAGAAGGATTTAGCCTATTCCACTTTGTTAAGGTAACCTACTTGAGCTCCAATCCATCACAAATTTCTCAGTGCGCATCACTCCAGAAGCACCAACTTACAATAAACCACTTAAACTTTTCCCAAATATTCATACAGTAAAGTATGTCTGGGACACAATAGTAAGTTAATTATGGTGATCCACATGTTTTGTCTCTTTTAGCAGGATAAAACATCATGAGTATCATGAGTAGTAAGTTTGTTTGACCTAAAGTTTTTGTAGTAATGTAAATACATTGTGCATTTTCAGATTATAGCTGCTTGTTTGCTCATTCTGCTCTTAAAGCTCACTTGTTTGTTTATGTATCTAATGCATATAAGAAGAAAACCCTCTAGGCAGACAAAGAGTTTATGAAGGTAAACTGGAGGCGCTTTAAGCTTTGTCAAACTATTATAAAATACACAACAGAACCACATTGTATTTTCTACTTAAATTTAAGACTTTGTGGCTCTCCACCAAAGATGCATCTAAAAATACATACAGGTAATAAGTAGTGTGAATCAGCATACCTACATTCTGTCCTATGATCATGTGACCACCACTGGTTTCCCGCAGACAAACAAGACAGCTGGGGTTTACAATGACAGCAAAAGCGCACCAGCTCAATGCGGCATCAGTCTGCCGCTGCTGCTTTATGGAGGCTGGCGTCACCCAGTCTGCAGGCTCAGATAGGCTAATTACCTAATGCTTTATCATCAGGACACCCCTTCCCAAAATGTAAACACGCCAGCTTCCTTTTACTACGACTGCAGCGAGTCGTTTTGCCCCAACAAAATCCAGATCTGCCCTAATCTCTGAACGCACACCTTGACAGTTGAGGCTACAATGTGTGACGAGAAACTGGCATCCAAAATAGTTTGATAACATGTCACTGTGTTGTTAGGTTTAATCAGACAGTCAAGTACACTGAATCAAAAAGAACTCGTGTTTTTCAACAGACTTACATTTGTGCTAATAGTATACTTTCTAATTACTGATCTATACTATACTATAACATTGTATTTGTCTAAAAGCAGCCATGTAAATATATGCAGATAACAGAAACACTGAGTTCGCAAAAAGTTGCATGCCAGTACCCGTGAGCAAGTATTACGAGTATTTAGCAATAAGCTTCCTAAAATCAACTTGTCAACAGATACACAACCACTCTATAAGACATAAAAAACAAATTGTGATTTTTGGAAATATATAATGTGTTATTTACTCACCTCTGTTGTGATAACAAGTGCGCCGCAGACAGTCTTGTGCGTGTGGAGACTTCCCTGTCTGTATGTAGTAGGGTCGAGCCAGCACACTGGAGCAACGAAGGTGTGTGTTTGTGTGTGTGTGTGTGTGTGTGTGTGTTCACGTTGAAGTGTCAAGTAAGCCTCAATAGGCTACAAATTGCATCTACTTAGACGTTTCAAAATAAAAGCGTTGTTGACTAAATATGTGTGTTGCAAGATGTCATAAATATTGACAGCAAAAATAAGTCTGGTAACACAGCCTATAGGTCGAAAGCAAATGAGATACATAAATTAGTACATTGTTAATAACAATAACAACAACAACAACAACAACAAAAGTAATGATAATAATGGTGATGTGTGCCGGCTATAAATTAAATTGTGGTTGTACTGAGCTATGGTTTTACTTAGCTTTTTGACAGGTTTTACGAAACTTAGCTTCATGAAAAGGTGCACGATTTTTTATATATAATAAATTATATTTTTGTGTAGCACAAAAATGGTATAGATATAAATGGCAATAATATAGATATAAATGGCATTATTCATTTAAAACGGAAATATAAAATTATAGTAACGTTTAAAAATAGCTTTTAAATATTTATTTCATCTGCCTTTAAAGCAGCAAAGACGCACCAGAACATACAATTATGAACAAAACAACAAAAACATAAAATAAACCTAACAATATAAATTAATATATACATTTATTAAATGAATGTATATCCAACACTACTCAGTTCTACATGCAAATTCCACGATCATAATGCGATATTTTATGTAGCAATTCATTAATACATAACTCACCACTTCCAATTTTTTTTCAGTAGCAGGCTCCAGGCTCTTCCGAGCCACCCCACTCATATTGTGAAGGTACAGTCCCAGTCTCTTCCGGCATGGCCCTGGCAGTCTGCGGTGGTGTTGACGCAGGTTTGTAGAGCCCGGAGCCTCCGCTCCTCCAGCAGCCCCAGCCGAGCGCCACACAGCCTCGGCGGCGTCAGCCTGGCTGGAACCGCAGCGCCTGCATGCAAAATCCCTCCGCCTTCCCCCTCCTGGAACTTTCCCAGGATTTCAGGGATTTCATTCAGGCCCCGCAGCTGCATGCATGTGGGCGCGCGCGTACGTGTGCGTCCCACCTGAGCCTGACCAGTCTCCGACATACAGCAGTTGGCTCTAACTACCTGCGGCCAAGAGGAAAAACAATCACACCTGTTCCTCTTTATAGTATGTTGTAATGAATGGATACACATCCTTACAGAACAGATGCAGTGCAGTCCTTGTCTTATAATGTAACCGCAGTGTGTTTATATCAATCAAAACATTTAATATTTATTGTTGTTTTTTGATAGCCGTTTAATAAAAAAATATTTTGTGATTTGTTTGCTCATACCAGACAGTAAAGTGGCAGAACCCAGTGAAATTAAGATGGAAGTGACTTTGATAAGTTTGCCTTTAGCGCAGGCTGAATCTATTTGCCAATGGTGTGTCGATTATAGAGGCTGGAGCCTGAAATGAAGTTATCTAACGTTTATGAGTTTGTAAAGTTATGTAGCTATTGCAACTTGGACATAAAATTTAGAATTAAAAACATGATAAAACAACAGTACTGTGCAAAAGTCCTAGGCCATCGTACATTTCTTGTTATATATATATTTCTTCAGAATGAAATCAATATTTAGAATGAAAAATAGTATCAGACAATCTTAACTAAAGGTAGCTGAACAATCAACATTGACCTTTGGAGATGTCTTAAATGCAGCCTGGTGTAAATACACCATAAGACTCATATTGTCTGCCCAAGAGAGTTCAAGACATTCAAAGTGAAAAGGGAAGTCACTCTTAATACTTTCAACTTTTGTCTGTTGAAGTTGTTTTATTCTGAAATATTTGCGTTTGTAATGCTGTATACACATATCCTATGTGTTTTGGTCGTATTTTAGTAAAGAGACTACTAAGAAATAAGTACGTATGATCATTATAACCTTGCTAAAATAACAAAGGTTAAGGTGAGCATGGACTTTTGCACAGTACCGTATTTCGGCAATTACTTTCACGTGCACGCGCGCACATGCACAGTGGCGGCACCTGTTGTAAAAGGAGGGACGGTCCGCCGTCCTGCAAAGCGTATTCAATCGTGCTGAGAAATCAAGCATCGCTCTCCTTTAAATCGATTTTCCCCCCGTTATCTATTGTCGGGAGCCACACAGAGGTCTCTCTCATTGCGGATGGATACGATCCTTTATTGGGAGTGCCGTGACTAGTCCAGTTAATGACGCAAGCCCGGCTGGCGACAGTGAGTCTACAAGTTTGACATTTTCAGTTTACAGCAACTGCTGCGGACCGTAACAATACTCCCAACACCAAGTGAAAGCACTCTGGGGATCCTGTCAAAAACATTATGATTTTTGTCTCCAACCACCACCAGGTGCATCATCAAACTGCCGGTGTACACAAATAGGTGGTCTATCACTAATCAATGATTTCCAATGTCTGGTTCGGGGACCTGAAGGGGAGCCGCGGGGAAAATAGTTTGACCAGACTCTAAAAATGACCAAAAGGGCAATCCATGTGCTCTGAGAGTTTCTATCCCTACAACTGACAGGTATCTATTTTAGCAGAGAGAGATCAATGAAATTCCCTCCTCTTGTAAATCTTTTACTCATCACCTCTTCACTGAAGAGCCGACTCCTGAGGCAGGAAGCTGGAAAAGAGCAGCCAGATTATGATTCATTGGCTCTCTGAGTCTTGTCTGGTGGCAGAGGACAGGCAGACAGACAGGCATGGCAAAAACAGGATGCGCTCCCTGGGGCTCCGGGAGGCCCTAGAGACATCCGCATCAGCACAAAGCCCAGACCTCAGGCTTGCATAAGAAAACAGCACTGTGAAGAACTTCATATACTCTGACCGCAAAAACGCTTGCTGGACAGTCTCCAAGAAGATGTCCACATGAGGTTAAGGAGACAGGCAAAGGGATGACTTAAGTGAGATGAATAATGTAATCCCTTGTTTCCCACTCTTTCATGTCAAAGAAGGGGCAAAGTCATGATAACGCAACCTCCCAACTCCCATAATATTTCATATAGCAAATCCAAGCTTATTCATATGAGGATTTTAGCTGTTAAATCTAATTTCATACAAAATTAAATAAACCACGAATGAAGTCAGATCCTGCAGATTTCTCGTAAGAATATTGAATGTTCCTGAGTTGTTCTCTGAGCCCAGCAATTTTGCTATAGATGGCTTGCTCCTAGACTCTCTCCACAAAGTGTCAGAAAAGTCAAATTTGTGCACTAGAAAAATAAAAAAAAAATATATATAATTGTATTCCATGCTTTGTGCACTTTACCACATTCTTTTTACATATTTGCTGTCTTTATTAATTCTGTGTCTTTGTTCGTCTTGTTGAGCACTTTCTAAGTTCTGTTTGGTGAAGTTTCCTTTTACATTGTAAGTCGTGAGCCTGTAATGTTTGTTGATCATGGTGACAACATTAAATGTCTTGTTTTATCTGATCAACAGTGGAAAGCAACCAAATATTAATTTACGTAGGATCAAAGAAAACAGCAAATTCTAGCATTTGAGAAACTGAAATCATCAAATGTTTGGCATTTTTGCAAATTAAATTAATAACAAATTATTCATAACAGTTACAACATAAAGGTATACGATGCAGGATTGTTGGTTACAGATTAACACGCTTACTCGTAAAAGTAAACCTCAGATTCACTCGTTTGGTGTTTTGCATGGCTATATTTGTGTTTTGTTTTGGGTTTATTTTCAGTGCTTTGCCTCTTGGATGCCTGCTGCTGGTGGTCTGGCAACCTGGTCATGCCGTAAACATCCTGAACACCGAAAATGAGAAGAAAATACTAATATACAGACAGAGGGCTGAGTTTCTGCAGAAAATTCACTGCCACACACTTCTAGCGGGTCATAAGTGATGACAGAGTAATTACTTCAGTATGTACATTGCCTTTTTATTTTAAATCCTGTATAATATATCTTTCACCTTGTGTTGACCAATTAAAAAAATCGACTAATTGTTGCCACTGTCTTTAGTAGGTTAAAAATGATTAGCAAATCATAAATCAATGACATTTTTATTTTGGTTCAAGTCATCCAACCCATCAATCCACAGCCATGATTCCTAAAAAATACAACCCCTCCCTTTTTGAAAATCTCAGAGTAATATTCATTCTACCTGTCCGAATCATGACACACAGATCATCAGATCCTCCGTATTTCACTACGAGTCTCTCTCTTACAGCTGATTGGCCACAAAATAAAACATAAAGTAACTTAGTACATCAGTCATACAGACATTCTGTAAGCCGTGGCGACAGAAATGTGCGTGTAACGGCGGCCATCACAAGCCAAAATCCAAATAAAAAAAATTAAAGGCAGAACCAAGAAGAACTCGCAACTGTGTCACTAAGTCACATCCAGTGATGCCTGAAGAGGACACGGATGTGATATATTGTACTTTGCTGTTTATTACAGTGAATGATGGACACAGTTATTAATCCCACCTCATCCAAAGGCTCGATGGCCCTATCATAGGCTGTCTCTAGGACACCAGAGCTTGTCTTGATTAGCTAGTCAGTCTTTTCTGGTGACTGCAGCTTCCAGGCTCCGGTGAGGTAACGCAGGCGAATGAAAATCAGGTCTCGTCCCATCTGCAGCCAGCTCCAAAATGGGACCAGCTTGGACCCTAGAAGAGCAAACACACAAACACTTCATTCTGAAATCATACTTTGACAGGAAATATGCCAGTGTGCTGACACTGACTGCCGATAGGCCATGAAATATTCCACCAGAAGACACATCAAATAGTACCAAGCAGGAAAATGTGTTTTAGAAACTGAGTGAAGCATTGATGGGAAAGAAATACTCACATTTTTAATGTCAATCAAAAACAGATGAACAAAACAAAAGAGAACAAAATTCAAAGAGAATGTGCAACCATTAAAAAAAAATGTTCAGAAAAGTGAGGAAATACTAGAAGATATGCAAAATCAGCTCGTCACAGACATACACAAGCATCCAGCAGAGATATTTATAGAACAACAGTAGAATGCATGATGGGAGGACACATGTCCACATGTTCCATGAAAATCCTACCTTCTATTTCAGTCCAGTTGACCGCCACTTCTGCTATTGGGATTTTAAAACACTGGGCAATATACAGGAGCTCCACATCAAAAGCCCTGCGAGAAGAGGGATAAAAGTGCACGACAGATGTTCAAAAGTTGCATTACAATTCACTTTTTAAACAATGCATAGCCTTGCTAGTCACAGCAACCTTTATCAGACAGTATTATAGCCCCTACACACCCATACAAGTGTTTGACGTGGATAGATAGGGTACATGGTCCATATTTTAATTGAGTAATAGCTAAAAAGACGGTAAATTTCGAGTCAATTGCTGACATTCTTAAGTCTTAACTACATAACATTAAAAAAAGGTTGTCTGAAGTTTGCTGGTGTTTGCTCGGAACAAACATAGCTGATTTTACGAATGTTAAACCTCAGCTTTTGAGAAACGTAGCTTTTTCAAGGCACAAATGTGGTACTTCAATATTGACACTTCTCCACATTGATATAAATGCTTGATTTAGAGCCTGTATGTAGCTAGAGATCAGTGTCAGGATTGATTTTTTTCTCACAGCAAATCAAATAATACATTTGCCTGACAATTTAGTGGGATTTCCTATTCATAAGGTAAATAATAAAAAAATAAATCAATCTAATTTCCATAAAAGTATTTTGTTTATTATCTATGTTGACACTTGATTCTGAAATGCTGACACAGTCATGTGTATTCTGGTCTGTTCCAATTTGTTTAAGGTCAGAAAACAGGTGTACTCCAACTTTAGCTGCAGCTGGTTTCACTTTTGAGATGTGAGTGACGGTGGACTTGACTGCAGACTTATCAGTCAGCTGATGCGCTTTGCAGGTAGTTCTGAGGCAGCGTCTGATGTCTCTGCATCGCCTAAGCCATCAGGTTAACGGTGTTCATCTCTTCGAAAGAACTTAAATAAAGTGTGTCGTGCTGCATCTTTGCGTGCTAAAACTTAAGTGAATAATGCAGTCTTTTGAAAGATAAACTAAGAAAGGATAAAGTGGAAATTACACTACAATGTTCATAAACACAATACTTAAAGTATACATGATAATGGGACATTATTTCAACTTGATTTTTTTTTCTCATTTTTTATAAAGAGATATCTTTTATAAAAAAAAAACCCAAAAGGAAATCAATAATTTCTCATTGGTCAGTGGGGCGGGGGGGCTGGTAAGTGGGGCAGCCCTTCGTCGGAGAAACACTGGTTATTGTTGCATCATTGAACAAAGTAAAGTGTCCATGGTTGAGTGCGAGTCGTTACCATCGCTCTACGTGGAGAGAAGAGAAGGTCTTGAGCGCTGCCTCACGTGTGAAAAGCTTGAAGCCACACTGTGTGTCTCTGATCCCTCTCACACAAAAGAACCACACCAGGAAGTGAAAGCCATACATGAGGAATGTACGAAACACAGATCGCTATGGCGGAAACACAACACTGGTTATTTAAAGGTTAGATGGACACAGTCTGAGAAAAACTACAAAAACAGATGAGGCTACAGTTACCTGAGCTACTGATTCTTGCTCCAGGTGAGCTCTGGAACCACAGGAAATGGCCATGTTCTCCTAAATGTACAGATGGGCTTTATTATTAGGACAAACCACCTTCTTTTGATACATGCATGTGAGAAGGAACAGACGGAATAGAGTTCGCACCAGTTTAGGGTTGAGGTCATTAAGTCCAGCCTCCACTTTCTCAATGTCAGAAAACTTTGTGGCTCCGTCAGCGTCTGCCATAAGAATGACTTTCCCTCTGGAGCTCATAGTTCCCTTAAGTAAGAGAGAGAAAAAACACTTATAAAATCAACACAAAGTCAAATCCTTACTGTTGCTTTTGTGCCGCACTCAGAAATACCATAGTTTCATATCTACAGTCTCACCATCCGCACAGCTCCTCCTTTCCCCCTGTTCTCCACCAGCGTCAGGACCCGAACTTTGTCAGCACCATACTTCCTACTGTACCGCAAAGCAACCTGACAGCACAGCACAACAGAAAATAAAAATCTCTTCTGGTATCGCTTTGACATGATTGGTTATGCAGAAGTGAGCGGAGCAAAAATAGAACTCTTGGTGAAATATTTTCCAAACGAAGACTTAAAATGATCACCTCTGTGGTTTTGTCTTTGCTGCCATCGTCAACCACGATGACCTCATAGGTGAAAGAAGAATGCTGTTTCTGCAGTGAGGAAACAACATGAGGGTTATTTCACATCAGGCATTTTTAAGCTAATTGCTTCCACCTAGTGGTTACTTTGAGAATAACTGATCCAGCCATTTGAGCTTTCTCAGCTGAGATAACCTCGCTTTTAACAGGGTTCCTACAGCTTAAGGCAAGTTAGATTTAAAACTTTTAAAGATGTTTTTAATGCCACTCTGGATTTAAGACCAATTTTACAATAACACAAAATTACAAGAAAAAAACATGAACTAACATAAATTATTTAGGGGTAGGGACAATTTCATTTAAATGTCTATTGTAACATGTCAAAATAAAATGTCGGATTATCTGCTTCGAATGTTGACAGAAAAAGTTAAAACCAACTATCCTGATCTGCGTTCATGCAAGAGGCATTTGGTAACATATACAAAAACAAGATATTACTCATTATTTTGAGATTTTACAATGTTACATCTGAAATAATGATTCATAATATTCTTATATATATATATGGTCTTGGCATTTTTAAGGCTTTTGAAAGATTGATATAAGACATTTAAATGCAAATTAAGGCCTTATTTTTAAATGAATTAATTTAAGGCCTCTTAAGACTTTTTAAGGATCTGTTGGAACCCAGTTTAAGAGGATGATAAAACTGCTCCTCATGCTATCATTGATTAGATTATTTAAGACCTCTTAAACTGTGTGCCTTTGAACAATCAGCAATAAACGTATCATTAGGATTTAGTTTGTCTAAACAAGGCTAAAGACTTACCTGTCTGTTTTCCAAGTACTCCATAGCTTCATCCAACATCACAGGCACTGTAATGACATATAGCCATGCATGTATTAGCATCAGTTACCTTCAGCAGGTGTGCAGTGAAATGAAGCCTGAGAGAACAAGATTATTGGATTTAATCTGCAACTACATGGATGGTAACTGAATGCTTTATAGTCACTTGTTGGTGCACAATTTATCAATAAAAACACAGTAAACTGTGCATTTTTTAATTTTTAGCTGGAGGAATAATGAAGATGCAAATGAAGGTCCTTAAAACACAGACTTGTAATGTACTCTATCCTTAATATTCCTTATGTATACTGTCAATGTCAAGCAAAACTGAACGTTGATAGGGCATCAACATGTAAAAATCACATGCTGCACCAGTTACTGAGAAGAGTTTCCTGACAGGAAATCCCCATCACTCACTTCTGAGTTCCTCGTTGTAGGCCGGGATCACCACAGAGAGCTCCCTGGAATAGGGATCATGCAGGCTGGGGAAAAGCTCCTTTTCTCCTGTTGGGGTGAGGTAGTATTTCTCCTTCTCATGGCGTGTGAGGTTCACCATTCCAGCAGTGATGTGTGCTATTATGAACACCTGAAAAGCAAGAAATATGAGAATTGCACTCTTGTTGCTCTTGCTGTGGGCACTTTAGAGTTTGTGTAAAAAAAAAAATGAAGAGAGCAGTGGGATAGTATTTAAGATTTTAAAGCGTATACTATTTGTATAATGTGTAACACCTATGATAACTAAATCTGCATCTCAGAGCTTCAACTATATTGTGTCACATAGCAGAGGAACAGTCTCTGTTGTTACCATTGTCTAGGGCGGCCAGAAATAAGTCTCATCAACTTTGTTTTTATCTTGTGTTATACTTTGATTAAATGTCCTACATCTTCTTTTTGTTACATGGTATTTACAGTTTGTTTTCTAAATTTATTCTTTACTTGTTTTTGCATTTCCATATCATATGGTGGAATGAATCTATTTTAATTTTGTTTTTCTTCTAATCAATCTAGATCAAATTTTTGTCTTTTTTGCCATTATGTTACTTACAATGGATTTTAGCTCTTCTGAGAATTGTTTGCAACATATAAGCGTTTAACTTTTGCTGCTGATTTGTAACATTTAAGCCATAAATTGCTCAGGATAAACACCTGCATTTTAGTGTTTCATACACAGAAAGAAACAACATTCAATGTAGGGGGAGTTACAGGTTGAATATATTGCTCAAAGACTTCTTAAACGGGAAAAAAGCAGACGGAGAAGGAGATCCACACTGTCAGACATTGTCAGTGGGTGCAGCAGCTTTTGCTTCACATTTCAGATATCAAACATTTTCCAAAACAACTAACAACACTTCTCTGCCAACACTGTAATAAGTAAGCATTATAACTACTTACCACAATTAAGCAAAGAGCTGCCAATGCGACTAAGGCTTGAAATATTTCACAGAGAAAATCCATTTTCCATAAGTTAGCCTGCAGCCACTGACAGACCAGCACACAAGTGGCTAGCTAAAAAGCTAGCTTACTTTCTTTTGTCTTTCTTCTTGTCTTGCTGTCGGTCCTCTGACTTTTCAAGATACGCAAGAAAAAACAAGCTTAGGAGATTGTTTAGAAGGTGGAAGCAACAAACAAGAGCCCTTAAATTTCCATTACTCTGTGGGAAGTTCAGACAGCTCCACTTCCAATCACAACTGCACACAGCGGCGACGCGGAAGTGACAGCGATTTGGATTTCTCGACACATCATCAGTCTGAGGCAAGAGAGCACCGAGCGGCCTCGCGACGGCCGGCAGTGACGTCACACTGCCACCTACCGGGCAGGAGTGGAAACGACCGCAACAACATGAGAGTCATCAAATAATCTTACACTTGGATTTGGGAGGTTTTAATTTCCACAAACACTATCTAATTGAATTTATCCATCTTATCATTTATTTTTGTCAAAATAAGTAAAGCTCTAGCCTGCGGGCAGTGAGGTGCTGGGTGGTTACCAACCATTTTTAATTCATCATAAAAATAAAGTCATTCACGCTTTGAATTGTTTGGGGGCTTTTAGTATACATAAGGGGCCAGAGTGCACAAAAAAGTATCAAAGCAGAGCCTGTTTATCAAAAAAGTGCCAGTGGAAGATCCCCCCCCCAACAGAGGCCATAGCTCAAGCCCCCGATGTTCTAGAAAAGTCCTAAAATCCAAGAAAAGACCCAAAATCCTACAAACGTCCGTCATATACCTGCTTCATGGCTGTTTACCTCAGAGCATAAGCTGTTTTACTGCCACTTACATTAATGATTCAAGTAAGCTATACTTCAAATAGAAACTCTCACATTGCTGTGTTTATTGAAAATGTATTATTCAGTGAGTTTTGACTGATATCAAACTCATTTAATAAGCACAATGAAACTGACAAACATGTCATTTTAATTGCATAATAATTTTTAAAAAGTTGTCTTCGAAAAAAGATAACGAGGACCAAATGTAAAATAATATGTAATTGAGGTATTTAGCCTATTGGATTTATCTACAATGTTATTTACAAAGCCATTCAAACTAAGAAACCTTGATAAACCAAGAGAAAAAACAGACAGAAATCCCAGTTGGTTTCTTTGAAGACCGTTTATCATTTTAGGGTAAATAATAATTGAAAGGCAGATATCACATAAAGGTCTAATAAAAAGAAAAAAGAAAGATTATATCGTTTTTAAAATGTACTTTGCCGTACAAATCATGTCTGGCAGCTTTCGCTATATGTTGTGCGCGCTCCCGCGAGGAGCGTACAAGTCTCGGCGGACAAGCAGAACACCTTCCGGCTACCGTAGTGCGTACATCAAAACCACGTGGTCAATCAAAACATCATGGCGGCTGGTTTCAAGTAAGACTAATAAGACAGAGGCTATTACACCGAAAGTAGCACTTATTGTGTATTTTACGTTTAAGTAGATGTTCAATTCATTTATTTATGGCACCAGATCTGATCGGATCTGTTGTTAGAAAAATAAGCGCACTTCATTCAGACCCGTTAAGGAGTTGTGTCCTGTTCTGCTGATTCCTGCCGCAGTTTATACATTTACAGAGTACTGTTATATATGTGTGGCTGCTGAATACTGAGCTAATACACCACAGAGGCAGTAACTAGACCATTTAATGGGACTTTTCTCACTGTCGTATTGTCATTGATCTGATCGCAGGCGTTTCTAACAGTTATTGGTCATAAACTGAATTCTGAATTAAAGGCAAATAAGTAGATCTGTCACTGCGGAAATGTGAAGCTGTTTCTATCTGTGTGCATACCTCACTGTAATCTTGAACACTTGCAGGATTGCAGAGCCTCTGGAGTACCACAGGAGCTTTCTGGTCAGTGATTAAAACACAAAATTATTCACACAGTTGACATAAGCTTGTTTTGCAGTGACTGGTTATGATTTCCTGTGTATCATTCATGTCAGTATCAGCAGTCATATAACATTCAAATGTGTCCTTTTCAGAAAGAAAACTGTCGACCTGATGGACGGGAGCTGTCCGAATTCAGAACCACAACACTAAACATAGGCAAGACACTGTTCTTACCCTCAGTATCACTTATGTAGTACTTTGTTTGTGTTTGTTAGTCTTCATGGGGTAATTTTCTCTGTGTGACTGCTCTGTCCAGGGTCCATATCCACTGCAGATGGCTCAGCCCTGGTTAAAGTTGGAAACACCACAGTCATCTGTGGGATCAAAGCGGTAAATGATCATTAACACACCATTTCAATGAATCTGAATCAGGTGAGCCAAATGATTTCTTGTGTTTCTTTATCCAGGAGCTGGCAAACCCTCTAGTGGAGACACCTGGTAAAGGATACATAGGCAAGTACAGTTTGAAGGGTTCAAATGTTGATTTAAGGTGACACACACTAAAGGGGGTCCAAGTAAACAAAGAAAAAAACTGACTGCAGTGCTCTCTCCCCTCGTCAGTGCCCAATGTGGACCTACCGCCGCTGTGTTCCTCTCGGTTTCGACCGGGTCCACCAGGAGAGCAGGCTCAGGCTGCCAGCCAGTTCATCGCTGATGTTATTGAAAGGTGTGAGAGACTTTAACACACATTTTTCATTTCACAGCACCATTGTGTCAGCTTAACCTCTTCATGCCTGTTACTTATGGTTTTTATATGGGTGTTGCAGCTCTGAGGTGATGCAAACTGAGGACCTGTGCATTGAGAGGGGGAAGGTAAATCCAAGCACATACTCTGATGATGTGAGACTGTTGTTTATGTTGTGTCGCTGGTCCTGATTCTGCACATATTGGTTGTAGCTCTGCTGGGTGCTCTACTGTGACATGATGTGTCTCGACTGTGATGGCAACGTGTTGGATGCGTGTGTCATCGCTCTGCTGGCTGCACTGAAGAACAGTACGTGCTGTAAACAAAACTGGTAGCAATAAAGTTCACTGTTATCACAACTAAAATGAAAACACATGCAATTACTTGTTTTTAAGTGTGTCCAGTATTTATAGTAATTTGTCCATGATCGTGAACCTTTGCCTCTCATATAACTTTTTTTTTTTGTTTGTTTGTTTATTGCAGTATTATTCTAGCAAATACTCAAGTCCATGCACTCAACTATCCTCCCTCCCACTTTTAGTTCTCAGCCACAAAGAGATCTGTGTTTTTTAAGGTACTTTTTTTTTGTTTTTAAGCATATTTACAGTTTCCCTGCTCCCCACAGCACAACTCCCAGAAGTCACCATCAGCACAGAGACTGGTGCGCCAGAAGTAAATTTAGAAAAGAGACGTGGGCTGCATATTCACAAGCATCCTGTTGGGGCCTCTTTTTGTGTCTTTGATGAGTAAGTGAAAGATTTTTACTTTGTCTAGACAGGATTTAAAAAAAAATGTATTCTGTGTTGTGTAATCCCGTCCTGCTGTCTGTGCAGCTCTATACTGATTGTAGACCCCACAGCTGAGGAGGAGACGCTGTCCACCGCTCACCTCACTGTGGTGACAGATGAGGAGGATCGGCTCTGCGTTGTTCACAAACCAGGTCAGAAACACAGCGTAATGATTCGCCTCTCTGAGCAGCTTATACTCAGTGGGAATCCAATTTGTTATTGACTATATAAAGGACAAACTCAGCAGGAACTCCCAACTGTTAAAAATGTAGAGCTGAAGAAGCAGATCTACCCTACATAGTTTTTTGTGTACAGAAAATAAATTTTAATTTATACCATTAGTCTAGCTCATTGTGGGGTTTATTATGTACTTCAGTAGTATTTTTAGAGTCAGATAATTTGGAAAAATGACTAAAAGTCACTTTTAGTCATCAGAATCAATTAAAAATATTAAATGTATCGGAAACTTTTATAGTCTAGATTCCCACTACCGCCTCCTTGTGTTGCTGGTTGTTTCCATTTCTGTCAGATTCAGATTTCTCTCTCCCACCTTTCCGTTCTCTCTTAAGCTATAGAATCAATAAGCACAAGATGTCCCCAAAAAAATTATCTAAAAAAAGACAAAAGAAGATATTTTAAGTCCTTAAAGGACCTAGAAAAAAAACAAAAAAAAAAAACGGACAATGCTGCTAATAATCTTCTCCTTTTCCTCAGGTGGAACGTCACTGTCAGCGGAGAAGCTGCAGGAGTGTATCAGCAGAGCAACGGCACGACAAAGAGAGATCCAAAAACTCATCGACAAAGTCATACATAGTGTGAAAATGGCACAATGAATAGCCTCAGACGACGCTTTTTATCTAAAAGCTGTATTTTCCACTGTCAATATATATTCTTTTTTTTTAATAACAATAAAACTGCTGACAAAGACTGCTTAAAAAATTATTTCTCAGTGTCCAGAAATGTCTCACACACACACACTTGATGTCTCGTAAGAATACGCTCATGGCTCCCTAAAGTAATTAAAAGGAAATGCCTTTTTCAAAATGTGCTGTACAAAAGCAGGTACACCGTCTTTGCATGTTCATCTTGAGTCCTCGGTTGAGCCCTGTGCCTGGATGGCTAACAGAAGAAAGACTTCCAACAGACTGAGAGGTAGAGAGCTGCCCCCAGGCACTACTCCAAGATCAGATTTGCATTTTCACATGTAATGGTTATATGGAGGATTTGGTGTCAATAAGCTCACTGGGATCCGTGCTTAAAGGGCAGTTTCTACCGGGGTCAACCAAGCAGAGGCAGGAGGATCAGGCAGGCTCACAAGGAATCCTCTGAGAATGTGCATTCATAATCCCTTCAGTCCTGCGGTCCCCGATAGAGAAAAGTCTTCCTGAAGGGGCAATGTGTTATTGTGAAAGCCTGCTACCTACGAGAACCATCTTATTCTGTTTCATCTCAAAAAATATCACTACGGTTCTTTAAGTGTAGGGCTCTCTGTTCTAAAAAAACCCCATCCTCTATGGTGGACACAGTTTTGGTTCTCCAAAACCTCACACAACCATTACATACAAATTTGTCAGCTAGAAAAAGACACAGAAAGGACAATTTTTTTTTGTCTGCAGTCTCCACAGTGAGGCAGACAAAGAGCACAGTATGGATCATTCACGTCCTCGTGTAGCTGGGGGAAGGTTTTAGTGTGATTTTAGTCTGTCATGACTTAGGGAGGGGCTGTGGCATGCTCCTCTTCCTCTTACTTCTTGGTTGGTTGGCGGTATGTTGCCGTGGCACTCCCCCCTGCGGAGCTGCTGCTCCCATAGCCATTTGCTGCTGCTGCATTTGGTGCTGCAAGAATTGCAACTGTACCAGTGCAGGAGAAAGATACAGAAAACATCAGAGGAGATTTCAGTATGTCACCACTCGCAAATGCATGTTTTTGTCAATGGATGTATGTGTTAGCATCTACGGCATGATAAAAACACATTCACTGGCACCAGACTCCCTCACTGAAACTGGAATCAAATTACCAGCAGAATGCTCTGTGCCATAGAACGTCTGTGAGTGGCATGGGTTAGTGAAGCTCAACTAAAGCCTGGTACGACATACAAGAGGAGTGTGCGGAGAAACACAGAAGAGTGGTTAATGGGTTGCAGAGGGGAGGGAGGAGAAAGTAGAGATACAGATTTGGGACAAGGTGGGGTGTGTTGGGGAGTGAGGCAGGATACAGTCAAGCAGCACCAGTGGCGTTCTGGAGACACACATAATTGCCTGTGGTCCTGGCAAAAAACAGACATGCAGCTCAGCAACCGTGCTTTCTGCTCGGAGTAAGTCAGCAACTTCAACTGGGCAAAAAAAAAAAAAAAAAAATATCTGAAACCACCTTACAATTCATGCTTAACAGCCTATCGTCTCTAATCTGTCATGATGCAGTCAGCAACATTTCAACAGTGTGCACCCAAATGACAATATTTCAGATCCTGTTGCTTTGTAAGAACATGCCTCCCAATGCGACACCCTGTTAGTTGCTGCCATTGGAGGTGCCACAAGCTCTGGTGTGTGGGTTGCTGGGAGTGCTGGGACTGCTGTGCTCTATGTCAAACAACATATTAACCAAACAAACAACACAAGATGGAGTGAATCTACAACAGAGAAATCTGGATGAAAAACAGACCTGGGGTGATACAGTTTGACCTACTATCTTGTGTTGGAGGTAAAAATAAATAAAACAGCACATAATCTACACTCCACTATTCTTTAGGATTTTAAAGGTATATACAAACCAAATTTAAAGGTCCAGTGTGTAAGATTTTGTGGAATCTAGCGGTGAGGTTGCAGAATTGAAAGTTCTGCTGTATGCCAAGTGTGTAGAACAACTATGGTGGCCTATGGCCACAACCAACAATTATTTTCATTATTGATTAATCAGCTAATAATTTTCTTGATTGAATAATTAATTGTTTGATCTATAAAATATCAGAAAATAGTGAAAAATGTCCACTCCAGTTTCTCAAAGTCCAAGGTAATGTCTCTTGTTTAGTCAGTCTAAACCCGGAGATATTCAGTTTAATATATGAAACAGGAAAGCAGGAAATCTCCATATCCGAGAGGCTGAAAAAAGCAACACTTGCATGAAAAATTACTTTAGCAATTCTAAAAATAGTTATTTTTCTGTCAATCCACTGATAAATTAGTGGACTGATCATTGCAGCTCTGAAATGAAAATGTGAAAAGCTCTATCAAGAGCCAGTGTTTGGTTTGTCTGTTTTCGGCACAATATGGTGGAATACATGCAAGAGGACCCACTCTGTATGTAGACATAAACTCATTTTTGGGTAACAAAAAGACAAAGATTATTTTTTTTAGGTTATAATAAACTAATCACAACATAGTTTTGAATATCATATACCATTACTACCAAATGATGTCCTAAATCCTACACACTGGACCTTTAAGAAAACAGTAAACATCTTTTTAAAAAATTTTGTTGGTTGGCTAACAAAATGTTTTCAAAAGTTCAAAACCTTAAAATTTAGCTTGGTCGGGGCCATAGATTTATTTTTATTCTGTGACAACTCTTTGCAAAGTGTTCTTTAAAATCTATTTAAATGTACCCAGGTCTGATGGATGATGAATGATAAATAAAGTTATGTGAAAAGAAAGATGAAGAAATCCTTGTTTTTGTTTAGACCTAAATGCTGATCATCAAGTTCATTGCTCTTATTCTCTGACAGCTTATAGTGTAAAACAACAAACACCTGCCTGCTAAATAAAGGCATGGAGAGTTGGCTGATGAATCTACACTCAGTGTTCTTAAAAACATGTATATGTGTATATAGATGTTAAAGTTGCTGTATTACTTGGATCTGTGGCTGGTGCTGCTGCTGAAGCCTTGGAGAAGGCAGCGGGGGCCCAGACCCGTCCAGCCCACAGCCCAACTGGGACAGCACTAAGGGGGGGGGGGGGGGGGGGGGGGGGAGGAGGAGGGGGAGAGGGAACCCCAGAGGGAAGGATTTGATGGCAAGAGGGAGAGAAACAGAAGAAGGAATGGAGTGAAGTATGAAGAGAGAAAATGCACATACAGGCAACAGAGGGAAGAGTTTGAGGGGGAAGAAGGGATGGTTTCACGGTTTCAGTGATGCATAACCACACAAGACAAGAAGGTGAAAAGAAAGAGAGAAGACAAAAAGAGGGGACATAGCAGGGAGGCCAACAGCACAGGTAAATGTCCATGGACATTTTTAAGTGGATCATGGGTAAATAGCATAGATGGGGTGAGCCGTAAAGGTGTGAATAAGCAGGACAAGTTGAGAAAGGAGGACAGGAGGGCAGTCCAGGGGGGAAAGAAATAAGGGTGGGGGCAAAAAACAACAGAGAAAAAATAAAAAGAGAGAATGTAGCAGAGAAGAAGGGGAAGTTGAGTCTCTCCTGTCAGTTGTTACATGCTCAACTGAGAGGAACAATGGCTAACTTTAATAAAATGATCATGTTTAGTTTGAGACTGAGTCCTGATGTACAGTAATTACAATAACGAATACATTAGTAAATCTTATCTTATTAGTACTAGTTAGTGGCATGGTGTCAATTTGTTTTGAGACAGGCTAAAGGACTGGACAAAGAGAAATGTTTTAGAGGAATTTGTATGTTTTGATTGTGTGTCTGTGTGTGTATGTGGTTCGTACCTGCTGCCTGTGGAGACATGAAGCCTCCAACTCCCAGGTTAATGACCGCTGTTTGCTGGTTTCCTAAACTTTGATCTGACCCCTGGTCACCCTGCAAAAACAGTCAAAGGATAATAAAGACATCACAAGCGTTTCCCACATAATTAAAATTTGTGTGTGGCTGTAGCTGTTTTTTTTGTTGTTGAGTTTTTTTTTTGTCCCTTTGCAATTATTTTGTGTCCTCTCTCTGAATTTGGGGATTTTTGCAGCTCCATGAATGCAGCACAGGTGGTACTCTTCATACTTTTTTTTTTTCCCCAGCAGCAGTTTGTTGAGTTTAAGTCGTGGTGTTCATGTGATCAGTTCGTGGATGGATCGATCAGAGCTGATCAAATCAGACTGCTGAATCAGAGGAGCAGCTGCTGCAGAGGCGAGCGAGAGCAAACTTTTAAAACTAGCACTAGACCTACGCAGAATCCACTGGAACACAGCTGGTTTCGTCTAAAGTTAGTTGGATAAATAATGGACAACACTAAAATGTGAGCGCTATTGTTTTGAATTAATGAACGGGCTAACTTTCAATGCGCTTGGTGTTCTAGTGTTCAGTCTGTGCCCAGAGTAGAATTTGCAACCCAGCTCCAAAAGAGAAAAACAATATGCAGCAGCAAATGATGATACCCTGGCAGCAACCACAAATAAATAAATGTGCAGGAAACCCTGCACACAATTGAAGCCTACACCTGTTCAGTGCCATCACATAACACTTGGACAACAAAGACTTGGGCAGTAATGAGCAGTGTCTCACCATGTTATTCAACACTTTTATGAAACTGTATTTTTATGGCACTTCTCAAAAGAAAGTTACAAAATCTACAAAAAGCAAACTTGAAGCACTTGTACAAGTTCTAAAAATGTGATAATAAAAATCTTTAAATTGTAACTTCCACACTGCTGTTTTTGTTTTTTTTTGTTTTGTTTTTTTACATTTTTTAAAGGTTTAAACTATTTTACCTTCAAGAGTGCAACCATAAACCTTTAACTTGCAAAGTACTTTACAAGAAAGATACTATTGTTCAAGAGAAAAAAAACACCAAGAAAACCAAGTTTTAAAGGATGATACTGATTTTGCTAGTTCTAATGAGGGTCCAGAAACAACAATCATTAGGTGGTTATGAGGTGTTCTGGCTGTGGTTACAGCTTCTCCCACAGCATTTTCTTGAATATGTCAGTATCACCTCAGCCTACTGGATTCTGGGCTTTTCTCTTGTTATTTCTTGCAGATTTGGTCAGACTTGCTCCGGTGTGATGAGGGGGGATCTCAATAGCTGTCATGAGGTAATTCAACAAATGTTTTCATTGTGACTAACGTCTGGGGCTCGGCAAGGTCATCCTTACCCCGCCTTTTTATTAAGAGTAGCTTCCTTTTGGACTTCTGGTCATTCCGTCTTTAGACAGTCTACAAAACTAAGCGAGAAATCAGTTGACTCTCTGGTTCCCAATGGTCCTTTTATCATTTATCACGTAGGATTGGGTCCTATATCGCCCCTGCAGTGATAGTTTTGGCTTGCTGTGAAGCCAACAGAGCACTTTCCTGCTTAACCTTGAACTCCAGGACTTGCCTCCAGGCTTCAGGGCATTTCCAGGCACTTCCAAATTACAATGGGCACATATCTGACTCAATGTGGTTCGTACCCTTAAGTACAGAGTTAAGTACACTTGGTAATAACATATTTTTTTAATATCTCTATGAAATGAATTGCTTTTGTGAACTTGTAACACTCTCTAGACAATTGATATCTCAGTATCTACTTTGCCATGCCATTGTTTGGAGCCCAGTTTCGATATGTGCTAACATGGACACTATAAATAACTTTTATATATATTTTATGAAACTTTTTTCTAACTTTAACATTATTAAACTCAAATGTTTCAATTCCGGTTTTAATATAATACAATTTGCAGTTTTCTACTGTCGCAATTAATATGGTTCTATTGACTGTGTGTGTATGTGAGTGCATGTACAGTAACAGTGTGTCTCACCGTTTCCCCCTGCTGTTGAGGGCTGGAGGTGGCTGACTGACTCTGCTGTGGGGAGAACTGAGACAGCTGCTGCTGCTGCAGAGAGTTAAAGATGAGAGGACCAGTGGGGATCTGGAGATGTATAACATAAAGAAACACACACAAACACCAAAAAAACAAAAAGGGGGAGAGTAACAGACAACAAATAAAGGGTTGGAGACAGGAGAGAGGAAAGGCAGAGGGAAAGGAATGATGCAAAAAGGACAAAAGCAGAGGGAGATGGGAGAATTAACAAAGCAATCAAACGACAAAGGGTAACTAGACCATTACCACAATCCGAATATCACAACTAGAACTATTCAATATGCTCACTACGTGGGATATTCAGTGAGGTGCAGGAAAAGAGGAGGAAACTGAGCTGTGCAGTTGATTCACAAACACAGCACATCACTACTCAAGGTGTGGTAACAGAGGTGCAGGATCAGGACAGTCTTTATACCAAACAAATACCCAGTGCATGCTGCTATCAGTGGTACCGAGTCTTACCTGCAGTAGGTTCAGTGGTCTCAACCCAGCACTGCTGTTCAGGCCAAAAGGACTCCCTGCAACACAAATCAGAGCTAAATTCACCAAACACAAAAAACAACTTTACTCTAGACCCATTCAGCTTATTTTACTCCCTCTTGTGTTTCCATTTACGATTACAACTTTCAGTTAGTTTTTGGTATATGTGTTTTTGAAACTAATGACTCCTGTTGCATGCCCAGCCAGTTAGGAAAAGTGGATCTCTTTGAAATGCTTCTTCCAAGGTTACGTCCAATTTTTCCCTTTATATAATACAATATTCTATATTGTATATAATAAAAACTTTTTTAATAAAACATTAAAAAAAATAACATTTACAGAGAATTTAAAAGACAAATTGTAGAGGAAAAAAAATATTTCAAATGGGGGTTAGCCTCACAAGCAGGTAAAACGTAACAACATCCTGACAGCTAAAGAGAAAATACACCTGCGAGAATGTATCCAGAAGAAGCTAAAATACTTGTTGCTGTCTGGGGGATTTATTGATTGCAAAAAGTGGTCAAGTTCCTTTATGTCACTCCTGTAATCTTAGAGCGAGTTTTAACAATGCTGTTTAGAGTGTTTCTGTCTTTTAGTGTGAGGATGTGAAACTAGCAGATAAATGAAAAACACAGGAGGCTCTCTATGAAAGGCTGATTAAAACAAACGAGGGTGACAGGACTGACTGAAAAGTAATTAAGATTATGAAGGAGGTGAATTCCCTGTTGCCCTCACTTCACATTTAGTGCAGCATGTTTGTCTGCAGGTCATATGCTGACTGGTCGTAACAGATAACAGTCATTATTAAGGGGACGGGGCACTGAAATCTCTTACCAGTCTGTGCTGCCGACTGCATGGTGGGCATCAGCCCTCCAGGTGGCAAGATTCCACTCAGGTTAAGGCCTGGACCAAGCATGGGGTTAGAGCTGCTCATCAAGGTCTGAGGACTGCTGCACACACAGTACAGGATCATTATGAAAAGTGACAGTGGCCGGCAAGTGACAGAGAGGCATCAGAGACAATTTATTTTCCTACCAGACGGAGCTGACCACATTGATGAAATTGAGTCCTGCTGGGTTGGCCATGACCTGCGACGAGGTGGTTCCCGTGGTGATGGACGTGCCCATGGTGGGCAGGGGAATGGTCATGACGGGCAACGGCTGGCTCAGAGCCAGTTGCTGCTGGGCGAAGGACGTAAGGAGGGCGGGCTGCGACTGGCTCTGAACCATGGGAGGGTCTGAAGGGGTAGGGGTCACCGAGAGAGGAGCAGAGAGGGAGTCGTTGGGGTGTGGGGTTGAGCATGGTGTGTTGGTGGGTGTGGGGGTGGATGGCTTCGGGGTCCCCGATCCTAAAGTTGGGGAAAGTGGGTCAAAACAGGCAAAACAATTAACAAGAAAGAGAAGGGCACTTTTCAGCATGTGATACTTATAAAGTTTTGTAAGTAAGAGCATTGCATGACAAAAATCATACGCTAATTTTGTAAAATTAGTAATTGATTAGATGCTCTTCAAAATACAAAGATGCATCACTAACATACACTTTTTGACTTCCTACTTGCTCTCTGGCTTTCTTCTTTTATATTGCCTTTGGGGTATCTTGCTTCTACTTTGCTTTGTTTATCAAATCCGTTTGTAAACTCTGTTTTTAAAAGGTGCTATATAAGTAGTTAATTTTTTAGTACTAAAAATCTACAACACTGACTACATGGCTAAATGATGGCTTTCAAAGCAGCTGATTTTAGTCAGAATACATAAAACTATAGTGCTTCCACAAATGCAGTATACGTGTGCCTGTCAAGTATCGGATACGTCCCTGCGGTTTTATACTTTTTCATGCGCTTTCATTTTTCTTAAGACCTGGAAACTTGTCAAATTCATTTTTCATAATTTGTCCCCTCAGTTCTCCCAAAAACTTGGGAGAACTGAGGGGAGCTGATGTAAGACATTTCAGTACATGTCATTCCCACAACTGCCACTGATGAAAGCAAGCAGCCCGTAACAGTTAGTCAGACTCAGCTGTACTTACTCTGTGTGGAGCTCATGGGGGAGAGGGACGCAGGTGACAGCAGGCCCACCTGGCTCAGCTCCATGGAGTGCTTCCTGTTCAGAGATTGGCTTTTGGCTGGAGGGGGCGTAGGACACTTGAGTAGACCACTGGTTGTTTGTGAACTATATGGATTACCTGTTGATGAAAGAAGAATTGGGATACCAGAAAACTTCAATTAATAGCCTGTGCTATTACTTGCTTAGACCACTGAACTCAACAGGCTTTTATTTGGGACAGGTGTCTGTGTGTTTTTATGTTTTAACACTTGCTGTAACACAAATTGCCCTATGGGACAAATAATAAAGCTGAATTGGATTTAACTGTATGAAACAAGCTTTTATTTCCTTTCACACAAAACTTTCTCTAAAAAAGATGGGAAATACAATCAAATTGTTTTTTAAAACTGACTGAACTGCAGATAATCTTACCAAGCTAACCATGTGTGTAACATGCCCATACTGACAAAAGTTTAAACATTTATATTTGTATGCGTGATCTAAGCAGCTAACTAACGTTAACTCCAGCAGGTAGCCAAGGACCCAGTTTTTACATCCAAAGAACTTCTGTAAAAATTAACTGCAACCAGGACAGGCTTCTAATGTTTCTTTGTTAAAATTTGTAGCCACACCAAACTAGTAAAAGGGACTGGGTGTTTAATTGACACTAGGCTAATATTTGAAGTTTTAACTGTATCAACTGCATCTTTTCTATAATCACAAACAGTGAGTATGGAATAGCTCTGTTGTGGTTACACTAAGCCTATCACATTGGAAAAATCATTTTAATATGTTACCAGTCATGTCTAAGTCAGTATTTATGCATTTTGTACTTCACACCCAACTGAAAAACAAAGATAAGACAATATATACAGTGTGCCCCTCAGCTTGACCCTTTCCATGACCCGTCATGTTGCAGGGTCAATCCCTCCCCCGTATTATTTGACCTCAGTATGACCCAGCAGTCTAAATGCTCTCCATGAAAGGAAAACTCTACTGCAGACACTTCTGTTCAGCTAGAGTTAATCAATCTGTGGTGTCTGATGCAGTCCAGAGGTTTTTTGTTGCCATTTAAGGTTTGTTTGCACCCTTTTTCCACCAGTGTTTCTTGTCTAGCTTTGGTTTGTGTTTTTTGACAATTTCCAGATTTCCTTCCAGCTGACCTCTCGAGAAAGGGTGTGAATTTGGTTCTCTGAACTGTGAAATATTTGCTGTTTTTTTTTTTTTTGAAATACTAAGGCTATTTTCCCTTTCCCCTCCTTACTGTATCTGTTTTTTTACCACAATGTTCTCAGGGATCATGCAAAGCCAATACTTGTTTGCGCTTAATCTTTGTCAGGAGTCGCAGACGCACCTGAGGAGCTGCTGCCTGATCCCGAAGGCAGTTTGATGGGAGGGGGTCGATGCTTCACCCCTTTCCCCAAAACAGACGTCTGGACAAGTGGAGAAATACCATCACCCTGCAGATGACATTTAAACCACTTTGTTAGCCAAAGTGCATCACAACAGAAACACAAAAGTAATCTTTGCACAAATGGTGATTGCAACAGCACAGTCAATCCTTCAGCCACAGTGCTCATTAACCTCAATATACTTTAAAAAACAATTATTTTTTACTTTAAAAATCAAAGTTTATTTTTTAGGAGAATTCTAATATTTGTTTCTTCAAAAACAAAAAAAGATATCAGGAAAGTAACACACTAAACTCCCATTAGATGAATCAGTTGAGGTGTCAATTCCATTCAAACTCTATTTTAAAGAAAAACACAGAGCAACCTCTAACTTTTTCTACATCCAAGCAAGGCAGTGCTTACCTCATCTTTGCTGGGGGAGGGAGGCCCCTGTCCCACGCTGCCTGAGTTATGGGACATCTTGACCTGACACTTCACATCTCTCTCATACACTCCTTTGTACTGAGTGAGAAACCTATAAAACAGAACACAAAAAGTATAATACGCTCTCCAACAGCTTAACCTTAAGAACTGTATTTGACAGGAGTAGCTTCTAAACAAAAGCAAACGGTGACTCACCGGTCTGCATCTATCTTGGAGCCTATGAGAAAGCTGTGAAAGAGATAAAAAAGACAAAGTCAAGTGAATTCAGAGTGTCTGCTAAATTTGTTACGCCTGGAAACCAGACGACTCTACAAGCGCAGGTATTATTTGCTCTGGCAGACACTTCTGGTCCGCGACTGCTTTGGACCGATTTCCAGCGGCTTGAGGCGTGCCAGCCAAATCACACCCGTCAATCCAATATGGGGCTTGTTTAAGACAAAGACCAATATGAGAAGCGCTACTGAGGCATTTTCAAAAACAACTGAGATAGCTGCAGCTGAAGTAGAACTTTCTGCTGAAGCCGCTATCTGGTTGGTATTAAATGAACGGAAAGATGTATTTTTATGAAAAGAACAACAAACAACAACTACACTTAAAGCTTTTCTTGAGAAAGAAGATGTGTTTGCCATATTTCTGAAAGACAACTCTAAAATACAAACTCATAATACAGCAGCTCATCTCTATGTGATGTAGCCTTTTTAAATTTGTCTGTCGCTAAGACATTATTTTTTCTTGTGTCCCGGCCTAATACTCTTTGATTGGCTGGTAATACTTTGCCGTGATGGGCCTCGTCACTGGCAACTCAGCTCTATGTCACATGTTGAAAACCTGCTGAAAACACCTTTGGAAATTAAAAAAATGAACTGAGAAATTCCAAAGGAATTTGCAACTGTGCACAATGTGGTCTGGCGATATAAGGGTAGAATTTGTCTCACAAACTGTCCTTACGGGGGATGTATGAGCTTTAGGTCCGTGTTGTCCTCCTCTGCTTTTGGTTCTTTAGCACAGTAGATCTTCCCATACACCAGTGGGTCTCCCATTGACTGAAAGATAGACACCTTGGTCCTTTGGGGTTGGCCCCCAACCTCACACTCAAATGTGTAGTCATCTACGACTTCCTGTGTAAAGAAAAACATAAATGACAATGTTTTAAGACAAAATGCAGAAGATGGAGAGAAATGAGAAGCATGGGTAAATTGTAAATGCATAATGAAAATGTACATTGTCACAAATTTAGCAACTGGCCTTGTGACCTTGCTTCTGCCTAACACCACCTGTTTCATAGCCTAGCCCCCTGAAAACATTACTCTCTGTCTCACTGACTTACATAAGAGAAGAAGTATGTTGGAAATATATGAAAGAGTCCCACCGACTTCATGGACAGAGGCAATGTCCCTGATCTATCTGTAGTTCAGTATTGTCTTTTTTTTCCCAAAATAGCAAAAGCATCTGTGAATTCAGAACTGTTCCACATTTGCTGCAGTTTTGTGGTCATTTTATGGTCCATCAAAAAGGAATCTGAGTTCACACTCTTCTCATTGTTTCAAATAAACAAAAACCTCTTTTAGTATAAAACCAAGAGGCTGTGTGGTAATAGTGCACTATGTGTGGTGGTGGAATGGGGGCACTGACCCGTATTCTCAGAGAGTGTTAATGCTGCTGTAACACTTACCTCAGCAGGCCAGATCACAGTAGTGGGTTGAGAGTCCTCCAACTGCAGAGATTTCTCAACCACAGCGTACTTTTCCACCTAGAGAAGGACACCAACAAATCCATCTGGTTTGTTATGCCCTACATTATTACTGCCAAACGATGACTTGAGTGGGTTTTAAGTGGTGTTGGCTAAAGTGTGTAAATGACAGTGTTATAGAGGACCGTTGAGCTACTTACATCAATTTCCTTCGGTACAGTTAGTTGGCAGTTGCTCTGCTTCCACATGTCAACACACTGCAAAGTGATGACAACCGAGAAGCCAGGATGACAGCCGGAGAGGTTTGAGCAAAAAAGAACGTCAGAGCAAAATGACAAAATGCATTGACCTGTGATTAAGCAAGTTAACAGATGTTTTGCAGCAGCAGTTAATGGTAAACAAAAAAAAGTGCAGATCTGAAATATCAGCTTGTTTATAACAATTATTTTGGGGGTTCCCTTGAGGTATTCAGACCACTTTTAACATGGCTGAACACAATCATGGGAAGCAACATTTCCTTAAGTTTCATTTCAATGTGACTAGTGAATGAACAGACGTCATGTTAGAGAGGATCTACCAAATAGTAAACAGCCTCAGTCAACTCTACCTTTTCTGCGTATGTACACAATGTATACACGCTTGTAAAATCTTGGGCATGTTGACTACTTACGTTTCCAATCTTTGAGATCTTCAGGTCTATGACAGGAGCAGGTTTCCTCTCCTTCCTCCTCTGAAGGTAGTCATAGAGTCGTAGCTGTGGTGGCATGGGCAGATGGGAAAGCTCCTGCTGCCTGTTCAGCGCAGCTCGAGAGTGCCTCTTGAAACACCTACAATGCAAACGATGATCAAGGCCCCTGCTCCATTCACTTACTTTTTCCTTTTAACAATCACAGAGCGTTCATTTTTATGTGTTTCATTTCCAAAAGGAGGAACATTCATAAATGAGCATTTATTTTCTGGCATGACTAATTTCAAAGTGGGTTACAGAGTGCGTGAGTGTATTCAGTACCGTTTCATGGAGCGAGTGTTCATTTTCTGTTTGTTGTAGAGCAGGCGGTTTGCTGTGCAGGTGACAGAAATGGAAGGGTCCAGGCACAGAGGTTCAGCTGTGGCCAAAATCAACTGACTTTCCAGCTGTAATTTGTCATCCTGAAGCAGAGGAAAACAAACGATACCGAAATCACCTGTGCAATGTGCTAATGCTTTAAGGAGAACGCCATCCCCCAAATTACCATCTGTATGTCAATTACTCAGTCCATGTTGCTCAGTCCATTTGTGAAGACAACTTTGTTTTTCTCACATGCCTCGATGGTGAATGGAGAAACCAAAAATTGAGAAAATGATCGATTAATTTAAAGAGGCTTAGAGTCATACAGGTCCACTTTTAACAACAGCAAAACTGTATCAGAACAGTAGTGAAATTGAGTAAATTCCAAGTCTCATTTATCCAGTCGCATGCTCAGTTCCTCCCAAACAGACAGAGCTGACCTGAGAGTAAAACTTATAAATGCTATCTTCAAGCCAGACTCCACTGAAAAAAAACTGTGATTAGAAGTCGCTAAAAACAGAAGCTGCTGGTCTAGCCACTGCCTTGATCGGTTAGTTTGTGTTATAGTGTGATTTTACTCTTTTAAAGGGTTAGTTTAGATTCATCAAAATCACACAATAACTCAAACAAACTACCAGTTGGAGGCAGTGGCAGACCAGCAGCTCCTGTGTTTTGAAGCAAAATTACTGTTTTTGTCAATGGAGTGTGGCGTTGAAGAGAGCCTTCGTAAGTTTAAGTTTCAGTTCAGTTCCCCATTGGAAAGGGCTGTCTGGGGGTGTTTGGGAAATAGCGAGCATACAACTGAATAAATGAGATGTGGATTATAAGGCACGACTTGTGTCAGAGCTTGTAAACAGATGTTTCAATGTAGTTTTGCTGTTGTTAAATGCACAATTTTAATTTGTAAATTTTCTTCACGAATTAACGTAACACGGGGTGAGTAATTGATATACAAATGAATATCTGGGGGTTTAAGAATTATTTTTTAAAAATTCAAGACACACAAGAGATGCTTGCCTACTATTATGCCTTAAGTAAATGAGGCAGAATTAATAGTTTTGTTTCTCTTTGAGATAGTAAACATGACACTTTACCTGCGTCCATTTGTGGTGGTCACTAGTCATGGCATGGACGTCACAGATCAGAGTCTGCAGGGCAAAAAGACAGATAAAAACAACTCAGTTATATCAGCAAGCTGACAAATTATCACTCGTTCCAGGTCATATTTATCTGTAGTAAAGCATTTGTTCTACAGTTTGTTTTGGCCTATGTGAAAGAGGATTCCCATGTATTCCATAGATTTACCTGCATGGTAGGTCGCAGCAGGATGTGTCTGCTCTGATAGGTGGGCATCTTGGTATTACCAGACTGCCTGTAGTCTCTCACTTCAACTATTACACAGCCACAGTGAAAGATGTTCACCTGAGACAAATTGCATATGGAGGATGTCAACCAGCAGCTGGTACACAAATTACTGAGAAAGACTTAATACAAACTATTCTAAACTATTAAAATGTAATTGTTCTTTTATTACATTTAAGACATAAATACGAATAAGAGGTCTGAAACTTTTGAATTTGCGTCACATCTACATTATTGTAACCTCACATTCAAATGATTTTGATCTTAAATCTATTGTTGATAAAGGGGGGGGGGTATTTCAGCATCTACAAAATGATTTGTGCACATGCATATTTACATCTGTACATCTTAATAAACACATACACACCTGGGATTTCTCCAAAAGATCCACCAGAATAGGTGGCAACTCCTCAGCATCTAGGTATTCCAGGAGTTCTCCTTCTTCATATGGCAGACGGATGGTTTCAGAATCTTGAGAACAACACAAGCATTGATTGTTACAGATGAGACAACTGAGGTACACAGATAAGAAAAACAAACCTGAATGGGCTAACCATCTTCTCTTACCAGATCCATTTTTGCCCCTGAGCATTAAAGAATAGCCTTCATTCCCAGGGTACAAGTTGACCACCAGACATGATACAGACTCCTGAGACACCAGCTTCTCCAGTAGATTCACATTTCTCCTCAAATTCTTCAGAAGGACAACAAAAAGGAAACACAAACAAAAGTGAAACCCTCCAGATTATCTACAAAAATCTCACACATATTGTAACCATGCCAAATATATGTGAGAAAAGCTTGCTATCATTGTGTTCCACCCACATTAACCTTGAGTGGATGCTGTTAGGTAGTTGTTTCACATGTTTTTCTAAAAGATGACTTCAGACAAGGATAAGCATTGCTTTGGTTTATTACGTTAAATATATAACATGTATTTGCTAATGTACAAATATGTTAGCATACTGTGATATATTGTAGCAAATGATAAAAGAGCAAAAGTGATTACTCATGAGGTTTTAGTGGATGTGTGTGCTTAGTATTGTTATGTGTATGAATAAAACTGGATTGATGTACCTTTTTTCCACACTGATACACTTTAAACATTTTCATGAAATTGACAAATGTGCATGCATGTTTAGAAACCATTATCAAGACAGTTTAATGTCCTGAAAATCAATGTTTTTCCCCACAGACTGGAATGAACAGGGACTAATGCATGCCCATAATGACTTAGTCATAACTGAGAGTCAAATTGCATAACACAAACCTTTAACTCTGGCTCTTTCTCACATTCCTCTATGTACAGCTCATAGAGCTTCTGATACAAACTCTTCCTCCCGCCAGATGAAACTCTTCTTTTGGCTGGTCGTTGTCGAGCACTTTCAACAATGTACTGAAAAACAAATTATATGCTGTATTAAAGAATGATAGGAGAGATTGTGACTTACACGGATAGTACATAGTGCATACAAAGGTTGCACAGGGATAAAACACATTTAAGGGGTTGACCATTAGTGGTTTTTCAGGGCTGATGCCGATTTTTAGTAGTTAATGATACTGATAACTGATATTTGGACTCAATATTCATGTATAATGAAAATCTTTCTGTCAATATTTAGAATTTGGAATATAACAAACTCCAACACAAAACCTTGTTTATTTAAATGCCTTTAGCAGATGTTTAATCAAAACTGAAATATTCAACATAATGTACAGCAAGTTCCCTGTATTTTTAAAAAAATAAAGCCAACTGGTAATTTAAATTAAAAAATGGAATACATAACAATAGCTCTCTGATGTTTTACAAAGTCAGAGTTCCTCCGATGCTGACAATTTCTTTGCACTTTTTAATGAATGCATTTGATCACCGATCATTAAATCAAAATGCCGATAGACAATCGGTAAAATACCAAATATCGGCCCCAATAATCACCCAGGCCTATAATATGTCGACGCTTAATTCTTTCATCTTTCTACAAATATACAAACACACAAGAATGAAATAATGTTTTATTTTACCTCGGCTCGATCCAATGCATATTCCAAAACTTGTTGCTTTGGAAAGTAAGAGTAAAAAGAGACAGATCAGTCGCAGTGGAAACTCCCAAATTAGTAAAAACAAGCTGTGCAAGTCCAGGGGAATGTTTCTGGTTTGGTGCGTTACCTGACGTTAAACATCACTGTTGATGTCTACTAAACATATAGTGATTCATTTATCTGAAAGAGGTGAAACTTACCATTGTGGTCCACCGCCAGCTGCAAGGCGAGTGACGGTAGACGATGCTGTCCTTTCTGCCCCACACTGTCACCTTCCTAAAGTGACCATTCACACCCTGCACAGCAACACAGGAGACGTATTGCACGCAGCACGGTCAAACAAACGCATATAACACATGAACTCACACAGATACACTCAGTGTGGCTGGCGGGTTGTTAAGAAAGTGCAGATGCCAAATACACTGGCTGGCACTCAGGCAGATGCCACACACAAACAGCTAAGAAGACTGGCGAGCGAAATTGTTTCATCTTAGTTGTTTCATCATTTGAGTACACTTTAAATGCTCCAGCGAAGTAAATATACGCCTAAAATGTCTCAGCGTCGATATAACGGTGTAGCTCAGTTTAGTAAACTCTGACGGCTGTGAGCCCAGTCAGGAGAGAGGCTGAATAGCAACAAGCTCGTTGATGCCTGACCGTTGAGGCTAACATGGCTAACGTTAGCATGCTAGCCCGTTCCTAGTGGGCAAGCTGCAAGTTACCAGCTACGCTAACGATGTTACGTCGTCCGAGACACAAACCGATAGAGCGACGTCAATCTCAACTAGCAGGATGGACTTGCCTTCTAGGTTGCATAGCGGTCGACTGTGGCTCCAATGCAAGAAAACGAAATGAAATTGAAATATCAGTGTCTTCATTGAAAAAAACTCGGAGCAGCAGCCATTTTCTTCCAGTGTGACAACAACAGCTAAACTTCCGGTTTGGGCAGCGGTGGGCGGAGCCAAACTAAGCGCCCACTTCACAAGTGATGTTTGATCTGAGAAATGGAGACAACTTTTCTGCACATCATCACTCTGTGCAAAACGTATGCTGGCCTCGTTTTTCAGGGAGAATTTGCACATTTTTACTGCTGGTATTTCGCTAAGAGAAAAACAGTTATTATTTATTGTTATTAAATATAAATGATGGCCCCAGTAGGCTATTTATTGTTCAGATTGCTAAATGATAAACAAATAAGCCCAAGGGACTGTTCGTTATTCACGAGAGGGGAGGAGGTAGTGAATACGACGGAGTTTTAGGGACATTTAGGGAATTTCAAGAACAAATATTATGAGACAAAAGTCACAATAGCCTATTGCAAGAATAAGTTCTAGTTTTACATGAAAAAAGTCGTGATTTTCTGAGACTATAGCTGTAATATTACAAGAATAAATACATAATTTTACAAAAAAACAATTCACAAGTATAAAGTCATATTCTTACGAGAAAGGGGATATCATATTACAGAAATAAAATATTGCCAGCAAACTATAAAACAGGCGAGAGCACAGGCAGCCTCTTTGGCAACCACCGTCCCCGGTGTCGTGCTGTGCCACACACAGTCAGCAGGTAACCTGTTGATCTTTTTTTCCTCTTTTTTTTTCATAATATTACAGCGTTCACCTTGCATTTTTTTCCCTTTTTCCCTTGTTGCACTATCACACAGTTTGCAGACATGCACCAAATAGGAATGGCATTGGCAAAACAGACAGTAAACAAACAAACAAACAAACAAACAGTTACCTAACAGTTGACATTTCCTGCTATGTAGCAAACATGGCCACAGCAAAGAAGCTGACAGTGAGGGTGGTCACTTTTAGGAGCGCTGATGAGTTTGTTTATTTTCAGTAGCTACATTTTCACTGAAAGATGAAACAGTTGCATTTGTCTTGTTTGTGTGTGATTTAAAATAAATAATTATTATTTTTTATAATAATAATAATAGCCTATTTGATGTAAGAAGCAGTTGGCCCCCAGGTATTTTCACATTATTCAATCTGGCCCCCATTCAAAAAAGTTAGGGAAGGGACATTCAACTTTAAATGGTCGTTTGTTTTGTTGTTGTTTTTTAATTTTATTTTAATATGCAATGACGATAAAATATCTAATACAGTATCTTTCTAAATGTCTATCTAATATCGTATTTTAAATACCCTCAGAACCCCAGAACCCACAAGTAGGTTTAATAAGCATGTTTTCTTTAAAAACTTCCACAATCACAGAATTGATCATGGCCATAAACTGCGAAATATGGTTATTCGTGGTGGAGGCAGTCACTCAAGAAGCTTCAAGAAAATGTATTTGTAGCTCAAGGGAGCATCATGATAAAAGAAAAAGATAAAGTCACATTCCAGCTATCCCATTACTCTAATAAGGTGCAGTCCCTAAAGAAACAGAAAAACCTCAGGTTTACAGTGTGTCAACTGGTTTATGTTAATTTAATTGAAAGATTGTTTGAGAAATGTTCACCGCTTATATACAGTATCGGCTCGTATGGGAATTAGTTTTGCTCTTTTATTACCCAATTTCAAGACCCTGTCTTGAAGAAGTTCTAGAAGTCAAACTATTCCCTGGACCTTTATCATTAAACTATACTTTGTGCTTATACAATATGTTGCATAATCCTAAAATAATGTTTTTAATCATATTACCGCACAGCAAACCTGAAGACTGGTACTATGGCTATTCCAGACAGACAAAATAGGCCTGCAGACATTGCATAAAGGGCAGGGGGAAAGGTGGGTTAATGGCTGCCCAGCAGTTTATTTATTGCCCAGGGCCATAGCAAAGTCATCTTTTCATGCTTGACCTTAACATACGATAAAAGCGAGTGGAATTCATACCATCAAGGAGACTGCCTGAGGATAAGCGATGCACATGAACACTAACCTATTTGAATTTATTTGTAACGCAATGCATGTTTTGTTACAGTCACTCTTTTGCTATGTTCCTTTAATACAGTGTGAACAGCTGTAATCCATACTTCTACTTTTTGAAAGCAAAGAGCTTTAAGTGGTCTTTTTGTTGATTCCCCTTGGGTCTATTTGGAAGCCCTTTTATTTTTTATGTTTAAAATACTACCTGGATTCACCACTGACCATAAACAGATTGTGAAAGCTATTTAATTGAGATTATATCGTGCTGTCAGAATATAAATATTGATCAATGTACGAATAATTAGTGGGTAATTGGACTGGTGACCCTGAATTCAGCTGTATGGATATTATGGCGTAACACCAATCAGCTTGTGACAGCTGCATAAATAGTTCAAAAAATTACAGGATGTATAATGGAAGGGGACTGACTCTACATCTTAATCTGAGCTAATATTTAAATATAAAAAAACATTTTTTTTTATCCAGTACTGTTGATATGCAGGCTGTCAGCAATATAGCAGGATCCTAAGCTAATGTTATATTAACATCGTTGTCTTAAAGTAAACTATCTGAAGGGGGGCAATTAATAAAATAAGTTGCATAAAAACAATTAAAGACAGAAGTGTCAGAGGGAAGCGAGGACAGAGCAGTGATATGTATATACTCTGTATTGTTACTTCCTTTTTTCATTATCAGCTAAGAATAGCTTTGTTATTCAAAATGTGGCCATTTGAGTTTGTTGCACAAGGTCAAAAGGACACGATTTTAACATCAAAGGATATCTTAAATTTTGGCATATCTGAAAGAAAATGAAAAATACTGCTCAAGAGGGGAAGGTGTAGGGCAAAATTTCAAAACATAGACATCACCACAAAATGTCCCCTTTTGATTACTTTAAGACAATTTTTTTTAACATGTATTACATGTTTTAAAAAAGGTTTAAATATGCAAATGGAACACTATTTAATTAACTAAGCACCTATTTGCACACATTTCCAGAACAAAAAATCTGAACACTGGATAAAGTCAGGTTCAAATTTCATTTTGTTGACACATTATAGTCAAAGGTTTTTACAGAGGGGATTCTGGATATTTCTTTTATGCCTCCATACATCAGAAAATACTGTCAACTGCCAAAAAAAAAACTAAACCGAACCAAACCAAACAAAACCAAAAAAAACCAAAACAAAGCAAACAAAGCAAAACATGGCTTTAGGAATAAAATCAATCAGGCTTGATAGGCTATATCAACAAACAACAAATCCTTCAGAATATATATAAGAATATAATTGGAAAGTTTGATGAATGTAAGTGCTACTGAAGTGGGGACTTTTGACTTCGAGTTTGTTAGTTTTTGTTTGTTCATTTTTGAGAAAACAATAAGACACATGGGCCAAAAGGGTAAACTTTTTACAAATGGATATCACCATGAAACTTCCTCAGTAGATTACTAATATTTAGAGTATTATTTTTTGGATCACATTATTTCTGAAATTCTATGTTTAAATGTGCAACTGAGGAGTTCTCTAATTAATCAAACATTGTTTTGCATACATTTCCTGAATCGAAATCTAAACTAAAATAAATGTGTATTTTGGACTTTTTTTTAATCAACTGAAAGGAGACATGACAGCAAAAAATCTCAAAACTGATGTTCTCACCCACAGCCTTTTGCCCTAAAACAATTCACTCATAACTTCAGCCCTACGCATATATGATGCATACATTGGTAGGTTGAAGTCCCCTAATTGTACAGTAGGGGGAAGAGCAGGATAGCAGATTCATTAGGCTGAATGCCACGGTGGAGCAGACCAACAGCAGCAACATACAGTAAGGGACAGCAAGATCCAGTAGATGTGTAAGAACTTTATATTTCCTCTCATAAACACAGAACAGTTTATGAAGAAATTGCCCATACAATTTTCCATAGAGGTCTGTAAACATATCCAGTGAACTAAGAACAAATCAGATTTACAAGTTTACTCGTCACCACTGTTACATGTTGCTATTTAATCACTTTGGTTTTACAGAAAAGTTACATAAAATTACTGCAAAAATGACTGATTTAAGCATCAGTGAGCTGTTTCCTATTTTGGCTGTCTGCCTTGAAAAGTGTTCTTTCAACAGAACGTCTACATCAACCATATAAGTGGTTCTTTATGAGGGCAGAAAGGTTCTGGGTGGGGCTCAGTTAGGGCCAGTCCTCACCTGCTGTGCGACACACACACACACACACACACACACACACACACACACACACACACACACACACACACACACACACACACACACAGTCATCCTTTATTTTAAGAGCTAAAAGTCTGCATACATGACAGGGCTTGCTTGGGGTCGGTCATGTTTCAAATGTGAGCTTGTAAGAGCTTTTTTTCTGTGCGCATAGAACAGATTTCATGTGGTCACAGTTAGTTTGAATCCACTTGTTGCTCATGCTGCCAGTGTGTCATTTCTAATATATTCGTCAAATTGAACTGGTTTGGATTTCCTCAATGCTGCACATTTCTCTGTTGACTCAAATCCCAGAGCTTACTTTATTAAGTGACTAATTGAGCAGAAATGACTCATCACTGGTTTTAATAAGAGTTATACACGGCAACACCACTTGCTGGACAGTGATCTAAAAAATTCCCATAAACAAGCCTATGGGTGTCTGGCTATTAATGTCTACAAACAAAGAAAAAAAGTGGATAAAAAGTCAGTTTCACATTGGCTGCTCAGCATCATCTCTGTTGCTTTTTACTGGTTTCCATCCAGGCTGTTGTGTTGGACATGCATCCTCAACAAAAATCCATTCTTCATGTCCTCACCAGTGGAGACTGTGTTTGGTTGGGACTTGGAATGAATACGGATATAATGCTGAACAGCTGGAGAGTTGATGTTGTACTGAAGAAAACCATAATGTATAAAGAGGTATATGTGAGATGTAAGTGCGTGGCAGTATTCCCAAGAAACAGTGTCTGCAGTCAGACATGTAGATAAGACTTACATACTGGATTTGGAACATGTGATAGTGGTAGCTTCATAGCTTGTACAATAAGCTGAGTCAAATACATCTGCCAGAATTACTGCGGGCGGGCATGTTTATTATGATTTTACATGTGAGGTATACTGACAATGATGATAAAGATTATGACTTAAGGTGCTCTGTGAAATTCTATCTCTTGTGATGGGAAATATTTGGCAGGCTGTCAGGTGTACATTGTGTTGGGCAGCTGTGGTTTGGGAGGTGGAGCAGGTCGTCTACTTATCACAAGGTTGGTGGTAAGTTTCCAAGCTCTACATGTCAAAGTGTCCATGGGCGAGACGCTGAGCCACAGATTGCTCCAGATGATCAGACCAGTAAATTGCATGGTAGCTCACTGCCATCAATGTGTGTGTGTGTTTGTGTGTGTAAATGGGTGGATAAAAGTGCTGTATAAATGCATATATTTTCTCTATTCATTTTACTGAATGTCATTCCTTTCCACACTTAACATCCTCATCAACAACAGAACTAGAATCAATGCCATATTCTCCGCTGTGCACCAATCAAGTTGCACTTACAGTTTATATCCATGTCTGTGAAAATATGGGTGCTTCACATACACCTTTCCCTATACAGTCACACAAGATTAGTGTCACACCAAGTCAGTATCTGACCCAGTGACTCCCCTTCTGTACTTGTGCTATGACACTGAGTAATGACAGAAAAGTGTTTAGGCAGAACATTATCATGTCACACTGACGTTGACCTTTTGGATATAAAATGTCAACACTTCATAATTTTATCCCGTTAGACATTTGTGGGGAAATTTTGTCGTAATTACTGTATGAATTCTTCAACTATGGCCAAAAACATGTTTTGTGAGGTAACGGTGACCTTTGACCACCAAGTTCTAATCAGTTCATTTTTGAGTCTAGTGGGCGTTTTTACCAAATTTGAGGAAACTTACTCAAACTCTTCTTGAGATATTGTGTTCATGAGATGGATGAAAGGCCACAGTGACCTTGACCTTTGACCACCAAACTATAATAAGGTCATTTTTGAGTCCAAGTGGGCATTTGTGCCAAATTTGAAGAAATGCCCTTAAAGGGGTGTTCTCAAGATATCACTTTCACCAGATGAGACGGATGCAAGGTGTGTGTGTTTTTTTTATTACAGAGTCCAAGTGGACGTTTGTGCCAAATTTGAGAAAATTCCCCCAAGGCATTCCTGAGATATTGCATTCACAAGAATGGGACAGATGTACATACGGAGACACAACCAAAAACATAATGCCTCGCGCCACAGCTACACTGAGGATACTATTTACTTGATAGACAAGGGGGAACACTGACGGTGACCCAAACAAATTAACACACTGATGAAAGCATCACTATCTATCAAAGAGCTGCCATCAGAATGAGGCAATGTGTGGGAACTTATTTTCATACAGATGCTGATGTCCTGACAAATTAAAAACGACAGCCGAAGAGCTACAAACATTTAACCTAATTCCTGCATTGCAGCCGTGTGGAAAAGATACAGGATTTGAGGATTTTAAGTACGCTTTTCTCCGAATTAGGACCTGCAATCAATTAGTCAGCTCATCCAATGTACACTCCAGCTAGGGTGAGGTGGCGAGTGGCCCATTCTGATGACTTACTGTCGAAAATGTCTGCGTAAACAGCATTTTGATTTTCATGTAAACGACCCTTGGTTTTCATAAATGCATCCAGAGTCAAGACCTCAGGAGAATTTGAACTGTCTACATTATTTTGTATGCACATGTGTAGATAGAGGGGACAATAAGTGTGTGCAGTGTTTATTCAAGTATGTTTTCAATGTTTGTTTGTTTTTATATACCAAGTACGTCTGTGACTATAATTTAAAACAGACCCCGAAATGGCCTTAGTTATAGCAGTCTCCTCTCTGATCTGCTGCAGATGTTTTAAACATTACTGAAAGTAAAGATGATTAAACTGAATATTGCAAAGAATAGTTATAAGTCATTTAATGTTCTCTTGATCTGAAATTATCTTTCTCACCTTTTTATGAATAACCACACAAAGAACAAAAATTACAAAAATTGGCATTTGTTAAACATGCCAGTGAAAGATGATGTTTGTTAACTGGCTTCCATTCACTTTTACTTTTCTCTTCAGATTACTTTACTGCAGATTACTTTTTGCGGTAGGTTACTAAATAATAATTACATGGCAATTTTGGGATAAGAAAAAATGTAGCCTAATCTCATCTGAATGCTTTTATATTACTTATGAACAAGGGTTTTTCATAAGGACACATATAAAACAGGGGAGGTTGGGGGTCTTCCCCCAGGAAATATTGAGCATTAAACATACAATTTCCTAAATATCTGTGAATTTTTATGCACCAATTTGTGCGTTTTCTTCATCACTTTCAGGTGGAAATATCTTGTATTTCACTTTATATTACATTAAATGTATACAGCCACAAAATCTGTCCCACAAATATTCCTTTTTCTCTTTAAACATCTTTTCTGTTTGGCATTAGCTATGCTAGGCTAATTGAGAAGGAAATTTACCTCTAAGTGTGTCTTCAGATTTGAGGTCGAGGTCTTTGCAGATGACAGCAACTTTATTTTTTGTTTGCACATATTGCACTGGACATGTAATCCCTTACTACCCAGCCCTTTCCAAACCTACTCTATTTATCCATTGAATTGCTGCTGTGATTTTAGTAGACTGGCAATAAGATAAGTTGAAAGGTGGTCTGTTATACATCTGTACCTGCCAACATTTGCCTCTTATGAGCCATAGCATCTGTAAATAAAATCTATATTATTATCATTTTATCATATATTAGTAATGAACACAATCAGACAACTTTCCAAACTTCTTACATGTGGCAGCCTTTTCAGCCTAAGCTATTGGGAGGCTTTCAAATCCAAAAAGTGTTGAGGCGTGATAAATCACTCATCATAAAAAAAGCCCTTCACAATAAGAGCCATGTTGTTTTGTTTACAGAGGATGGAGGGACTTTACCCTGATGCAGTCATTATTTTTCTCTGGCATGAGTTGTGGTCACGTTTTTTCCAGTCTGGGATGAGCTCTGGGTGAACAAACTCACACAGAAACACACACTGTGGAGAAAGGAGATGACATAAATTAAGCATTGGGATGTGCCAGTGGATCATGTAATATAGTAGGGTGTGTTTTTTTGTGTCTGTGTGGCACAGATGAACTTGTGTGTCCAGTTGGAACAGCAGAAACAAACTCTTTGCGCAGTGTTGACACGTAGTTGGCAGAATCTGAAATATATTGCACCTACATCTACTCTTATTTCCCTGCACTCCTCTGTCTCCCCTTCACGCCTCTCTCACCTTGATGGACCTGGAGACTAGAAGAAAAGGCTTTTCCATCTCAGTCTGTTTTTTCTCTCAAGCAAAGAGATGAGGACTGCAGCTGTGCGGCAGTTAACAAAATCAACCTCAGGCCCATGTGAAGACATGTCATCATTTTCCAAGTCCAAAACTTTCAGAAGCAGATTTTCAGATAAAATCATTCCTTGGAGGGGGTTGCATTTCAAAGCATATGGTGCAAAAGTAAAAGTAAAAACTAAAAGTTTATGATGTGTTACACTGTTTTACTGACCGTCTTAAATTAAAATAACCTAAAAATGCTCTTATCTTATACATAAATATTTAAAGCAAAAAGAGATGGAAAGGTAGAAATTAAACAGAAAGAAATTAAAGGTCCAGTGTGTAGGATTTAGGGGGACATATTGGCATTAATGGAATACAATATAAGTATGTTTTCTTTAGTTTCTTTTCATTTGAAAATAAGAATCATGTGTTTTTGTTACCTTGAGCCATTATATTTTAAGGAGATCCCACTGCTGCACCATCATGCTTTCACAGTAGCCCAGAATGGACAAGCCAAACTCTGGATCTAGACAGGGCCATTTGTGCTTTTGTGTTCTTGCGTTTTTACATTTCTGTGTTGGCCACTGCAGTTTACAACCCCTCCGCAACACGCTGTCGGAAAAACAAAACAATTCTGTTTTTTTGTTTTGGGGAGGAGGAGACCTCTCTGGATAATTTGGCTGATGGCAAAAAAACTTCCTGAACATCTGGATCTGAAATAAAGTTAGCATAAGTTAGCAGAAAAAATAGGTGAGTACAAATAAGTAGGTGCTGGATTGGCCACATGCCAAACAGCATAGGAGAAACACTGATGAAACTGTTTTCTTTTTAGTGTTTTTACCAGTTTAAATTACCCAGTACATTTGTTCTGAAGACGAGGAGACCTCTGCAGATAATTTTGATCGCAAAAACAACAAGAAATACTGAAGAATTTCAAAACAGGAGAAGTTTCAGCTGGTTGCTATTTGCAATCTTTGACACTAGATGCCACTAAATCCCACCAAATTACTCATTGTTTCTTTAAATGAAAGTTGGGATACTGCAAAATAATATTGAAGAGCTAATTACAATTAATTTAGTGCAATAAAAACAAATATCATTACACCTTCTAAATACATGAAGCTTATAAACCAAAAGCAGTCAATCTTGAAGATAAATCATATAGTGGCATTCTAATGTGTCGACACTCAGTAAGTCATTTTAATATTATTTGTTTTACAAAAAATTTATTATGTGATTTAGAAATGCACCATTATTTACATCTCTATAATTAACCCCAGTTTGTATTCCCATTTCACTAATTATCTCACTTATTGTTACTTTATGAATTGTGGAAAAGCTAACTACTTGGTGTCGAGAGCCAGTTTAAAGGGTCCAGTTGTGGTCCTGAGGGGATTATAGCTGGATATCTAGACTCCGCACACTATGAGCTTGTGACTCAGCTATTGTTCCAAACAATGAGCCATTCTGTCGTGTTGTATGGGATTACAGTGCTGAAGAAAAATCTCATGATTTCACATGGGGAAAGGAGCAAAAAGACCCACAGAGAGTTGGCTGGTAGCTGCAGTGAGACAAATGGCTTTCTCTTTATGTATCTGCTTGAAACGTGCTCATATCTTTCATTTGTGGTTAGAAAAACAAAACAGCAGCACTTCTGTTAGTTCATTGTATTTGACTTTGTTTCACATTCAATATTTACTGAGTGAAACACTTCTAATCCAGATTTGGGAGTATGTTTAATTTGTGTTTTCAAGTACAGTTTTTATAAAGTAGTGTGTTGGTGAGTTATAATTACGTACCATAAGCAGAAACAGAGGCGGAAAAAGAGCAGGCTTTCTAAAGACTGCCTTCAATTATGCAACAGATCTTCAGTTCAAAGGCCTCCATTACTGTGACTTTTTCTAAACACTGACAGAAATTAATTCAGTTTTTTCATTTTTTCTTTAGCAGCAGTCCTTTTTTTTCTGTGAGGTCAAAACTGACCTCATCCATCACAAACAGGAGGCAGGACCGAGAGGGAGAGAGAATGACAGAGGGTCAGAGAGAGAATTTCTCTGGTAATTTGCTCAAGTTCAGTCTAACAATTCCCCTAAGGCTCAGAGGAATTCCAAACTTCTCGGTATTACATTTGCTCGGGGTAAAATCAGGAGATTTGGAGGGGAGAATATGTCAAGGTCATGGTTTTAGTCCGCTGAGATCACAGCTGGATCGGTCTAATGACCTGTATGTACTCAGTATTGCATGTTTTTTAATCCAAAAGACTACGGAAACCTGTAAAAAGTTTATGTGAAGTATATAGCAACAGTAACCACGCCCAATATTTTGCCACATTTATTGTCATGGTCACACTTATCCCTCTTTTGCTCATGATAGACAAGAACTAATTCCTAAAGCCACTACAGGGTTAAGAGATGGCATTTGTAGGAGTTACTGAAACAACTGATGCTGCTGTTTTTCAGGACTGTCTCATTATTTTTGAGGTTTTGGCCATCATCCCTAATGATAATAATCAGGTTGTACTCACTAATTGCTGAGATCTGGGAACTTTTTGACATAGCTAAATTTAGCTAGATTCATTCAGACAATCACCAGACACAGCTTAGCTAAACTTGTTTGAACACCCTGTTCTATTTCCCAACTTGTCAAATACCAGCACTTGGTCAGACACTGATGTAAAAAGGCAGCTATTGTGGTGATAAGATGTGCCGCCAAACAGTGCCAGTTTGGAAGGTTGCAACAACATTATATAATGATCTGGAGTGTTGGCTGGGAGGGGAGGTGGTTTGGTCCAACAAACCCCGAACTTTCACCAAGCAGCCCACCGTTTGCTTCCTGTATGTTGAGCCAAACAATGTTTTTTTTTTTTTTTTTTAATCTAAACCTAACCACTTTAGTTGCCTAAACCTATGTGCTGTTCTTTTGTGGCACAAGGAAATAAACATAAATACAAAGTGTTTTACAAGCGAAAGTTTATTTAGAAAAAGACTGTGTGCAACTAATGACTAGAAACTGTAAATTTTCTGTGAAAACAGATGTGTATTTTGAAAGGACACAATGTGTGTAATAGGCATAAACTGATACAGTATTTCGGAACATCAAACGCAGAAGGATAGCTAGTGTGTCATATGTAAACCTGAAAGTCCACTGACCTAACAGTTATATTTGATAAGCTGGGATGAGAATCTGTTGATTTGAAAGTAAAAACACTTACACACTCTACATTCCTGATGTTCCTATTTTGATTAGTTCAAGTTCTAATATGACCCACAGGAGTGTTTCCAAAATGTGGTTCCAGTTTGGTTAGGTTTAGGAAAAAAATCACTATATGAGGATGTGACGTGAGTATGTGATGTAACAATGTGATGTGGCGTGAAAATGTGACATCATGTGACGTGATGACATGACATTACTTACATATGTAACTTAAAATAACTCAATAATGACTTTTGGTTTCACGCAGAGCACAAACAGCGGCGTCCTCGGTCAAAGTCCTGTGTTTGCTGATCCATCTATTTATCTCAGCTGTCTCAGCTCACAGACTATTCCCTTTTTACACTTTGTCACTTGACCTTTTCCTTTGCTCCTGTCATAATTACTGCAGCCTCTATAGGTTGCTGCCTTCGCTAATCATAAATATGGATAATTAGCTGTCTGTAGAAACGACAAAACGCAAAGACTGATAGAGACAATGGACAAGGCACAAAAGCAAGACCCAAGTTGTGCTAAAATGATATTAGTATTTAACATAGTAATGTATGTTCGTGTTTGTGCGTTTATTTGTGAGGTTTTGGATCCTGCACTGGTGCTGGGGGACAAGCAACAGCTGAAGGCCTCCCCTCTGAATTTTGGAGAACGATAAGAACAACCATATGGACTTCCAGTGTGCAACATTTTATAATGAGAAGGAAACAGAATTTAAGACCTGAAGCTCTGGCAGCTGCCCTTCTGTACTTGTAATAGCCTGGTAGCAGACTGTGCGTCTACATTTCAATAACGTGACCTTTTGTGATTCTTTGGCACTCCCTGTGGTTAATAGCAGCCTTAGAGTCCAGCGGTCTCTGCGCCAAAACGGGGTGATTCACTCCCAGAGAAACCACACAAGAGCTGCTGAGTGAGTGAGAGCAAAAGTCAATGTTGGACATCATCCCATAACAGCAGGACGGACCAGGGGATATAGGGGAAAGGGATGGTGGGGAGAACAGAGTGAGCAATGCATAGTGCTGTCCAAACCAACAAACACTTTAATTTCAGTGGGTTAGCATGATGTGGTTATTAGTCTTGGATGTATTTCCCCTGTGGAGCCATAAACAATAGTCTTGATTGATTAAGTGCGTAATGAGGTCTTCACTGGCTGAAGGAGTGGGCCTCTTTGTTTCTTTTTGTTTATTTCAACTTGTCTTTTTTGGAATCAAAAGGAATACACATTTGTCTCACCGCAACACTTATCATCCCAGTGGTTTTAATTTCTTATAGTGTTTACGGGCTTCCTAATCTGTGATTAGTGATAAACTATAGGGAGTTCAGAGCGCCAAGCGCATTAGAAATACTACAAATACTCAAACACATGGTGTCATATAAAGGAATGAGAGAAGGAACAGGGAACATATGGCTGAAATCTTTCAACTTGGCACCACTGACTGCACTTCTACCTACGTCTTCCTGTTGTGCCAATTATCGAATCAACAAGCTGAAACTGAGCTGTGTTCAGAAGGCAGCTTCTCTCTCTCCGTCTGAAATTGAGTCCACTGGAAGCGAGTAAACCTCTAAGAGGAATAAACTGCCCGCAAAGACGGTTCCAGGAAATGACCGGATATATTTTTCCTCCACTCTCATTACTGCTGCTAACACAAAACTGAGGCGTTAATTATCTTTGTCGTGAGTGGACATGTGAGCCTCATTTTTACAGCCTAGGTCCAGCTCAGTTTAAACTGACAGCGTGTTGTCTGCAGACACATGGACGTGTGAATGCACGCACAGGCAAGAGCAAAGGGTCACTTTCTTCCTCTGTAACTGCATGACTCACTCTCTCTCACTTTTTTTTAGCTACATACAAAGGGCAGACAACACACACACACACACACACGCACACACACACACACACAGAGCTTCTGTTTTTTTCTCCCAGATAAGCAGCTGTATGGGTGTTTGGGTTGGAGCAGGGATTAACCGGCCTCAAACCTCGTCAGCAGCCCGGCATCCAACTGGAAACCAACCACTGAGCTAAGGTTCACATGCATGCATAAACATCCATCCACAGTGGGAACATTTGGACGCACTCACACACACACATGAAAGCATAGACTTAATGAAGCTAATGACTATAAAAAAAAAAGACAGATGGTCCAACTTGACTGACATGTGACTGACAGACCACTTTGGCTGCTGACATGGTGACATAATGTCACACACAAAAACTATTGACGGCAAATGGAGGAAATTGTCAGCACGGGGTGAAGCTTGTAATGGCAGCACAGATAGTGGAGAATATATTAGCTTCTGCACATTTAGTTTTTCAGGTAGCTAACATGGTATACAACTACAACTAAGTGATACTGAGATATAGGCTATGGCCTAAAAAAAATTGGAGATGAGCACTGAAGTTGGTGCCATGCAGACATAAACATTTAAGGGCAACTCCACTCCATTCAGTTACACTGTTGTAAGAGTCATCAGGTCATTGCTTTGCGAATCACGAATGATTCTCAAGTCTTTGCGCTTAAGTCCTACATAAATTCTGAAGTCCGGCAAGTACCAAGTCAAGTCCCAAGTCAAGACAGGCAACTCCCAAGTCATGTCCTATGTCAAGACTAACATGTCCCAAGTCAAGGCCCAATTCAAGAAAGGCGAGTCCCAAGTCTCAAGTCCTAAACTTTGAGTTCTGAGTACTAAACAAGTCAGAATGTGTTTGTCACCAAATGTAATCCATTTAACAACAGAATAATAGTATATTAAATTTACAAAAATAAATAATGCTTAAAACAAGTTGTTAAAACAAGTTTTTTGTATACTGTAATTAGTTTTTTATTGACTTTTCTTTGTACACAAATGAAATATTGTTCCTCAGTAGTATAATAGTTCTTCATGGTTCTCTGCTGAAACTTGATTGGATGCTGACGGATCGATTTAAACAATTGATCATCTGGATAATTTAATTTAATGTTAGAATTAATAGTGTTATAGTGTTGAGTACTTTTAAATCTTTAGGGTTGGGGGAAGTTATCAAGTATTTTCAAGTCAAAAGGCCCAAGTCCAAGTGAAGCTACAAGTCCTAGTCGAGTTGCAAGTCTCTTTTGATTTTAGCAAGTCGAAACTTAAGTTAAGTTCGTGATTCAATTCTGACTTAAATCCAAGTAATGTGACTCGAAACCACACCTCTTATAAATGTAGCGTAATAATCACTAATTTGTGATTCAGTTACTGCTCCGTTATTAATGTACTTTTTAAATAAGTGGAAAAAAATCTAAAAACTATTATCTTTCCATTTGTTATGAAATATAACACACAAACAAGCAAAAACAGATGTGAAAACAAATACCAACATCTGCTTTCAAGTGTTGCTCCCTTCTTGTGACCATAAAGTTTTAAAGAAGTAGAACGTGAAGCTGATGTTTGCCACTAATAACTTCCATTTACAGCACCATCTTTATTTATTTCAGCGCCATGGACACAAAAATAACACCAGCGGCGAGCAATTAAGTAAATGGAAGCGGTGAGTTTGCAAGAAAAGAGCAAAAACAATCGCTCATCATCACCTTTTTTTATGGAAGACTCAAAAGAAGTTTTTGATTTCCATAACCTCATTGTAATAACTGCCTCTATGGGAAAAATCAGCTCTTCCGAACATCAGTCTGATGAGTCATTTAGATTCTGTGGAAGGTTGAAAGGAAATGAGGAGTGACAAAAGTCAGATATCAGAGGAAACACGTGGGGAATTCCTCTAGGTTTAACAAATGTATTAGTTAGGTATTAAAGGAAAATGACAAATAATTTTAATGGATCAAACCATATCACGTGTCAAGAACCAAAACTGACTTGGAGTGGATTATCATATAAAGTAATGATAAATCACCCAAAGACACAGAAATGTGCTGAATAACAAAGCTGTGAGCTGTGATAAAATTCCTCTATAATAAATGTATCCCAAAGTGATTTATGTAACAAATCACACCCAATTAAAAGAAAGAAAATGCTATAAAAGCTGGAAATACATGTCGAGACAAACTAGGCAGTTGTTCACCTTAGGGGAGGAAAATTAATCTAGTAGTCATGTCTGGCACCAGCGATATTTCTGCCTTCAAATCCTATAATAGAAAAAAGTGCTTGGAACGGGTTTTAAAGGTTTCAGGCATTCATATCTTGAATAAAATGAATTGCAGTTCAACAGGTGTTCAAGCCTTTGTCCTTCAAGGTCCACATGTGGGAACGCCAGACTCAGCAAGTTATCAGTGAGTCACTCTGAAGTGCGAGCTGATTCTCATTATAAAGTACTGCTCTGGGAATGACTCAGGTTTGGTCTTTGTTTCCCTCAGGTCGACATTTGGCAGAGCAGTGCATCTCTTTGCATGAGAATTTATATGTTTTTACATCTGATCTCACTGCCAGATCTAGGACATTTGGCACTCCAGGCAAGCATTCTTGGTTCATGCTGATTCAGAGCACGGAGCATCCGTGTTTACCGTGTACACATCACTTTATTTCAGCTATTAGTTGTACTTTACTGCAAACCAAGATAGGCGTTAGCACCTTCCCAGTTAGTCAAAGAGTAACTGAATCATCAATTTTGGCTTGAGTACCTCCTCCTCTGAATGTGACAAAAAAGTCTCAAATGGGCAGGGCTGGGAGGGAAGCTAAGACATGCCCAGTCACCCAATTGTGCTGCCTTTTGATCCACAGCACCTCCCTGCCCCCCGCACACATACAAAATAGTAAGTTGGTGACAGAGCAGCGATGGGGCGGCAACAGGGGGCTCAGTTGGTGATGAAAGCAAGCTCCTGCTACCAGGATCAGCCCATAGCAAGAAGAATATTTATACACAATATGTAAAAAAATTAAACATTTTAATATTTTGCACTGAAATGTCAAGAGTGGGACCTAAGTCAATCAACAACGCTGATAAATGCCCATGTATATTGCTTTTCAGCTGAAAAAAGTGGTTTGCCGGTTTAGTTACTTTTTGAGCACAATGGTTAGCTGTTATGGGTGAACATAAGATAGTTACAAGATAGGCTATCCCAAAAAACACTAGCATGCCACCAAAACTGGCATCACATTCGCTGTAAACACACTAATATACTCTCCACAGACGCCTCACATCATCATTTCCCTTTATGTTTGAGTACTTTTAAAGGCAACAAAAAGGGGACTGGGAACAATTTTGCCACTGGGTTGTGCTCCTGCCCATGTTGTCTATAGAAAGATCCACAACTGTCTGATCTAATTTATGCTTTTATCTATCACTGTAAATGCTATTAAAGGGATGGTTTTAATTTGAAACTTCACCATAACTGATTGTATCTTTGTGTGGCCAAACCTTAAGACTTGTGTCAACACATGCAGTGTTTTACACACACACACACACACACACACATACACACACACACACGCACACACACGAAGCTGGAAAGACAGCCATGGTGTGTTTGATAATGTAGACTTCTTTGGGTGTGTGTGTGTGTGTGTGTGTGTGTGTGTGTGTGAGAGAGAAAGCCAGGAATCATTTCAGACAAGAATGGCCTGATGGGACAACACAGCATGAGGTCTTGGCCAAGGGAAACACACAACGAGCCAGCAAGTGAACACATGTCCTCTATTTTCCAATGCAGTGACAAGTTTACTCCATTACCACTCTGCCCACTTTCCTACTACAATTGTCTGAGTGGATTAACTGGACATTCGGGGCACACACTTGTAGAACAACTGCTTCGAACTCAACAAATGGAAAGTGCTGTCATGTAACTAAAATGGTAAAAGGACTATTAGCCTCACTTACGTCTTGTAATAAGCTCCAGAAAACTCAGATCATCATTAGGAGCTTTAAATATATGAAATCAGTGGAGTTGTACATAAGGTTTCGACCCTATAAAGTGAAAAGTTCATACAGAGCGTTTTAGCTGAAGAGCCACTGCGCAGGCACTGCAAATCCCCATGCAGAACACGGGCCTTAAGCCTCTGCACAACTATATCATGGCATAAGTTGTTTTTCTAAATGTCTTTCACAATTCAAACCGTACTGGCAAAAATGTTGAGAGGTTGGCCAAAACACACACAGACTAAATGGCTCCATAAAGTTAAAGCAACTGACATTCGTCGGGCCACTGACTTCAGGCATTTCTGAGACTTACTTCAGTTTATGTTTCGACATTTGGCAGGAGAGAAATATTTGGATTCTTTTGATTTAGATTTAGTTGCCTACAGGTTGAAGAGTTGAAGAGTTTATTGAAATGGCCTCTGAATTCATAGCAGATGAGGTTACTTTAATTTTGACACGATTCCAGCTTCTGACGGTTCGACAATGAACACTACTTTTTGCAGCCCAGTCGCCAAAGGAAAATGTTGGCATTGTACGTTGCTGCAAACCACAAATGTGTTACATTTGCACGTTTCATATAAACCATATCAACGTTTTAAGGGACTACGCAGGAATGTTTTATGGCGACTTGTCCCTGTTTTTCCAGTTGGGATATGACGTTTTTTTGGGTTTGTTTTCTTTTAATCAATTCAAAGCTGCATTTCCTGCTGGGATAGTAACATGAAAAGTTTTTGCTTTTCACTGAGACATTGCTCTGTTTCCTGCCAGGATAGTGGCACAATAGTGGTTGTTTTTTTACAGAGACATCACTGCTTTTCCAGCTGGGACTGTGCCTTAAAACTGGGTAATCACGGCCAAAACACGACTGTTTCCTAAACATAACAATGCTATAGGAACTCTTCGATTAGTAAGGTTTTCAAAGAATAAAAAACATTTAACTTGTTAACACTTAAGTAATAATAGGCAAATTTACCTTTTTAATTTATTTTAGTTGCATGTACCAACTATTTCTTCATTCTTAAGACACACCCAGCAATGCTTTTTTTTTTTTAAAAAAAACTGTTGAATCAATATTTTGTCCAATCGAAACTTTCAAACTTGTATGAACTTCTTTGTATTTGATCCTCTGCCCTTTTCATACCAATCCTGAATGTGCCAATTTCCATTGTTTGTGTAGAAGAAGTTGACATAGCGCTATAGTAAGTGACTCACAGTAACATCAACTCTTAATATCCTGTTTCAGCATGTTGAATATACAAAACTGCAACTCACTTTGTACCTTCATCTCCATCTTTCCTGCCCACTGCAGTCACACATGGTGTAAGAAAAATATTCAGACACAAGCCATCTGCTGAAGTCAGTGTGGTGACTATGTAGAATTTAATTCCTTTATTATTCACAAATGTTCAGAAGCCAAACAAGGTGACTATAGAGTGTAAGGTGATGGTGTTGAATTTTTTTTTTTTTTTTTTTTTGCAGTGTTTTATTACGGTAAAATGCCTTTAAAGTTAAATGTATCAGGATTTATATTAAACCAGCGATTGTGAGTATCACTATTGCCATGGCATCATTTTCCATCACGGGAGGCAGCTGATTTTACAAAAAAAAAAGCTGTGCATAAAAAAAACGCAATCTATATACACTCTGCTAATTGCTAAACAGCAAAAAGTCATAGTTAGCAACTAGCAGATAAAGAACAGTAGAAGAGTCAAATATTTCCAACATATTTTAGAGCTAAAAGTCAGTGAATATTAGACTAACATTCTTCAGGTGGACACAAACCTGACTCAAAATGAATGATAACGTTGCTCTGTTATTACATTAAATGTGTGAATATAAATTTGTATGTAATTTAAGTAAAAGGTGATATGTCATGTTGTGTTCATGACCAGCTTCTGCTGCCCCCAAGTGGCCAAGTGGCCCTCAAGTCACATCATCTTTTTTCTGTAATTATTTAACACAACCTTCTGCACAGCAGTAAAAAAAAAGGAAAAGGAAGAAGACTTCAAAAGAAACATTTTAAATAATTAAAATGTGTCTGTCCCATACAAAAAAGTATTTAAAAGATTTTATTGAAACATAATGCTCAGAAAAGGAATATGTCAATGACCAAAAAAAGGCTAAAACACATAATGTCTACACTTTTTGTAATAACATTTTTGTTCTGAATGCTTAAACACTAACAGTGACAGTTTTTGCACAACTGTGAACACAATTACCTGTTCTAAACTCAGTTTACAATTTAATATCACACTTCAACCAAAACTGTAAAATTTCTGTCTGCACTGCTATACTTTTTTTTCCAATTGCCTTTCCACATTGACATATTTGCTGCCTGGTAATGTGATGTGATTCAAGTCTTATGGCCAGGCGAGATCTAGCCTAATTTTGTTTTCTTCTACTGTGCTTTTGTAGCTTGCAGTGTATATAGTGTATATATTGAGAAAAAAATCTTTCCCAATTACAGTATTTGTATTAATAGTGTGCTATTGTATGTTCAGAATACCAATCCATACTTTACAGTAAACATTTGGATACCTGTGCTGTGTTTGTATGTGTTTTCTACATGTATGACAACTTTATGATATTGCAAAAAGCAAAAGCCTCAAGTGTTTGTCATTATATCAGTATGTAGTTGGTGCTTTGTGTAAGAGTTTGAAGTGTATTGCAAGAATTGTTTCCTTTTGTAAGGTCTTGTGGTTAGTGTGCAAAGTTTTGCAAAAATAGCCTATAGTTTCAAAGACCATACCTAAGTAATCTAAAAAAACTGCAAGGATTTTTTAATCCAACAAGCAGTCTAAAATCTTACCATGATTAAGGAAAGCACTGACCTATGAAATGTCATACATCATTGCATTGGAGCATATTGGCTGATTGTTTATGAACCACTTCAAGGTAAAAGATCATATAAGGAGAACTCAGCTGCACTGACGCTGGTAGGAACTGCAATGCTTGTCAAACATCCAGGCAGCTGGAGATTTTAGTATTTCCTCCGTCTGTCTGCCTCAGACTTGTAGGTCAGATCTTGTTGTTAGACTGATCCACAGCTGCCTGCGGCTGCTGGAAGCTCTGCCTCTCCTCCCACCCAAACTTCATAACTCTGCTTTGTTAAATCATTGCTGTGACCCTGAGTCATAAGACTGTTGCTTTTTATGTCTCGTCCAAGAATACTGTTGACCGGCTGATTTATTGCTCTGTGATGGGGATCAGATTGAGAATGGAAAGGGAGTTTAGACAGCATTGTACAGAATTACAGTCACAGTGATATACATATATATCATTATGGTATGTGGACTTGCCTATTAGAAGCAGGCCAAATGTTACTGAAGTCTGTCTTTGAGAGTAAAAGTGGGTAAAAGTGAGGCCAATCATGGGCCCACACTGTCAAAATCAGACTGAGCCAAGTCTTACGTGACCATAAATCAATCATTTTGTTTTATGGTTTGATACTATTATTATTATTTTATTCGTTGTGCTGGGCTTTTCCCTGTGTAAAGGCAATGAGGACGCCAAATTGTTGGCATGTGTTTTATGCGTTTGGCATTGGTGTTGCTCCCTAACTTCTTTTGTCACAATAATGAATACTCCCTCTGAGAAAAGTGTTAAGATGATGGGATGCATCCCCAGGGCCTGTCCACACATGTGTTTTCAGTCGCGCTCATGTTAAACACACCGCCGGAGTCATTGACTGTCTGCTGCCCTGTATGGAAAGAGTGCCTCTCTATTTGGAAGTGGAGTGATTATACTGAAATAAACAATGAATTACCTGATGATCGCTTGTGGGAAAGAAACTCAGAAACTGGAGAACGGAAAGAGATTTCAGTGAGATCTCCCGGATTATGATTGAATTTCAGGGTTTAATGAGCCGGTTCAAACTTAACCTCCGACCCCAGTGTAGCAACACAATGACCTCACTTTTATTAAAATGCATTTGTTCAAGCCTTGGCATCCTCCTGAGATGTTAGAAATAAAGACAATGTTGGCCTCAAAGTGTCAACTCGAATAACTGGTCCTGTATTGAACAATACATTTCTATACAGAACTCAAGTCCATTCGTCAAAGATGACTTGTGTGTTTACAAACAGTAACCGACAATCCTGTATGGTATACCTTTCGTTTATCAAAACCTTATTCACAGTTGGAAATTAACTAATACATTTACCCAAAAGCTGCAAAAGTTTGGCACTGTCATCAGACCTTGTGTAAGTTCTGTTTTTCAAAATCAAGTTTAATTGCAGCACATTTATAGTATAATAGTATTGCCAACGAAAGTGAAATTCTTGATATGGAATGAGCTTTGTCTGCTTGGCATTTTGCTTCTCTAATACACTCTTTTAAGCATCACAAACCCTTGAAAATGACTCATTTCACAATTTGGATTTGTTCCATTTGGTTCTACGACATTTGAAAGTCTATAAAAGCTGTACATTTGAATCATGTCACCCCCATTTAAGTCAACCGAGGGCTTAACCAGAAGTAGCTGGCTCTGCTCATGGAAGTCTCTAGCCTGCTCTATGGGCCACACAGTGCAGAACCAATGCCGATCATTCAGATCATTTTATATGTTGCAGTTGAACTTGACTTTGGGAAGGATTGTATGAGTCTATAGATTGTTTAAGCAAAATCCTGCATAGTATACCTTTATGAATAAGGTCTCCATTTACGATGATGAGGTATTGTGAGGTCACATTCGCTTATCTGTGAAACCTTGATGCACTTACTAGCTTCTGAAAATTGTACAGTTTCTTTAAAAAAAAACAAAAAAAAAAAAACATTTCATTTTGTTGGACAATCAACTTCAGTTGCTGACAACAGTAATGTCAACATCAAGTAAAGAATGGAGAAACTTGGGAAGCACAGATCCAATTTTTTCTCTTCGAAAGCCGATTCTGATACCTCAACTCTTGATATCTTCCAATACAGAGTACTTAATGATGCCAATGCTTTTTCCCCAACTTAAAATCTGCAAACTTCACTAACATTGCTTGGCATGTGAAAGAGAGAATGTAACTGATAGGCATGGAAACACAGAATTTTCTTATGTCTTGATAGACGGTGAATAAAAGTGGCGAACATGTGAACGGACTGAGGCGATGTGAACAAGATGTCAGAGCAATGACTTATGGCTCCCTCCCTCCTGTTTCATCTTAAAAAGCCTGTGAGAAATAGTATCATGAGGACTCAGCAGTCAGAGGATCTCAGTTGACCTTCTCTGCCCTGGCTTGGTTTTCCGAGGTTGACATGTTTATATCACTCCCTTGCCTTGCATAACCTTGTACAGTTACATCCAGTGGGATGAGAGGAAGAGAGCGACAGCAGGTACACAAAAACCAAAGGAACCCTGGAGGATCAAGAAGAATAAATATCCAAAGCATTTTCTAATTGAAACTGAAAAGCAGGATGCCTTGTTGCTGTTTGTTTTGTTATAAAAACCTAGATTTTGTGGTGCTCCTGCAGAGCTAAAGACGGCACTAATTGACTGACTCTGAATTTCTTTTGGGAGCAAAATTCACAGCTAAGATAGGAATAATTATTATGTGAACCACAACAAAGTAATGATAACTTGGCAAGAAAAACATTATTCACTCCAACACAGCGATGTTGGAGTTCTGGTGTTGCAACCTCACAAGATTACAATGAGCTGAAGTCAGGGCTTTTTGAATTGCCATACTCAGCACCTCACCCTGTGTCTTCCCAGTTTGACAATTAATTGTTTCTCATCTGGTTTACGTTGGTTTCTAGTTTGCAAGAAAAAAAATGGCACACTGCAAAGTACAGCTGGTAAGACACCACATGTGGTGCTTAATATTGCTGTTGTGGGGTGAAAAAATTAGTTACGAGGAGTAATGATGACACTGCTGATTGTGCCATTGATTGCTGTTCAAAAAATTAGACACAGGCCTGATTTGAGAAACACATGCTACCACACACACATACTTATGTGGGGAAATCCCCTTGTGTCTCAGAGATGATATAAATCCTCAGATTCCCATCACTTCTTGCACATTGTCACATGAACTCATTGACTCTCCATTAGCATTGCGTCTTTCTCTCTCTTAGTGTTGCCAAACATAAAATCTCTCTTGTGTGTGAGAGGAGGCTGGCTCAGACATGACTGTAACCTGCAGGCATCTGTGTGTTTAAGTTCATGACTTTGAGCCTACCTCTCTGTTATAAAAGTCATGCTTGGATAGCTTTGATGAGATGGTGCGAGGACTTTGCATGGGAGGGCTGAAACCTTTCTACATTCGCTTTGTCACAAGGTTTTATAACAGCAATGACATTTTAATTAAAGAAGAAAAAAACATTCATAGGCACAGAAACAGAAAGAGAACTTCAGCTCTAAACAATAATCAAACAAACAAAAAGAATTCAAGAAAGCAATAAAAGCTGACCAATTAAGCAAAAACAGAAGAGTTACTGTGTGTTGCGTGTGTGTCTGTGTGTGTGTGTGTATGTCTCACATCTGTTTACTTTCTGTGTGGCGCAGCTCACTGCATCAAACGGTGAAAACATGCTGTAGTAATGAGAAAGCTCTGTTTGCACAATAAATAAACCTTGAACTTCTCATACACACCTTACCTTCATTGTCACATAACCTCACTGGCCAAAAATGTCATGACCTGAGCCGCACTTGCTGCAACAAAACCCCGCGTGACATTGATGGAGTATGATTTTTGGCATGTGCATATTTGCTCGTAAAGCTCTTAAATGGACTGACATTTTCAGTGTTTGGTTGATGATGTCAGAGCTCAAAAAGGGATGATATAACTTTGTATTGCACTGGTTAAAGGTTGTTAGATGTTAACGAGAGTACTAAATGAACTGTGGTTTACCAATAAGTCAAACTTAGACATCATGTTTCAAATTGGATTAATAAAAAAAAAAATAGCAGCTCACTTCAATCATATCTAAATGCCAATTATCACAAATCTTATATAATTTTCTGCTGAGGGCTTTACAATATATGACATCCCTCTGTCATTGGATCCTGCACTGCAGATAAGGAACCCCCCCCCCCCCCCCCCCCCCCCCCCCCCCCCATCCATATGACAAAATGACACATAGAAAGAGACAGAGGTCGAGACAGAGGTCAAGAGGTCGAGAGAGCGAGAGATGCATAGCAGCAAAATAATAATGATAACTATACCAATATAAATATAAATAATAATAGTACTACAGTATATGATGGAATAAAATGGCTCCCAACTGGTTCAGTCGCAGGGTCCATTACGGGTCTTTAGGAATTAGTTTTATATTCAATTTTATTTCACAAAATGTTAACATGTGGCTTAGAGCATAAAGAAATTAAACATGATGCAAAAAACAAACAAAAAAATAACAAAACATAATATAAAGCCTCAGTGCCGAAATTTACTGAACTCCAAAAATAAAGTGTGTTTTCTATCAACTAAAAATTCACAAGTCACTTGCGGTCCATTCAGAGTGGGACTCTGCCGCCTTTTGGGCTGTGACCCACCAGCTGGGAACCACTGGTATATTTTTATATGTATATATCAATATATGATAGTTCATTTATGTGACAGAGATGTTTAATAATAGTATAAATATGACTAATAATAATAAGTAGTAGGCATCAGGTACGACAAGAGCAGCAGCAGCAACGCAACCTTGACCCACGATTGAGGCGCAACCTCAATCCAAAGGAACCTTGTGAGATAAGGGAGCACAAAGGCTCTAAAGAGGAAGCTAGGTTACTAATTATACACTATGTATAATTGAAACATGCATGTTTGCAAATGAAGAGTGAGAGGAACTCAGTGTATCACAAGAAGTCCATCAGCAGACTAGGCTTATATCAGCCTAACTAGGGGCTGGTCCAAGACAAGCCTGAGCCAGTCCTAACTATAAGCTTTATCAAAGAAGAGAGTCTTAAGTCTACTCTTAAATGTGAGGTCAGTGTCTGCTGGAAGATTGTTCCACAGAAGAGGAGTCTGATAGCTGAAGGCCCTGGCTCCCATTCTACATTTTTCTATTCTGGTAAAAGCATCAGTTAAATTAATATTTTTTTACTATCCTCTGAGGGTGTTTATCCATGCCTATCGTTGAAAAAGTTTCTTTCCGCAAACAATATCTCATTATTTTGGATAATCCCCAAACCTCTTCGTGGACAGTGCTAGAAAGTAGCTCCAATTAAAACCGTCTGACTTTCTCTTAACCAAGACATTGTTTCTGGAAAGACACATTGGTGACTATTTTAGAAGATTTTTCTTTAAATGTGGTGAGCTCTACAATTAAAATTCCATTAACCTCTGCTGTATTGGGTTAGCACCAGAAATAAATTGTCTGCATTTCCAGACACCGGCTGTGGTAAGTGAGAAAATATGATATGTTTTCCTTGTGATTACAGTGAAAGACCCATTTAACCAACATTTAATACATGTTCTAAACAATATGTTTTTACTTTATCGCCTAACATCTGTAAAGTTTACCACTTATTTAAAGGTCATTTGTGTTTTGGTGTGCATTATACCTCACTTAGATGAGTGTGTCTACACTAAGAAACATTACCTTTCACTAAATCACCCAAACTGTCTAAAGTTCAATATATGAGTCATTTGAAAGCCATTCATCACTTTCCCCTCAGAGGTAAGGTTTACATGGATATCTTTACCATGAGTCGTGTAAGCTTTGTGCTTAACAAATGAATACTTAAATCAGTAAAGTGAAAGCTGAGAATATAACATCAGACGTGGCCACATGCTTCGGTTGTTCTCCAGATGTAGACTTATGGTTCCCCCTTCTGCTTCATCATTCAGAATGAATGAGTAATGATGTTAAGCGGGCCCAGCAGTTGAAGTCGGGTCCGGGCCAGTCTGTGCTGGCCTTGTGTGCTGTGGCCCTCGTGCCTTACATAACCATCTACAAATGTATCCAATGGGAATCCATCTTCAAACGAATAACAGAAAGAAAGAAAGACAGAAAATGCACGAGGAAGGCAGAAAGCAATTGCCCAACAGATTCTCAACAAAGAAAGAAAAAACAGAAAGGTCAAAGGAGCTTCTTCTGGGATATTAGCAGAGAGCCAACACAATGGAGTGTTGTTTTTGTAAATCATATTTGATGCTTGGATGCTGCTCAATTTGACAATTTGAGAAGTTATTCACTAGAGAATAGTGGTTCCTCCAGTGGCCACAATTGAAGCCACTAGTTTTGAGAAATGAGCTTATTGTTACTTCACTGAGATGGTTGACCGTAACTGTGCAGAATGATGTATGTGCAGAATTTGTCCCCTGACAGGTTATACTCATCTGCCAAGGGGGGAAAGTTTCTTTTTGCTCTTCTACGTATAATCCGAGTTTAACGTGTACATATGAGCAGGATTTGTGAAATCCCTTCTAGTTCGGAAGCCAGCCGTCCAATGTCCAATTTAGTGTGGTGCGGGTTGTTGAAGCCTCCAGTGCACATATACTGAGAATGAACCTTTGCTTATTTCTCTAGAGAGTCTCTCTAGAGACACAGTTGTGTCCCCCCTGTAATGCCATTTGCTAAAGCCTATTTGGGACCAGGTTTGGGACCACCTGGGAACAAAAGAAGTCATTCCAAAATATACATATATAAAAAATACATCACTGATACTTGAAATGTTTGAGGTGGCTACATGTAACATCTCCAGTGTCTCGGTCTTCATCTCTTCATAAATGTAAAGTAGTGAGCAATGGAGAGCAAGCTGTACTCACTAAGCTGTTCACAAGCTGCACTTTGTTGGGTCCTCAGCAATACACCTGCCAAGCAGTTGTTAAAAAGGGTTTAATGTTGATATAGCCTACAGCATAGATGAACATTTTACTGCACATTAGATTTGACATTAATTTATCTATTTAACTGGGAACAAACAAGTTAGTGTGGAGATACTCTTACAACTCATACATGCATTATGTTTTGTAAAAAATATTGACTCAAACACAAAGTGTATATACAGATGCTTTTTTTACTGTGCATTCAACTTTAGAAAGAATCACTATCATATTATCTTTCCGTCTGGCTTTTACAGTATGTGGTCCCTGTTTCTCATGCTGGAACTTGCTCCACTGCTTAAGACAGTATCCAGCATGACCATTAAAGAAAGAAATAAAAGCCTGTTGCCTGTGTGATGGAAGCTATGACTCAGCCCCAACATCACATGTCGTGTTTCCAATCTGTTATGGAGACATCATCTGTAATCTGTCCGTCAACACAAACTCTACAACTTCCTATTACATACCTGAACGTACACAATTATTATTAACAGCGCTCATGTGTTAAGTGACCTCAAGTATAATATGTTGACATTGAAATGTTTGATGAGTAATGCCTTCATTATTCATGTAGCAGGCCTTTAATGTATTATTCTAAGGTATACTGCCTGAGGATATTACATGTGGGAAACTATAATCAATAAAGTTAAGACACAGTGGGATCCCTCTATGGTTTTAAAATCTGACACAGTCATATCTGTTATTGAGTAAATTATATACAGATGACATTTTATTAAGCAGTTAACAAGACAATAATTTATATTAACTGATACATTTAAGCAAAAGTAATAATAACAATAATTGTTTTGTTGCCGTCTGGCAAATACCATGTATCAGCACTATAACAATGCACTTTTTCAGATGATCACAAGTTTTCAAATGGTTAGTTTCAATGAACTCTATACGATATTCTGAGCATTAATGAAGCAGAAAACAACTTTTTGCTATGAAAAGACATACTGTGGTAACAATGTTCTGAGCAGAGAATCAAGTCACGCTAACTTTCTGCCCAAATAATCCAAGCGTCTTTGACTTTTGTAGTGACTGACAGTCCAGCCACACATGCATGTTGATCCTGTGTGTGTAGTCCATTGGCTAGCTAATAGCCACATTTGCGCTCATATAGCAGTTACAACTGATATCGGTATAGCCTTATCATGTAAGTGTAATGCACCCTCTGGTTCCCCGTTTTAACATCGTTACCCATGTCAGCTCTTGACATTGTTAGTGTTGTTCATGCTGTTAGCTGCTAGTTGCCATGTTGAGAGCCAGATGCAGACAACCCCTGCTTAATAGATACACTCTGAATATTGCTTAGCGCCCCTTAGACGTAGGAGAATTTTCTTGACTCATGAAGGAAACATTAATCCTTTTACCAGAAAAATTCAAAATCGCAAAAAGATTTTCACACAACAACAAGAAAATAGCCCTGAAGAACCCTTCAACAACAACAAAAAACTTTTAGCAACAAACTTTTTTTTTTATTTCACTGTCACTTTATATTTCTGTGAACAGGTAGCTTTGAGCTAAAGCTCTGAATTTCAAAAGAACAGTTTAAGATTTAGGAGCCAAAATCAGAAGATTAATTAATAACGTATTTTTCACCAAATCACTATCGTACAGATTTATCAGGCAGCTCTCCCTTGTGAAAAACAAAATTGTTTCTCACATGTGTGATATTGTTATTTTACAGTTAAACTGATACTTTCTGGTTAGTACGAAATTCTGAATGGTAGGAAAGAATGAATGATTTGAAAATAATAAAAACACAGCGGTCGTCTGTTATGCACTTCATGTCTGCTTGCCACAAGTGTTTAGATTCATGCTGCATCACAGCCATCGACCCTCCACAGGAAAAATAAGTGTGCACACTCTGTCCTGTGAATACGACTGTCTCTCATCACAGCAGAGGTGGGGTATTCAGTGCATTGGCCAGCAGCCAGTTGGCACCTCACCAGAATTCGATTGACAGTTACAATGTGTGGTGATGAAAAGGTAAAAGAGGTGTTTTAAAGAGCACCGACCAGTATATACATTATACAGCTGTATCCATAAGGGTAAGCATGAGTTGAGCTTGGAAATCTTGTTGCTTTTGGTATTATCATAGGGGATAATAGTGCCAGGTTTTGGATGATCAGTGTGTGTCAGACAAACCAGCCCTCTGGAGACACCTAAAGAGCTGTCAATCAGCCACTTTTATCACAACCCTTATGTTGATGAGGAGGATTAATTGTGAATTCCTTACCCTTAAATCACTCAACAAAACTGTCAAATGGATGGGATGCTGGAAAATCTGAGGAAGAGGATAAGACACAAAAGACAGAACAAGGGAAAGGTTGTGCATTATTGTGTGTGTATTGTGTGCGTGTGAGTGTGTGTGCTGTTGAGTGACATCACTGGCGATGCCTGTTCGAATGGAGTGTGGATGTCTGACTCTTCTGTCTGCAGACAGAACAGTATTCCAGAAATGGCAGATCAGGGGGATTTTGTCTGTTTTTCAGTCTGTTGGCTGCTAATTCAGATTGATCGACCACATAAATTGGCCTTGGTAATCTGATAGATGACTAGAAACCTCAATGAATTCATGCACTAACAGAGGCCAATGTATTACAACAAAGGGTCTGTCTTCTGTCTAGTTCCCATCCTGCAGAGAATACATTTATATTGTTAAAGACAAATGATAAATAGCAACAAGATGATGAAAGGAAGAGTCAGAGTTTAGCATAGCCTCTGAGATACTGTCACAGTTTTGAGAATTTTTATGTGTGTGCAGCTCAGTTTCTGTTGAAAAATGCACACATAGGGGCTGGTGATTTGTTTTAAGCCAATCGACATTTATCAACAGTAAAAAGAGAACAGTGCTGCGAGGATAGGGGGAAAAAATGCTGCCTTGTTAGTAATGTTGATGCAAGTTTTTTCAAGTTGAGTGAGAGTACTTGAACTTTCTGTGGATTAGATAAGGTGGCACTTCCTCAGTCTGGTCTGCGTCAAGGAAAAAGTCCAATGTGTCAATCACAGTCCCCAAAACAGCCCCTCCTCTCTGGAAAAAGAAATTTAGCTCACTCCTTTGTCTGTAAAAGCAAGTCAGTATAGACTGAATCACCATAACATTTTGCTAATAACAACAGTCACTTCCAGATATATGACTGCTATGACAGATAATTTCTGTTGTAATTTTCAGCAGTAGTCATAACATTTAAACATATATAGTTTGATGGATCAAATCTACCAGCACAGAAGCTAAACAAAGTAGTCCTGAAGATGGTGGCCACAGGAAAACCATAGGCTGTATATATAATGGATGTAGCTACCATGTTGTCATCCATTGGTTTGTTGACTGCTGAAATGAAGCCTTGAGTTTGGCATTTTGGCAGTCAGCATCTTGGTTTTTTGGAACCAGATGTGACCATATTTGGAAGAGTTGCTGAAGCTGTGCAAGACTTAGGGGTGACTCACTGACTGTAATATACAAGGTAGATTGATTAGTCATTTCTTAAACACTTTAAAAAATGAAATTAAAATTCATCCTTTATCCTGCTACATCTATAGCGATGCCTCACAGACAGCCTGTCACTTAAGCATGCTTAACTTTGTGCCTTAATAAAATGTAAACTGGTGAGTTATAAAAATTCACTCCCTGTACAGTTAAAGTGTTGCAATTAGCTATCAAGGCCAAAAACGATTTTTGCACCAGACTGCAAACATGTTTATTTCTGCTGTAAAGTTGGGCATTTTAATATGGGGGTCTATGGGGATTGACTCTGTTTTGGAGCCAGCCTCCGGTGGCCATTCGATGAAATTAGGTTCTTGGCTCTTCCGCATTGGCCTCATTTTTCAGCCTTGGAGGCTGCCACTTGAGCACAACCTATTTTAACTGCCAAAGACAATCCACCCAAAAATACAACCAAAAAACAAAAGAGATCACAGCTTCCATTTCCCCTCAAAAAGCACTGTCTGACAGCAAGGTGAAGCTGTGAAAATCTACCCAATATAGTGTACATTTAAACTGTTGCTAACCAATAGAGGCAGTGTTAGTACATGAAGCAAGAGCTTTCTTCCCAGAAGTTATTATAAACAAACAATGATTTGGTATATATGCTAAACTTCAAATCTCACAGTTACTGTACATGATGCTCTTACATAACAGCGTCAGTGTGCATCCATACATTTGTGTTTAAACCTGAATTGGCACAGCAGAATATGACTTCCATTATTAGTTGTGGGTCACTTATGTAAGCAGCTATTATTCTGTTTCATGCACAGTGTGGTGGGCCTCTAAAAAGAAACTCTGGTCCAAAAAAGAAAGAAATTGAAGCCGGCTGTAAGAGACGTAACATGAATTTCACTGTCTATGAGTGAATGGAAGTAGACATGATTTTGTAACTGACCTTACTTTGCTTTTCCTAACTGAGTTACAGCAAAATAATAGTCGCACATTGGACCATGTGTCGTTAAGATAAACACTGGCATGAATGAATGCACAAGTGATTGCACACATACACAGTGGAAGGCAGGGAAGTGTGTAATAATTTTTGTAAGCTCCTCTAACTGTTCTTTTCCATTATTAGAAAGATTTTATCATAACTGAAACTCACAGTGGAGCGAAAACAGAGACAAGGCAGAGATTTCCCCTTATTTTTGTCAGTGTAAAAGTAGAGAACTGAATTCATTCGCCCTATATTTGAGAGACAGACAAGCCTCAATCATGCCTTGATATTGCAAAATGGTTTTTTTTCTCTCCCAAATTTGCTTTACTTGTAGTATTCAATGGAGAAACTGCCACATAGAACAATCCAGTGCTTTTAAGTCAACTTTTGTACAACCATGATACGTTCTTGACTTGTCTTGTGCTGACAACACCAGAAAAATACAAGCGCTCTTAAATTAATTTGAAAAAGTACAGACACCAAGTTTGATATCAAAGTTGTGTTAACTTAGACTAACTGTACAACCTTAATACATGTTAAAAACTGCATTGGTTTCTTTCTTGTGTGTATGTGTAGTGTGGGAGGGTCTGTGGATTGTCTGGAAAATAATTTGAGAGTAAATACATTGATATCTTTTTGCACATTCCATGTGATGTATTGGGTCTGTGGTAGAGGGGGAGTTATGGTACTATGAGGAAGGAGTTGAGACTCCTTTGAGTGGGAGACAGATATTTGGCACTAGTTTGGGCCTGGAAAGTCATTGAACTGGTGTCCAGGCTATGATACTGTGCGGAAGACATTGGGGGTGGAAGGAACAGGTCTGAGTCTGGGGCCCCTGGGATGTAATTACTGTCTAAAGTGATCCTGAGTGGGATTTTAAGGTGGGCGAGTCCAGAGCATAGGTAGTTTAGTTTATGTTTCTCAGACATGCTCTGTGTTAAACTACTCAGAAGTTCTCTGTATGGTATTCAGAAAGAGTTTTAGCTGTAACCTTACAGACTTTACAGACCAATAGCACAGTAAGCCTGCGCTTTGTGCTAAATGCATACATGTAAAAAATGCTCACAATGACAATGCTAACAGGCTTGTACTATATATATATATGATGAAATGTTGGTGGGCCAACAAATTCATTAAGATTCATCAACTGGGAACCACGAATATATTTAACATTTCATAACATGAGCCAAAGTGATGACCAACAGAGCCACACTGCCATCCCCAGAGCCAGGCTGCTGACAAAGATAAAAATACTTTTTCTTGTCCGGACCAAGTGCTGTCTGACTGTCTGGGACAGCGGAAACAAAAGCAACAACTGAATACAAATTGAGTAAACTGCTGCTTGTAATAAGGTCCTTGAGGTTCTTGCTAAATAATAACATCACCAATGATACAGTGACAACAACATTTTGAATGGATGTGTTGATTTTATTAGTTCCCCTGCAATCTTATTGATAGTAGAAATATTTATGTCCACTGATTATTACAGTTCCAAATGCTCACCTGCATGATTTTTAAAAAATACATATATACATTTCTTCAACAATCATGCAAAGGCAACTGCAAATCAGTCAAAGTGCAGTTACTGAAACCACTTGTTAACTCCCCCACTGATCCATTTCCAGTATTACTGTCGAGTGTGGGTTGCTTGTGGTGGTTTTAGTGTGTGTGCATGTGTGTGTGTGTGTGTGTGTGTGTGTGTGTGGGTGTGTGTGTGTGTGTGTGTGTGGTGGTTTCATGAGTTCATTTCTCCACTGCTTACATCACGCTGTGACCTTCACCTTTTTCACTGTTTATGGATATTTACAATAGACTCTCCAGTGTAAACTTTAAGCCTTAGGAAGTTACGGGGATCTATGAACTAGGTGTGACTGAACTATTCTGTGTTCTGCACAAGGTCCTCATTCCCAAACACAGGCCCCGTTTCATGCAAAACACTTCAGACTATTACTTTGGATTTTGTAAACTGATCTGACCCTCTGGGACCTTTTTCCTATACACAACATACGTGATGTTTAGCCATTTAATGCCTTGTACAGATTCCTATTATACAAAGACGTGGGGTGCAAGCGTTGTTTGGTTTGTGTCCTAAATGGTTGTTCATAGGGCTATAAATCTGTCTCTGTGGATGTTATATACAGTAAACTAACTACAATCAGTCTTTCCCTAGGTTGTAAGCACAGAAAATGGATATCAGGTATCCCTCTCTGATAAGAGCACTTGCCCTCTCACACATTTTGGGCTGAACTCTGAAGAGTCCAAAGTCCGCTTATGTCATATGAAACACATTCAGAGGCTTATGAAGCCCATGAGTAGAATATTGGCATGTTAGAGATGTGACGACAACTTCACGTTGTTTCTTAATACAGCTGAATGCACAGCAATCAGTGGAGGTGGACAATCCACACAGCTTACTGTTGTGTGCAATCCATAATGCAAAGTTTATGGTTTGATCAGGTCTGACAGCTGGAGAGCTGCAGAGTTTCAAATTTGGCCTTCAGTGTTCTTTAAGAGGATGCAGTTAAGTGATTAAAGTGTTTCAACAAAGTGGAATTTCACCAGTAAGAGCGAAAGTGATTCCCATGTGGAATGACGTACAGCAGACATGCCCTTTCCTCTTCCTGTGTATGCTCTTTGTTAGCCAGCAAGTGTTCGCCACAGAGGTCAATGTTGTCTGTGAAGATTAATGTACAAAAAAGCAACCTGCACAGATTGCTTTTCTTTGAACAGGCTTGTGAGGGCCATTTGTCTGATCATCTTTCAAGTTTTTGAGACCTTACGAAAAGCTTGTTTCTTTCTAAAAGGGGATGTTTGACACCAAAACGTTTTTAAAATTTTTTTGCATTAGAATGAGGGGTTAACAGACAGCTCTTTAGGTGTCAATCCACCAGCACAGGTTTACTAGTGTTCCTGTCATCAACTTTCGTTTGTAACGTGTTTCTGAGTCTTTGAAAACCAATATTCTGTGATTATGTATTGATTTTTTTGCAAACTGAGGCTCATGCATACAACATGAGGTTTAAACTCAAATTACTGTCTCATAGACCACAGTAACCCATATGAACTGTTTCATTCACACTCACTCAAGTTAGAGATCAGGACTTTCCTGTGCAAAGCTAACGAGCCCACTAAAAGAACTGCATCCAACAAGCTTAAGAAAAATAAAGAACCAGTTGGATTCGAGAATCAGATGTCAAAAATAGGAATGCATTAGACAACACTAATCAATCATCATTACTTCCTTACTTTGTGTGTGTGCATGTTTGAATGTGTGTCACATGCACGTGTGCTTTTAAATGCCCTCTCCAGAGAGCTGTCAGTGCTACAGTGACGTTCCCCATGTCCAGAATAGAAGACAGATTGAGCACTATGGATGGAAAAATAATCACCGTGTTCACACGTGCATGCAAATTTGAGTGCACACGTGGAGGGGGCCGTTACAGGGCCCCCGCGCTGAATCATGTCCAGTGATGAAGATGGTGAAATAGAATGAAATCATAAACCTTGAGGAGTTTTTGATGTCTCCCAGATGATTGAACTGACTCCACGGTGCAGAAAGCAAAGCAGAGGTCAAAGCTGCTAAACTTTGGACCTTGATGTGAATGGAGTGGATGGTATGTATCAGTGGTTAAAGCTGATTCTTGAACATTGAGTTGTTTTCTTTCTTTTGGATATCTACTATAGATATACATTTTAGACTCATCAGTCAAATATGCGGTACGTCTGAGACATTCAGTCAGTAAGCCAAAAAAAAAAAAAAAAACACAGATAGCTTTTTATTGGTAACTTTCATAGACTGTAAATGATGCAACAGGCTCCATTACTGTGTGGGGTCTTTACGCAGTCCAAAAGGTCATGACGTTTACAACTGTTTATGTGAATGACTTTTTGGTGGATTGCACTATGGGTTGTTGACTGATAGAGACAAGTTTGTTTTCAGCACATCTCAGATGCTGGTAACAGTTTGCATTTTTAAAGATATATAAAAGGACTTTGGAAATCTATTTGGTTAAAGCCATTTTTTAGTGGTGAAGGTGAAGATGTCATGCTGTCTCATGTAATTTCTTTGTTCTCTTTAATGGCTCCATACTTTCTAATCAAGTTTTCTGTTTGGGATAATAAATAATAAAAAATGAAAAGCGAATGAAGCACCATGAGAAGATTTTCTGGCAAGTCATGCTGGAAATATAAGAAAGACAGGCCATTATTAAGGTTATTGAAGGTTCATTTTGTGATGAAATAGTAGCCCAACTCGAAAGAGTATAATAAAGACAAACAGATTCCAAGAACAGTTTCGAAACTCCTGTTGGCATGACTAAGTGCTTGTAAGAGAACTTTAAAAACAGAAGATGGCCAAATAAATGCAATTACTTTCACAAAGTCTGTGTCATCCTATTGTTTGTCATCTGGGATTGATTTTTGATAAATCTGCTTCATAGGGCAATTGTTTTTGACAGGTAACTTTTAAATTTTGCTCTCTAAACTCCCTTGAATGCACTAATGAGGAAGGCTTTTGTAACAATGCCTGCTTGCAACTGCATTAGCAGGCACGCAACAATGACAGCAAATTTAATTTAACAAAATGGCTGAATAAAGTGCACTTATGCCTCTCTAGCCTTTAATTCTTTGCATGTTTATTTGCAGTTATTGAGGCATAAAATGAAACATATGATCAATCCAATGAAATTGGTGACAGTGAATATTGCATATTCTACACTGTTGAGTGTTGCATATAAGACATATAGGTACGGTCTTTTAATACAGACTATATTTGCATATGGTAAATTACTTAAAAATGGCAATGAAAAATTGAATTATCGTTCAAAATGTTGAATTTTGGGTGGTAAACAACCAGTTTGAGTGTTCACCTTTTTGTACAACTTCATGACATTTTCTAAATTGTAATTTTTTGTGAACAGAGACAGATGTCATTAAATCCCTGCGGTGAGCTGGGCTGATCCCATTTGATTCCATAATAAAACATATTCTTCAGTCACATCTATGAAGTTATTCTGCAAGGTGTAATTGAAATAAGCAACTAAAGCAAAGAAAGGGTAAATCAAAGGCAGCCGATTCAGTTCGTGCCTGTAATCAGCTTTATATATTTTCTCTGAAGACTTATCTGTCCTTTAATTCAGGCTGTGTATAGGAAGTTTGAAAAATTAAAGGTCAGTTTGCTCGTGTTTATCTGAGTGGGTGCTTATGGCCAACAAGTCCTGCAATGAGTAACAAAACCAAGGCTGGTCTCTACTCCTGAAGAGAGTTTTTGTTCACAAAGGGCAAAGAATTTGACATTTTTTTTCCTGAGAAACCATCCATCACTGAAACACTGAGACGGCATGTGCAGTGCCTTTTATTCCTCCTGCAGGTTGGCACACGAGAGAGAAACTTCATCAGGGCGTCTCATGCAGTTGTGTTTGTTTTTTAACGTTTTCATCTGTCAGCTGCAGGATCCTGCTAACGCACTGAGATCATCATCATCTCCACCCCAAGGAAACTTGAACAGCTCTGTTCCAAACACACACATACAGAGGATGTCACCATAATGGGAGAATCATTTGGCAAGTGCATACCTGCTCTCCCTCAATCTCAAAATGAAAAAAGGCAAACAGAGGAATGTGAGAATGTGTGTCTGTTCAACAGAGGTGACACTGACCGAGGTTTCACTTATCTGACTAGATTGATGAGTTCATATTGAGCACTTTAAAGGGACACGTCATTTTTCAATAGTTCCAACAAAGGTAAAAGTCTTTCCTCCTCATCAACAAACCACTAGATGATGGAATTTGTCATGGAAGGAATTGCAACAGGGTTGCAGCCTCCTCCAGCTGACTTGCAAGTACTTTTTAAAACCATACAGTGAGAAAGCCTATATTTTTAGTAGGCTGTGGTGAAATTGATTTTCTATGGGGGATTGAGAAAAGCTCGAAGCAACTGGAACAAGGCATTTACTTGTACGTGGGAATTTCTGTACGTGGGATTTGGAGCAGGAAATGAGTAATTCTATATGTTCCATTTGCTTGTCCATGAGTATGTCTGGTGTCCTTATGCAGGTGGCAAAGCAATATGAGAATATTCCCATTCCAAGACTTTCATGTGCACTTTCACCACAGTCATAGGATTTTTGAATTGATGAACCTCTTTGCCTCTTAACCAATGCAAGAAATCATTATTGGATACTATCAGTGTGTAAGGAAATGCTAATTAGGAAATAACTGCACACCCCAGACTGCCTACACCACCACCACAGACATCTACTCCACCTCATGTGGAGAATATACCTAAAATCTGGTTTGCTCCAACCAAATTGCCACAGACTAAACAGTCACTCGCTGTCCAGTAGGTCCATGTAGACAGTGAATTGAGGAATTTGACACTTCTATGTATTTGAAAATTCCCCACAATCAAAAATTAGTTTTCCTTGTGTTTTTGTCCCCTCAAATGTCTGACCTTGACTTCACTGACTTGTATTTGAACAAAGTTTGTTGCAAGAGAGGCACATTCCTCTACTACAATGGGCGATATCTGTGCATTTCCCTAAAATCTGAGATTGAAACAGGGATGACGTTTTTCTGTAGGCTGACATGAAAGTTAGCGTCGCCCTGGTTTCCTAATCAAAACATTATGGGATTTTTCCATTGGATCTTAGACTACTGCAGAAAAGAAGCTCTATGGCAAACAAAAATTTACTTACATGCTTTGTTCAGCACGATAATCTTCACAAATGGGCGCCACTTGTATAGTTTTAAAAAGTCTATATGCAATTGCCAGAAGTAAAAAGCTAACATTAGGCTATAAATGGACTACACCACGGTCACATGACCTAATGTCGTCACCGCAATTCATTTGTAAAGCTGTGTTCAGTACGATAACGTTCTGTAGCCTCATTTAGTCACTTGGTAGCATTCATCTTTTCACATACAAGCTTCAAAATTCATGAGTGGGGTATTTACTGACATTTTATATATATAACAAATCATGAAAGTCTCTTAGGCTTTTGTCAACCACAGTTCTTATTTCAGGCATCTAACCAAAAACCAACTGATGTTAAGATGGGAACAGAGAGTGCTGAAATGTTAACTCATTTCCAGGTTTTAGAACTTGATATTGACTGCAATAGTAGTAGGATTAGAGGATGTCATTGTGCATTATAATTAGCCATGTGCTTCTGTTTGGGAGTGGCTAGTGTGTATTTCTGGAGAAGCTGGCATTCCTAACAATGACAATGCATGCATGTTTTCATCAGGCTGTAGGACTAATTGACTTTTGGTCCAATGGGACATTTTTCAGACAATTTGGTTAAAACTAGCCTTCGCAACAAAGGCCATTCCTTGAAGTAAACTGAACATATTGTAGTCCACATTAAGTATCATCTAGTGAATATACTTTTTATCATCTGATGTATTGATGGCATCTGCTTCTTCCTCCCTGAACTGTAAGTATTCATTTTTGTAAAAGAGATGTATATTCTTAAGACTCTAAATCGAGACAACCAATCAGAAGCCCAAATGCAGGTGCTGCAGGTCCCACCTATACAGCAAATTCATTCAACCACATTACTGCTGTGCTGAAGAATTTCAATGGCAGCCAAACACGCAATCATATACAGGTGTGAGGCACCATTCAGACAGAAAAACAAGGTGTCCACTATTTTTTTTTATCTTAGTTCACCTGAAAAAATATAGCAACATAGCAGTAATGCCATCATGGCTGTAACTCACACTAGTTGAAATATGAGGTTTCTCCTGTGTGAATTTCAAATGTTAAATCCAGTGTTGAAGTTTATGCCATAAATGTGTCACAGTCAAACAGATTAAAGAATTGTTCTCTTGGGAGTCTCTCTTGCTTAAACTAATATCTAAGTAGCAATAAAATAAATAAACCGTCAGTGTTGGAAATATTTTAGGCATTTGCACTTTACTTTTAGTGCTTTTAATGAGGAAAAAGATCTGATTCTTCCACCACTGATATTAAGTGTATGCGTTGAGTTGAGTCCTGACACCTGGAACCTACAGCACATTGAACTGGCAGCTCTATTTGGCATACATTGTAGTAAACAAACCTTCGATTAAAAAACTAAAAATAACTGTCTGACTAACTGCTTAAAACATGATAGTTCAGGTATTTACTTGCACTTTTAACATGAAATGCATAAAAGTCATGTGGGGTCATATTGCACAACTCAGTCGCATATTCTTACGGAACAGGTCACAGGTTCTTCTAATGCAAGCCTGTGTGAAAGAGAGAAACCCAGTCACACTGTGCAGGACACTACCAGCAGTTAAACATCATCACAAACAATAGACTAGGTAAACTTTAAAGACATTACAAAGAAGAAATGATCACTTTGTCTGCCATCTACAGAACATTTGTAGCAGTGTTATGTAGTTTCATGTGACGCACCATATTTAGTAACTCATTGACCTATGAAAGGGCCTTTCAACTCTGAGACTGGAGTTTGAACTCAAATATATAAGGAATTGTTTAGATGAACTGTCAGTCTGCGGGCAAGTGGCATTACTGTTGGTACTCTTGAGCATGGGTGAGTGAATTTCAGAAATATTATCAAGTTTGTTTTCATAAAATACTATGTATTATAAAAATAAAAATGACCGGTAGATGCACATTTATTTTATAAACAGTAACTGTATCTTTACATTGAAGAAAAAATGTGTTTAGCATATTCTAGATGATGTTAAAACTAAGGAGATCTCTCTTGTTATTATATCTCTGTGTTACATTTCAGGAACCAAGCCAGTGCATACTGGGTGTGGAATATTTGTATTCCTCAGTGTATTGCTGATTTCTTTCACACCACCTTGCAATGGAGGAAACATTCTGGTGTTCCCAGTGGACGGGAGCCACTGGATCAATATGAAGATCTTGCTGGAGGAGCTTCATGCTAAAGGACACAACATCACTGTGATGAGGGCCTCCACCAGCTGGTACATCCCAGAAAAGTCTCCGCTCTACACATCCATTACCATGAAATTTGATGAAGGTTTAGAAGACTTTTTTGATGTCTACCTACAGGAGCATATGAGGGTATGTAATTATGAATCACAGATTGAGCCTAGTGTGGGTCAATTTGTCACTCAAGTATCAAAATAATCACTTTTTCACCACTTTTGTTTATCTGTTTTCAGGCGCAGAGAGAGGGGGCTTCAGCTCTTACTTTTTTCAAACTGACCAAAGATTTCCTTTCTATGATTTCTGAGGCTCATTCAATATCAGCTGTTGCTCTTACTCAAGTCTTTGAAGACGAAAATATGGTCAAAAGCTTAATGAATTCCCAATATGATCTTGTTCTCACTGACCCAGCCTTAGCTACAGGGGTTGTACTGGCCAAGTATCTCAAACTGCCCGTGGTTCTCAATGTTCGCTGGATCACCGCGGAGAAGGCCACTTTGTAATAGCCCCCTCACCACTCTCTTATATCCCAGTGCCAGGATCGGGCTTAACGGACAAAATGAATTTCATCCAAAGGGTCAAGAACATGCTTTTTCACAGCATTATAGTGTTCCAGCAGAAATTCCTGGTGGGGCCAACCTATGATGCCATGTGATAAATACATTGAAGGGGGCTGTGACATCATCTCACTTCTTCAGGAAGCAGACATTTGGCTGTTCAGGTCAGACTTTGTGTTTGAATTCCCTCGGCCCACAATGCCAAACATCATCTACATAGGAGGGTTCCAGTGCAAACCGGCCCAACCTCTTCCAGCAGACCTGGAGGACTTTGTTCAGGGTGCTGGGGAGCATGGAGTCATCATCATGACTCTGGGAACTTTGGTGAACGCTTTGCCCAAAGAGGTTGCAGAAGAAATCGCCAGCATCTTTGCCAAGATGCCTCAGAAGGTAACACATGCTTACTGATTCACTTCTGCAATGACTGCACTTTGCATATGCTGGAATGTGCAGGTCAAAATGCTAATTTTTCATCCAGAAAATCTTACAGGCATTAAGGCAGCAATTAATCTGTCATTAAATACATTAAATTAAAGAAAATATTAATTATGAAATAGACAGAGACATTAACTTAAAAGCACTGCAAATGAACAAATTAGGCCAACTAGGGACATGTCCAAAAGGGATTAATAGCCCTGTGATAGACTGGAAATCTGCCCAGAGAGTCTAATGAGTCATTAAGAGTGGGAATAGAAATTGCATGGATAGATTTATAGAGGAAATAAACCAGTGGTCATTCTTGTGTCCAAGTGGGAGTTTTTGCCAAATTTGAGAAATTTCCCTCAAGGTGTTCTTGAGATATTACATGCACAACAATAATACATATGCAAGGTAGAAGGAACCTTGACCTTCAAACACCAAATTCTAGTAGTTCATCCTTGAGTCCCATTTGATGTCTGTGCCAAATTTGAAGAACTTCCTTCAAGGTGTTTTTGAGATACCACGTTCACAAAAATATCACGGATAAGGTCACAGTGACTTGAACCTTTGGCTATCAAATTCCAATCACTTCATTCTTGACTTAAAGTGGACGTCTGTGCCAAATTTGAATAGATTCCCTCAAGGCGTTTTGTAAATATAGGACTCCATCTGTGAAACACTATACACTGCACTACATAATGTTAAAGAAAATACAAAAACGCACCTTTTTAAACCTTTTATGTCCCACACTACCTTGCACTTGTTATGTTTTGAGGTTGTTTTGTTTAAAGCATTCTTGAGTATCTTTAAAACTACTCTCTATATAAAATGTATTACTATTGTTATCACTATGACAAATTTGACAGTTGTGTCTCAAGTCAAGAGAGGCTGCAGCGATGGGCAACATCATTATGTTGTATATAAACTCATAATGCATTTATTTTGTGATCAGGTGATATGGAGGCACATAGGGGAGCGTCCCTCTACTTTGGGCAACAACACCCTGATAGTGGACTGGATGCCACAGAAGGACCTCCTGGGCCACCCACAGACCAAAGTCTTTGTAGCTCATGGAGGAACCAATGGAGTCCAGGAGGCCATTTACCACGGGGTCCCTGTGCTCGGCATACCATTGTTCTTTGACCAATATGACAACCTTTTACGTCTGCAGGAGAGAGGAGCCGCAAAGATCATTGAGCTAGGTGATGTTAACGGCCACAGTTTTGAGCAAGGTATCAATGAAGTGCTCCATCATGAGGGCTACAGACAGAACATGCAAAGACTGTCACGTCTGCACAGAGATCAGCCAATGACACCCATGGACCAGGCCATCTTCTGGGTGGAATATGTGATGCGCCATAAAGGGGCTCCTCACCTGCGTACAGAGGCCTATAAGATGCCCTGGTACTCTTATTACTGTTTGGATGTACTGCTACTATTGCTGACTGCAGCAACTGTACTGCTGCTCTCTGCTTTGGCCTTTTTCAGATTTCTGTGCTGCAGAGGTAGAAGGACGACCAAAGCCAAACAACACTGATTAATATTAAATATATTTAGAAATTATGAGTTATCTAAAGCACTGCATTTGAAAAAAATATATAAATTTTATGACATCTCATTTTTATCTATTTATTATTTATGGAGTAAAATAACAACCAGGCACTTGGTTTAGTCATGTTAAATATAGATATAGTTAAAAGAAATGTACTGTTTCAAAGTCAATTGTCAAATGTATTTAACAGATTAAGAGTTGTAAAATACCCATGAATCATTTGTAATAGTCTGATCTTGGGATAGTCAGTTAATGATACTCCTTTTACAGGACCCCAAGGATTTACGTCAGCAGGCATGGTGGTGACAAAGCCTGGCATGGCTGTTGCTAATAGCAATTCAGACAATGCACTTACAAATGCTGAAGCCAGTTCATATAGATATTTGACAGACTTTTACAAGCAAATCAGTACAGATAACATCCATTTGTGCCCACCATGTCCAAAAAAGCAAGTCCGGACATCAGCCAGCACCTGAATAGTTTTGGGAAATATCTGCAGATGACCGATGAGTAGAAGAAATCATTAGTATTGGGTAAGAAAAACAATTCAACAGCTGCAAAGTTCCTCCATCCAAGTCACACTTGAAGCATCTTTTAAAAGGACCTGGTCATTTTTTCCCATTACTCCTTTCTCTAAATCCTGTGCTCTGCAGAACTGAAATCATAACACATCTATCAGCTACAGTGGCTGTAATTTAACCAGAGGTGGAGCCTGTACTTAGTTTGCTTGAAAGCATATGAATTTTGTATTTTAAGACTGTGACATTATTTGGTTCACGCAGACTAAATACATTTTCCATTGTGTTTACAGAGTACCTTTACTCCTACTCTGTTTTTAATTTTCTGCATAATATGATACATTGTTTAAGTGATAAAACATATACTCACATTAGTTTTTCTTGGCTTTTAAAAGTAATCTCTGCCTATGATTTTATAGTACAGTAAATCATTTAGTTTTGGAAGTGGGTACTGGTGACGATTAGAGTGTGGGAATGGATGGCTAGGAGAAAGTTCTACTCACTGACAAACAACAGAAGAAATTAACATGAACTAGTTATTTTTTTGCGACTGTGAACTCTGCTTAAAAGTCAAATTGTAAACATTAAACGTGAACTCTGACTTGACTTTCACAACTGTGAACATAGCCGCCGTTACATTACCTTATGGTTTGTGGACTACTGTCTGAAGCCTTACATTTGGCATTACAGCCATCATCATCATCAGGTTTTTGGGGTCTAGAAGTGGCCATATTTTGAGGAGAGGACTGACTGATGCATTGTCAATAACATATTGCTAAGGCTCTATCCTGATTGACAGGTCATGACTTGTCAATCACAATGTAGCCACAATTTAAAACTTTCAATAATCAGACTTTTTGAAACCAGTGGAGTTGTTTCCTGTTGGCCATTAGAAAGAATGAAAGTTTTTTTTGCCCCCTGGTGCGTACCTGCTCCCAGTCCTACAATAAAAAAAGGAAGCAAACAGTGAAATGTGAGTCGACATTGACTGAGGTTCCAGTTATCTGACAAAACTGATGTTTACTATACTGGGAAATTTACAGGGCTGTTACATGTTTATCCAGCTGGAGTTCCCCCAAAGGTATTTACCTACTCATTAAAAATACTACCAACAGTCAGTTCACTAATGATTAATTCAGTTACTTTGATCTCTGATCTTTCCAACAACTAATTTAAAAAAAATTAGGCGTCAAACCAAAGATCCTTATCTGCCCTTGGAGCATTCCAAAGACAAAACTAATATTCAGCCTCATTTCCCTCTGTTGCACTTCAACTTTTGTGTTCCTACAGTCACACAGTGGGGCACTCCATGATCCTCCACTCTTAAATCACTATAGCAGGTAACACTGGATCCAGTGAGGAAGAGGAAAATTTTTGCCCTCATTTTAGAATCCAAGTCAAAAGAGAACTATGCCAGTCACACTGATAAGTCAGCTGTAACAGCAGCAATTGTGACAACAACAATTACCCAGTATTGACCTTTAAATGTGCAGTGTGCAAATACAAAGGAAGACATTTGAATGTTGAGTCTCATTCCCATATTGTCAAAAACTGACACTTTGAGTGGTTGGTTTGGTCTGACTGACAACTAAAAGCATCAGTATTTGTCAATCTGGAAGTGAATGAACAATCTTTCTCCAGAATCTCACACTGCACCTTAAGAGAGAAGGTTCCTACTTTAAAATTGATTTTTGAAAACTTTGTTTCACTTTGCTAATGTATTTTTTCTACCATTAACAGGACTTACATGACCAGACTTGCTGTTTTCAAGTAGCTACAAGTAATAGTAATAGTCATAGATTACAATGACATGTTTGGCAAGTATTGAATGCTCCATGTGTTGGTAGTTTTTTTTCTTTAGCTATTGTATTTTACTAATGGGCAGAGTCAAGTGATTAGTAAAAAAAAAAATCACTGCTTAACATTTGTTGAAGTTGCACATCTTTTCCACTTGTCATTGCCAGTGAGTTCCCTCACTCTCAAGCCTTTGAAAGCAGGAAAGCTTCTGGCTCTTTTCAGATAGAGTGTCTCAGATAGAGCTCTCTGTTATTTAAGTTCACCATTACCTTGCCCTAACATAAACACATTCTGTAGATGCCCTTTTTTTTTTTACTTTATCTATTCCATTCCCTCTCATCCAGCCTTGGTTCAGTGACTTAAGTCATTGTCAAAGGTCCTTTGTGTCAGACATAGGAAATAATCATACTCTAAGCTTCAGGGAACAAACTCATTTCCTTCATAATTCACAATTATATTTCCCTGGTTCATCATTGTCTGGTTTTTCTCTCCGCTGTACCTATGATTCACACAACTAAATTAAGCCATAAGTGAAGGGGGATTATACAGTAAATGTTGGAAAATGGCACTATAAACCATGGGCTTTATTATTAAGTGTTACCAAAAACTGTTACACATTAATTTTAACCATTGATCGATCACCTGAATAAACTAATTTGACCAAACTCGACTAGTTTCATAAACCAATGTATCCTCATGCAACGGGATCAGATTGCAACACAACATCAGCAAACAAACCTAAAACTCTTCATCTGAGAGGAGACATGTAGGGCTGAATCTCTGCAACATTTCCTCTAAGCCAGTGGTTTCCCCGTGGGGCGCGATGTCACAGACGGAGGGAGAAAAAGGGTCGTGGACCTGTCACTGGTTAGTGAAAGCTCCCTCTGTGGCAAAAATGCAAGGGGCTGGACTGACACAAACAAACCAAATAAGCTTACACAGTTTCATTTACTGATACACCAATTAAAACGGAGTGTTATCATTTAAACGGGAGTTGCACCTACGACTCTGACATGAAGGCACGTATCGCTCTGCAGTTACTGTCCTCAACGAGCAGTGGGTGCGGGGTGCTGCCGTGAGTCCCTCCTCTGTCCCAAAGCACTCACAGGAGGTCAGTCCCACAGTAGGCCCGCGCCACAGTCCCAGCTGCCGTCAGAGCAGAGAGGAGACCCACGCCACTCTGCGTCCACACTGAAAATGAATCGCATGTGCGCAAAGCTTAAAGAGCGGGATGTAACTGTAAATGTTTTTTTCACAGTCACGCTAAAATAAATTATAATAATTAATTATATATAATATAATTAAATAAAAATAAAAGTCCCTACCCTCACTGAGATGACACCCTCCGGAGTTTGTGAGATCTCTCGTTTTCTATCATTCATAACATTGCTTTATAAAAACAACAGTTTTTTTTAAAGACTCACTCCTTTACAGATTACTTTCCTGCAATTGCAGTAGGCCTGTTTGTAATCTAAGGAGTAATTTGTTCCTTTTTCAAAAAGCTCATAGCCCCTAGAGCTAGCCCACTTCTTCCAACTGTAGCTAGCCACACATAGCCTCACATTACAAACACACTCACAAGACCACCACGACATTGCAATTACAACTTCAATAATTTCACACACACTGAATCAGCAAACAAACAGACAAACAAAACTATGGACAAGTTTCTGGTACATAGAAGTCAGGCAACCGATGCACCAGCTGCGAAGAAGCCAAAGCTTTGCAGACATGATAAGAGCTATTTGCAGTTTGGTTTCACAGTAACTGACACGGCTGAGTGTGTTGTGTGTGCTGAGGTGCTGGCAAAAGACAGCATGAAGCCATGCAAATTAAAAAGGCACCTCGCCACCAAACATTTTGACTTAAGAGAGAAGCCTGTAGATTTCTTTAAAACGGAAACGTGATGGCCTCCTACAACAAACCACCATCTCGCATCAAGCATAGCACTTTCTCCAAGCAGTGTCTGGAGGCATCATATGTAGTTGCTAAAAGAATTGCTAAGCTGGAAAACCCCATACAATTACCGAAACACTGATTTTGCCAGCGGCGCAAGAGTAGGATCATGATAGGAGAGAGCGCAGCTGCTAAACTCGGAGCAATACCTATATCAAATGACACTGTCACGCAGAATATCAGACATGTCTAGTGATATCAAACAGCAACTAAAAAACTACATTGAAATCAGTCCTTACTATGCGCTGCAGCTGAATGAATCCACTGACATCGCTGGACAGGCCCAGCTTCTCACCTACTTCAGGTATGTGCGGGGGTGGGGGGGCCCTAACTACACCTAACCAGCTTCGGGGGGGGGGGCCCAGCTTTCAAACGTTTGAGAACCCCTGCTCTAAGCCATCAGTCAGTCCATCATGATGTGCACTGTGCATTCATCAGCCTTGCATAGCCAGATTTAACTCCACACCTTTTTATCACACATTTTATCGCTATACCAGCACTGGAGAAAATGGAAAGCGAAACCTGCTTCAATCAGGAGTGATGGGTGAGGCAGAGGCCAGATACACCATTTCTCAATGAGATGGAAAGAGTAAATGTGCTTCCAGTCAATTTTCTTCTTTTTTGTTTGATGTGGGGAAAACATGTTAACCCAAATATTAATTAATTAATATTTTTACATATTTCAAAACATGTCTGGAGGGAGAGTTTAATCGATCTGAGACTATTCTGTAACTTTGTGGTGGGGACTACTGTTGTCAATGAGAGACACTAGAAAGGTTGCAGGCAGTAGGACCAAGCAGAAGCTGCAAAAACAGTGGATTTTTTTATTTCCTGGTATGAATGGTGAGACGTTGTTCCCCTTCATGTGTGCTTGAAGAAATCTGTGAAACTAAAGAAGCCACAACGGACTCAAGAAGAGAAAGAAACGGTATAATCACTCACAGTTCTGCAGTTTATATTTGAAATTTAACCCTGATGATCAAACAAATGTGTTTGTATTGTTGGTTACTGTTGGTTAACACGCTTGCCAATGAATATAAAAGCTAACCACAGATTCACTGTTGTTTGGCATTTTGCCTCACTGTATTTGCATTTTTTACAGTGCTTTTTTCTCTTTCGTTATTTCTCTCTGCTTACAGTGTGGCATCTGGTTGCCACCTTTTTAAAAAGCCTTCAGTTCACTTGAACGCTGAGGCAGTACATGCCCATAAACGTCCTGAACACAGACTACAAGAAAAAAACAAGAAAATAGGCACAGAGGGCAGAGTCTTTGCAGATAAAAACACAACCGCACAAAAAGTGATGATTGAGAGTGACGATTGGCATACTTTTATATGAGTCTGTACATTGTTGTTGTTGTTGTTCAGAAAATTCCTGCATGACATACTTTTAAGTGATTATTCGATTTTCGATTTTAACAAATCATCCACATCTGGAAGTAATGGTCCCATGCCTCTGTTCCCAGAGCACATTATTCCAAACCCCAATGGTACAAAGAGTAAGAAGGAGGCAGAGAGTATTATTAGATTTAATGCCTGACCTTGAACTCCAACAGCCTAGCTTCTGCATTTTTTTTCTACTGTAATTCCACTGATGAAGGTATGACCCAAGCTATACTGTCTCTGACTGATTTACCCAGATTCTTTTTCCCTAATCCTAATTAATCTCATTCCTCATGCCTAAACCAACCAAACCAAAAAAAGCAAGTGTTAGCCAATCAGAGGCAGAGTAGGGCAGATCGTGCCTTAATAGCAAAGTTCAAACTTGCATAATAATTAGCTATGTGCTACAATATGGGACTGTGGTCCATTTTTCGAGCAATTGGCCAATTCAGAACAAAGTGTGATTGGTTTCGGGATAGTGGGCAGTAGGAAAAATTGGCTTTTGGTCCAAGCAGATATTTTTTGGTATACTAGGGTTCTGGAATAATGTGCCATTGCAACAATGGAAAGTAGGCTGAGCATACTGTAGTTCACATGACTTTTCAACTAGTAAACTCTAATATTCTGATCTATTAATGACTTAGCATTTGCTTCCTCCTCCCTGAGCTGTAAGTTTTAATTTTCATAAGAGACATGTATAGAAATATCCATCTGTATGTGAATGAAAATAGCAGATCAGAAACTCAAACACAGAAGCTGCAGTCCTCCCTTTACAGGGGATTCATTCAGCCACATTACTGCTGTGCTGAGGAATTTTGAAAGCAGCCAATACACAATCACGTGCATGTGTGAGGCACCATTCAGACAAAGAAATACAAGGTCTCCACTATATTCATCTCATTTCAACATTACTGTTGCTGCTTTTGAACATGGATGAGTGAATTTCAGAAACATTATCAAGTTGTTGTTTCTCCTTCTAGATGATTTGTTAAAACTGAGGAGGACTCTCGTGTTATTATATCTCTCCAGGAACAATGCCAGTGCATACTGGGTGTGGAATATTTGTATTCCTCAGTGTATTGCTGATTTCTTTCACACCACCTTGCAATGGAGGAAACATTCTGGTGTTCCCAGTGGACGGGAGCCACTGGATCAATATGAAGATCTTGCTGGAGGAGCTTCATGCTAAAGGACACAACATCACTGTAATGAGGGCCTCCACCAGCTGGTACATCCCAGAAAAGTCTCCGCTCTACACATCCATTACCATGAAATTTGATGAAAATTTAAAAGGCTTTTTTGATGTCTACCTACAGGAGCATATGAGGGTATGTAATTATGAATCATAGAATGGGGGTATGAGGGTATGTCATCATGGATTATGGATTCGGCCTCACGCAGGTCATTTGGTCATTCAAGTATCAAAATAATCACTTTTTCATCACTTTTGTTTATCTGTTTTCAGGCGCAGAGAGAGGGGGCTTCAGCTCTTACTTTCTTCAAACTGACCAAAAATTTCCTTTCTATGATTTCTGAGGGTCATTCAATATCAGCTGTTGCTCTTACTCAAGTCTTTGAAGACGAAAATATGGTCAAAAGCTTAATGGATTCCCAATATGATCTTGTTCTCACTGACCCAGCCATAGCTACAGGGGTTGTACTGGCCAAGTATCTCAAACTGCCCGTGGTTCTCAATGTTCGCTGGATCACCAGCGGAGAAGGCCACTTTGCACTAGCCCCCTCACCACTCTCTTATATCCCAGTGCCAGGATCGGGCTTAACGGACAAAATGAATTTCATCCAGAGGGTCAAGAACATGCTTTTTCACAGCATTATAGAGTTCCAGCAGAAATTCCTGGTGGGGCCAACCTATGATGCCATTTGTGATAAATACATTGAAGGGGGCTGTGACATCATCTCACTTCTTCAGGAAGCAGACATTTGGCTGTTCAGGTCAGACTTTGTGTTTGACTTCCCTCGGCCCACAATGCCAAACGTTGTCTACATAGGAGGGTTCCAGTGCAAACCGGCCCAACCTCTTCCAGCAGACCTGGAGGACTTTGTTCAGGGTGCTGGGGAGCATGGAGTCATCATCATGACTCTGGGAGCTTCGGTGAACACTTTGCCCAAAGAGGTTGCAGAAGAAATCGCCAGCATCTTTGCCAGGATACCTCAGAAGGTAACACATGCTTACTGATTCACTTCTGCAATGACTGCACTTTGGAAAGACTGGAATGTGCAGGTCAAAATGCTAATTTTTCACCCAGAGTATCTTACAGGCATTAAGGCAGCAAATATCTGTTATTGATTACATTAAATTAAAGCCAATAATGATGATGACAGAAACAATTAAAAAAAAACTGCAAATACCAATACAGTTAATGCTTGCTCTACAATCCTGTTTCTATAATCGTGTTTCATATACAGGTTTGGCAATTCATTGTTTTTCATACATGCTTGTTGTCCTTTTGCTTAAAAAGACAAATATACAGCTTTACATTAAAGGAATACATTGATTGTGAGGAACAAAATATAATGGGAACTTAACTGGAACAAGCCATCTCAAGTTTAGGGTGACTGGTAGGTACCCACAGAACCCATTTTCATTTATTTCATTAAATTCCCTCAAGGTGTTCTTGAGATATTGCATTCACAAGAATGAGACAAATGCAAGGTAACATGAACCATAACCTTTTTTGACCAAATTCCAATCAGTTTGTCCTTGAATCCATGTAGATGTAAGTGCCATATTTCGAAGAAATTCCCTTGAGGATGTCTTGAGACACCACGCTCATGAAAATGCGATGGATGGGGTCACAGTGAATTTGACCTTTGACCACCAAAGTCTAATCAGTTCATCTTTGACTCAAAGTGGATGTTTGTTGCAAATTTGAAAAAAAGGGCTCAAGGTGTTCTTGAGATATCCTGTTCATGAGAATGAGACAAGGCCACGGTGAACTTGACCAGTGACCAGCAAAATCTAATTACTTCATCCTTGAATCCAAGTAGACATTTGTGCCAAATCTGAAAATATTCTCATGAGACTCCATTTGTGCAACACGATATACTGTACTACATATTATTAAAGAAGTTAAACAAAACTTGCCTTTAAAAAAGTTGTGTCCCACACTACTGTGGATTTGTGTCTTTTTGAGGTTCTCTTATCTAAAGCATCTTTGAGTATTGCAGAACGTAAACTCACCAGAAAGTGTATTAGTATTGTTATCACTATGACATAATAGACAATTGCGTGGTAAGTGAAGACAGGCTGCAGCGATGGCAACATCATTATGTTGTATAAATCAATAATGTATTCATTTTATTATCAGGTGATATGGAGGCACATAGGTGAGCGTCCCTCTACTTTGGGCAACAACACCCTGATAGTGGACTGGATGCCACAGAAGGACCTCCTGGGCCACCCACAGACCAAAGTCTTTGTAGCTCATGGAGGAACCAATGGAGTCCAGGAGGCCATTTACCACGGGGTCCCTGTGCTCGGCATACCCATTGTTCTTTGACCAATATGACAACCTTTTACGTCTGCAGGAGAGAGGAGCCGCAAAGATCATTGAGCTAGGTGATGTTAACGGCCACAGTTTTGAGCAAGGTATCAATGAAGTGCTCCATCATGAGGGCTACAGACAGAACATGCAAAGACTGTCACGTCTGCACAGAGATCAGCCAATGACACCCATGGACCAGGCCATCTTCTGGGTGGAATATGTGATGCGCCATAAAGGGGCTCCTCACCTGCGTACAGAGGCCTATAAGATGCCCTGGTACTCTTATTACTGTTTGGATGTACTGCTACTATTGCTGACTGCGGCAACTGTACTGCTGCTCTCTGCTTTGGCCTTTTTCAGATTTCTGTGCTGCAGAGGTAGAAAGATGACCAAAGCCAAACAACACTGATTAAAATTCAATTTATTTAGAAATATTCTACAATGAGTTCTCTAAAGAGTTACATTTAGATAAAAACATATATCCTCACACATGTCATTTATATCTGCTTATTAGGTTTAGGAAAAGAAACATGGTTGGGCGTTGTAAAGTTTAGGTAAGGATAAAGTTAGGAAGGTTAGTTTCAGGAGAAGACATATGATGACCACATAACTATAAATAACTCAAAGTTCACTTAGTTTCAAACAGGACAGGGTCGTGGGTCTTTTGAGGGGAAAGTCCTGTGAATGTTGGACCTATCCACCACCCAAACCTTCCACCTTACTCAGATTTTCACTCTTTTCCTACTTTCTTCTTTACTTCCACAGCGCTTCAGTAATGCATGAGAACAGCCTGCATAAACAAAACAGTAGTTTGCTATTGCTCAAGATGGAGAGCAAAACCAAGCAAGAGCTCTTACTGTAACTGAATTCAGATTCAGAGTGAATGAGCAGAGTGTCACTGAATAAACAAACTGCAGGTGAAAAACTTCTCATCATTTATTTGTCCATCTGTTCTTAGAATCTCAGCGCTCCCTGGTTTCAAGCCATTTTCACATTCATCATGTGTGTGCCTGCAGAGACCCCTCAGTGATGCATGAGTCAGACATCTCTGGGTTTCCACATGGTCATTATCCTGTCCAGAGCCCTTCTGAAAAATGAAAATGGCTTGTGCAGACTGTAACAAAAATAACTCTTCCAATACTGTAATGGCAACTTTTATTTATTCAGACTTAAGCTGTTACATAAGATATATGGCACGACAGACTTCTGTAGGCATGCCTGAGTGGGTTTGTGCTTTAATGCTATTTTGATTGTTTACATTTTGCTGTTAATCATTTTTAAAGCAGTTCCTTTATGTGAAATATTTGACAGCTGAAGATTAACAGAGTCCGTCAAACCAACCGTAGAACAGGTTCTGGTGCACAGGGTGTGTTTGCCTTCCCTGATATAGGTGCGGAAAGAATCAACCACCATAATAAAGGAAGCACCTGGAAAAATAACGTACATGAAGTATATACGCTGATGGGGAGCAGTTTCCTGTAATGTCTGGTCAATGCCCTGGGGGGCAAGTTAAACACCATTGTACACAAAGTAATTCTGAACTATCATTTGATTCTTATAAAGCCTGTAATTTGTAACGGCAGAGGAGTTGATGGCATCTGTCAAGTTGTCACATGTTCTAGTCTTTTAACTCTGAACACAAAGAATCCTTCAATCAGCTCAAGCAAAAGCAATAAATGTTATCATGAGTGTGATTTTTTTCTTTTTCCATCTTAGTCACATCTTTTCACTCTTGCTGTATGGGAGATCTCGGAGCACTGCCTAAAAACAATGTTTCCTCCATCAACAAACCACTACAGGATGGAATTTGTCATGGAAGAAATTGTCGTTGGGTTTCAGCCTCCTCCCGCTGACCTCCAAGCAGTTTTTCAAATCATACAGAGGGAAAGCCCTTATTTTTAGTCAGCTGTGTGGTGAAATTGATTTTCTACAGGGGATTAACAAAAACCTGATGTCACTGGAACAAAGCAAATGCATTTGCCAATTTCTGTATGCCGGATTGAGAGCAGGAAATGAGTAATTCCATATGTTGCATGCTGCTTGTTTAAGACTGTGTCTGGTGTCCTGTGATGCAGGTGGCAAAGTCATGTAAGACCATTCCCATCCCAACACTTGTACCTGGACTTTCACTGTGGAAGTGTTGATGTTTAGTTTAATGACAGAAAAACCTCTAATCAAATCTCTATAAACAGAAATCTGCATATGCATATGCACAAGGGGACAACATTTTGGTAATTAAAGTGTTCTGGTTTCCATTTGTAATCTGTAGTCTGTGTAGTATTAACCAATCACGTTAAAGCAGCAGGCAAGCAGTGAAGAGGCAGCGCACTTTGGCCCAAACGCAATCTCGGAATCCACTATCTATTGTCTGACAAGTTTTCTTTACTTTATTTTATTTTTTCTGTTTGGTATCTGTTCAAAGAGATTAGCTGAAATAATTGGCACATAAAAAAGTTTAGCCAATGGATTATATGATTACCACACACCCACTGCAAATAAATTATCATTAGTTACCATCAAAGTGTAAGGGAATGTTTATTGGTGAAGCACTGCACACACAAGACTATTAAATGGACACCTACTTCACCTCATGTGGAGATACATCGTTGAAATTTTGTTTCCTCTTACAAAATTGCCACACACTAAGCATTCACCTTGCTCCAGTTGCTCTATGTAGAGAAAAGGAATGTGACACTTGTAGATGTCTTAAACTATCAGAGACTTTGTAACTCTGTGGCACTTTCTGAAAAAAAACAAAAAAAATGTCATAAACAAACCTCCAGGTCAAGAATCTGAACAAAAACTACAAAACAGCTGACAGAGTATACATGAATCCAGGAAACCCATTTGTATTTCCTCAGGATATTTATTTGCACCTAATGCAATATTCAAAAAAGGAACGGGTTAATATTAAACAACCCACTCTCTTTTGAAAGCGGTAACAGGTTCTGCTGATACTACACGATTCACAAGGACACGTATTTACATGTATTTAATTATGAAATTGAGATGTTAGTAAAAATAAAAATCAAATAAAAACTACAAATAAACAAATCAGGCCTTCAGGGAATATGTCAAAAAGGGATTTATAGCTTTGTTACATACTGGCAGCCTGCCCAGTGAGTCTAATGAGTCATAACAACTAGGTACAAAAAAGGGATTGATTGATTTACAGAAGAATAAAACTTGCTAAATGGTGAACTGTGTAAACACTTTACACTGTATAAATGCCACAGCTTAAACATACCATGACTATCATGTGTGCGCAGAGATCAGCTGATTGCACCTATGGATCAGGCCGTCTTCTGTGTGGAATATGTGATGTGCCATATATGGGGTTCTCCTTTAAGATGCCCTGGTACTCAGCTGTATTTCACTTTACTGCTGCTCTCTATTTTGGCCATTTTTAGATTTCAGTGCTGCAGAGGAAGGACGACCGAAACGAAACAACACTGATTAAGGTTGAATTTGTTCAGAAATATGTTACAATGAGTTCTCTTAAACATTTTATTCAGACAAAAACAGGTATCTCATTTGTATCTATTTATTATTTTTAAAGTTAAATGACAATTAGTCAATTGATTTAGCCAAATTAAATATAGATACAGGAAATATATCTTTTTATTGTTTCAGATTTATCAAACGTATTTGGACACAATAAGCTTTCACTTAACCATAAATCATTTGTGATTGTCTGATTTGCTGTTCAACTTGACTATCTTATTCTACTGCATTTACACTGTAGTAAGCCACTGACTCACTGCCCAGACACTGATCATGACCTTTAAAGTTGTTGCCATCCATTTACAATATAACAAAACCCTTGACATCTTTTTTGGATAACCAATTCAGATTTGACAAAACTAAGAAAGTCAAAATCCCAAATTTGTAGAACAAATGCCAACATGATACATTAGACATCACAGCTATGAGGCCAAATTTCCACTGGACCAGGGGGTAAATGAAACTGTTGTTCATTACCTATTCAGGAAGATTTGAAAATGTTTAGAAAATAATGTGCATGTTAAGAGATTGGAAAAACTCAGATAAACATAATCTGACATGAGTTACAAAAGACAATACATTGTTTTCTTTGAAATGCTATATGACTGCTTGAGAAAACAGTGAAGAAAATCTTAATATCAAGAACACATGTAGGCCTATGCATCACTACCAGGATGCCACAGGCAATGTTTTTATGGAAAACTTGCAGAGTGATTATGTCCTGCTTGTTATTCTTTGTATTTGTATCAATCCATATAAATGACATCATCTTCTAAACTAAAACTAATGCCAGTGAGAAGACAAACCTTAAAAATGACTGTGGAAAATCCTATAATTTCAGAAAATAGACCGTATTAAAACCGTTTCCCTTTCCCGAACAGTCCAAAAACAGATGCCTTGAAGCAATCAGTGGCTGGAGAGGAAAGCTCTCTTTGATAAAGCATAAGCTCATATGTTTTTGATTTATAAGATGAGTGAGGTTGTCTTGGTAAATTCAACTGTGAGCTAAATTACATTTCAGTTATCACTTGGTGATGCAGTGCTTGAGGCTCCTGAGCTTACTGATGAGGGAAGCAAAGCTGTGAAAATGTTCCAAAGTGCGGAGGCGAAGGTGATTCATGAGTGCAGGAACCACATAAAGTATTTTATTCAAAAGAAATGCAGATGAATAAAGAAACAGGAAAGAGAAGGATTCTGTGTGGTTTGCATATCCAATGTGTGTGTGTACAGTCAGCCGTGATGTTAACCTGTTATTATTCGAAAATGTAAATCTGAAAAGTTTTGTGAACCAAAACAAAAAGGGTCAAATTTTAATGTAGTTTTGCAATTATTAGCATGACCTCACCCCTTATTTACTGTAATGACAGAAGTAATGCTTTACTGCATATATTCACGTAAATAATCCATTATTGTCACTCCCCAATATATTTTTGATGAATGATTTGATTAGAAAAACATCAACACAATCAAGAACTCTGTGATTCATAACTAATGATTCAATAAAATTTAGCACATTCAGGGCTGTTGGAATACACAGTAGCAATGATAACAGTTTCATTTTAAAAATAAATATTGATATCGTGTTAGCAATACACACAACTAAATCTATTTGGAGTTGTAAAGTACACTTGTCTGTTCAAAGCCACTATTTTAAATCTATATACAAGCAAACTGTCTTGTTTTTTTCTTTTTTATATTTTTTTTTAAAAATTAAGGTGTAGTTTTGCTTTATCTATTAACTTTGGCCTGGGTGAGATAGAGAGAGTGCTTTGGAAGTTGTAAAATATTGTTGCTTGCTGCAGAGTCCACGCTGTCGTTGTCCACCAGCTTATTGCATAACGCACGTACTCTCACTGTTGGATTAAGCTGCAGCTGTGATTTTAGAGTTTCTTTGAACATTTTGATTCTTTTCTTTCCAAAATATCTTATCACCACTGTAGCCAACATGAATTCAAGCTGATCACAGCTGCTATTCTCTGCCAGGTAGGAAACTGCAAACTTTTAACAGCCACCTTTCAACCCTAAAGGGGAAAGAGCGTCTAATACTCATAGGATTTTTTGTGGTATATTGGAGTAATGGAAGTGACCACAGACCTCAAACTGTGCTTTGAAATAAGGGTGAATGAGTTACAATTAAAACTGAATGGAGAAATAAAATGGAAGAATTGATGCAATAGCGTCTTGAGTTTAAATCACATTTTAATGACATGGTGAAACAGGCCAAACCGATAAATGTAATTCAGTCTGTTTTATTCAAACAAAACTAATTTGAATTGGTCCAACAACATACTCAAGAAGACGTAAACAGTCTTATTTTGTCTTTATGTAGAAAGGCAATTGCTGAATACATTTAAAGTGTTGTGGACACATTCCAGTTTTCCCTATTCAAGTCAGATACAACATTTCCAAACTCACATACCTCCATTGTGTTGTAAAAATGTGCTCAGCAGATGAGCTGCATTGTCTCTAAATTTACTTAAGCTCAAGGACAAATCTGACTGCCAACATGTACTGCAACTCTGGTTGTGTTACAGTCCACATAACTCTAAGTTGCTGTGCACTGCACAACTTTTAAGTGTAGTTCTCCACATTATTGTTGCCTTGAGGGATCCTTCGGCTAGTCCAGACAAAAGGTCAGGCACCAAAACATCTGCTGCAGGAAGGGCCAACATGCAAACATAAAACAGGTGCTGCGCATGTCTCTGTCTGATCACTGGTATCAGCAACAGTGACAGTGTGCACACGGCCTTCCTCCCTTTGTGTCCTCATATCCCTCCCCTGGCTTGTTTTCAACTCTGGCTCTTTTCCCGTCCCTCTCCCTCTCTGATTTTACACCCCCTTCCTGTGATCATGGTTGGTATTGGATGATGTCACTGTGCATGTTCTGTGTTAAGAGACTAGTCAAGGCCTGGAAAGATCCCTTCACTGGATTAAAAACTACATTTTAAGTCTACCACCACAACAAAGGTATACTAAAAACTAAACTAAAACTGCCAAATAATAAAGGAGTAACAAAGGTAAATAACTGAGCAAGAAATGTTTGATTTTATTCCATTGTTTTATAGAGGAAGCATCCCTGCTGCACCTACTGAATTTTACTGTGTCTGCTGTGGAAACTGGAAATAAAGAATTACAGCTAATATTGCACCTAGTTGGAACACCTTCATTTGCTTGGAGTCTGGACTGCATCAAATCTTTGTTTTTTCAACTCCAAAACACTCCAAAACTGACACATTCATTTATTGATCTCAGTGTAATGAGCTGTACTGAAAACCATTTTTGACATAAAGGATGTTAAAAGTCCTCATTATTTGATTTGGCAGCCTGTGTTACTACAAATCTAGAGATTGCTTTCACTCTTAATTCTCTGAGAGAATTAAGCCGGAAAAGAAAAATATTAATTAATAATTACTAATAATTAATTAGCCAATACTATGCAGACTCTAGACTTTTGTGCTTGAACGTAGCAAATTCAAAGAAGGGTCTTTGTCTCGAGGATAAAGGGGTTAGTTCCCTATTCTTTTTCTTAACCTGGATCCTATTTTCCCATATTTTTGTGTCTAATGAGAATGCTGCAGAGGGCAACAGCGAATCAGGCTGCAGTGTAACTACTTGGGGCATGTACACCACCCTTAGGTGCTTGTTTTGGACACTGACATGTTCAGATTATTATCGGACAACTTATGAAAAGTACTTTTACAGGGGTCCAACTTTTTGTTAAAGAGTAAGATCAGTGTTTCCCCAACCATTATATTGGGTTTTATATGGATATATTCATAACATAGTCATCTAAGGTCACTTTTCATACAGTTTTTTAAAATTTTGATTATTAAATAAACAAAAATAAACTTAAATAAACTAAATCTACTTCTGTTATTTCATCAGTCAATACCTTTGCAATAGCACAAACATGGCCATAATAGTTACATTGCAGCTTTTTTGTTGCTGCTGGCTGCAGTCCTCTCACTCAATACTGGACCAATTTCAAAAATTGTACCCATTTGTCACTTAAGACACAAAAACATGGGAAAATAGGGACCAGGTTGAAAATATCAAACTCAACCTACAGTTTGTGTGTATGAAAAGCCACATTTCTCCATACCTCTTAAGCAACCGAACATTCACTTATAGTTTTATGTACCCTTTTCTCACCAATCAGCACCCCCCCCAACAAACGAACACACAAACACACACAGCCTATTGGATTGTGCTCCCAAAGGGCATCTACAAAGCGTGACATCATTCTCTCCACACACACACAGATCACAATAATTGCTCTCTCTGCGGAGGGACTACTGGCCAGAAGCACAACTGGATCCACTGATCTGCACAGCAAATTCTGCTCTGCTTCGGTTTGGTGTTTGCACGTGTTTCTGTCTGTTGAGTCTTGGAAATAATAGTCATACTTAAGCTATGTGAAATTGTGAAATTTTCCCTGCAAGACCATATCATCCATCCCAAAACTCTGCTGGATCACATGGCTAAAAACATTGCAGCACCTGCAATGTTTGTGATATTTTGCTGACTTCTGCTGTCTTAATTTCGTTTCCTTTTGTTTTGTTTTGAGCACTTTTGAGTAGCAGTGAAATATGACTGCTGAAAACATATTGTAATATTATGATAATCATTCCAGACAATAGACTGTGTTTTCTGGCATGACAGGTGAAGGCAAAGATAGGTCCTATACAGCACATATACAACATGTACTGAATGTGGACAAGAAATGAATGTAGGCATGTATTAATAAATAAAAAATGTCATTTTCATTCTCAAAAATATACAATATACACTCACTTGCTGCTTAATATGTCACACCTGTTTAACTGCTTGATGAAGCAAAAATAATCAAACAATCACGTGGCAGCAGCTCAGTTCATTAAGGCATGTAGAAATGATAAAGATGATCTGAAATTCAAACCAAGCATCAGAATGAGTAAACAGGTGAGTGACTTTGAATGTGGCATGGTTGTTGGTAGCAGATGGGCTGGTTTAAGTATTTCAGAAACTGCTGATCAACTAAAATGTTCACACACAGGTATCTCAAGGGTTTACAGCGAACAGTCCAAAAAAGAGGAAATATCCAGTGATTAGTTTTCGGGGCAAAAATGCTTGGTTGACAGAATATGTCAGAGGAGAACAACCAGACTGGTTCAAGCTGATAGAGAGGTAGCAGTAGCTCAAATAACCACTCGCTGCAATCAATGTAGAAGCATCTCTGTCAACACAACACATTAAACTTTGAAGCAGATGTCTGCAGCAGCAGAGGACCACACCAGGTGCCACTCCTCTCAGCTAAGAACAAGAAACTGAGGCTACACTTGGCACAGGCTCGCCAAAATTGGACAGCAGAAGACTGGAAAAACATTGCCTTGTCTGATGACTCTCAGTTTCTGCTGCCACATTCAGATGGTTGATTAAAAAATTGGAGCAGCCAATGTGAAAGCATGGATCCTCTCCACCTTGTATTAATGGTTCAGGCTGGTTGTGTTGGTGTTATGGTGTGGTGGATGTTTTCTTAGAACTTTTGGGCCCGGTATAGTAATTAAGTGTGTTGAAACGCCACAGAGTGCCTGAGTATTATTGCTGAATATGTCCATCCCTTTATGACCACAGTGTATCAGCTAACAGTGGCTACTTCCAGCAGGATAACGCACCATGTCGCAAAGCTCAGATCATCTCAAACGGGTTTCTAAAACATGACAAAGAGATCATTGTACTAAAATGACTTCCACAGTCAGCAGATCTCAATCCAACAGTGCACCTTTGGGATGTGGAGGAACCCGAGATTTTGCATCAGGGATATGCAGCTGACAGATCTGCAGCAACTGCATGATGTTATCATGTCAATATGGGCAATAATCTCTGAGTAATGTTTTCAGCACCTTGTTGAATCAATGCCACAAAGACTTAAGGCAGCTCTGGAGGCAAAAGCAGGTCCAACCTTGTACTAAAGTGGACAGTAAGTGCAGGTAACATCTGCAAGCTCTATTTTTTACTCATGCACATCAATCTTTTGACTTCATTACTATAGCATACAAAACCCAAACATATCGTCTGAGATCAGTGAAAGTGGCACATTAAGAGTGGTTTTGAAATGTTTTTCTGTCACAGTACATCGATCATAAAGTGAATCCTGGATGGCACTTTGCTCTGGTCTTTGCAGAGACTACCCTCGATCCCTATAAATTTCAGATCCTTTGCTGTGGTCAGCTGGTATTAATTTAGAATTGGAGGACACACAACAGAGCTGTCTGGCACTGAGCTTGGAAGGGAAGAGTGTGCTAAGCCTTTGGGTCAAATCCTGGGAGGGGATATAGAATACGTAATTTCAATGTAGTAAAATTTATCCAAAGTGTGCGTTCATCGGAGAAAGCAGCAGTACGGGAACTACTTATCCCTTAATAAATTGTCACAAGGCCACTAAAAATAAATTACTGTAATATTTTTATATTCATCAAAAACTGTGCCAAAATTTGACTATTAAACTAATGCGTTTTCTTTGATTGGCTACACAAATCGAGCGCCTAAAATAATGTAAACAAAAAATGCAGGAACAACACTTGGAGAGCGCAGACCTTTAACGAGGACATATGCTCTATCTCGCAATGTTAACGAAAGTGTAAAATAATTTGTGAATCCGCCCTGGGATTTAGATCAGCTCCAAAATTGAATTGGTTTCCCACTTGGCCCATGTTACACCCTTCCATGAAGTTTCATCACATTTTGGCCAGTATTTTTTTTTTTTTGGTCATACTAATGACAAACAGACAAGCAAGGAAACCGAACCGAAAAATAACCTCCTTAGCTGAGGTAAAACCTCTCGCTCATATAAAGGCATTACAAAATGAAAATGTGGGTTTTTATTGGGTGGTGAATTATTAAACTACAAAACAAGAGAAAACCAAACAATGGGCCACATGCAGTAACACTCTCTTAAATTTCTCTCAAATTTTCTATTAATTTTTCAGGAAAAAGAGATATTTTAACGGAAGTCAACTCTAGATGCACCAAACGTTCTTAACCATCCAAATCTGCTCTGACTCAGGTGTGCTAAATGATGAATACCACTTGATCATAAGTCAGCTATAAGCACAGGTAATGCCCCTTAAACATCACATAAGGGCAGGTGTGGTGCCCTGTGTAATATGAACATAATGTGAACGTTCCTCCAATATGTACTTTAGGACAATACTTGAGTAAACGTACTTAGTTATATTCCATCACTGGTCAGCAGAGGGATGCACAATAACGGAAATGTCAGTAGTTGGGATCAAAGGACCAACTAGTATTTCTTTAGCTGTGAAATGTAATAATCCATCATTACACTGAAACATTATCTAAATGTATTTCAATGATATTCATGCAAAATGTTGCTCAAATTCAAAATTGATTTTGCTTTGCGCTGGGCAAGTATTTGAGAAAATTTGTTCCTACAGTATATCTTTCCTGGCATGAGGCCCAATGCATGTCACGTGGAGCAGCCAATATCAGTTTAATGCATAAACAAATATGGGCCAAATTATGCTTAAATGTTTGACAAAAATTACAAGGACATATTCTCCCTTTTTCTTTTTTAAACCGATTTACTTACTAACATCATTTACAAATGTGTGTCTCTGCCCTAGCTAGCGTCAACTCCCTACCTATCAGGTGATCCATTATCACCCAAGACAAGAGAAGAATGTAAATGCTTGACATAAGGCACCTCTTGCATGGTCATATAGCACCCTCATCGAGACCTAGAACCAGCTTTGTGCAGAAGGCCCTGCACCTCCACCTCCAAATGAACATACAAGAAGCAAGAACCAACACCTGGAAAGATGACTGGAAAAAAATATAATACCCAAGCTCTGGAACGGCTGGACAGAGGTATTACATAACTTGCCAATGGTAATGACCTTGGCTGGACAACCTGGAGGTCTTTAAACCGACTGAGCGTGGAGCGGGGGAGGTGCAAAGCACTGACAAAAGCCTGAAACTACACAACAGAAAACACCCACAGCTCTGGATTAGTGCAGACCCTGATGTCCCACCTGCTGAAATATGCCAGTGCTTGTAACCTTGAATACTTGGCAGAACCCATCCCCTTACTATATATGGCCTGCGCCTGATACTGACAGAACAATAACTGAGGTTTGCTAAGGACTCGAAAAGAAGAAGACCAAAATTAACAGGCTTGATTCCTTTTATGTTTAGTTATTGTACCACTTTATTATTGTATAAATCTGTGGAGGACTGTGAGTTCATATTTGGCCAACTGTAGCCTCTGGAATAAGATGATATGATCTAAATCACATCCATGATTTTGGACTGAATGTGTCTTTGTGAGTTTCATCCAGCAGTTGTATTTCTTCAATTGTTCGTGACAATGTTAAACAATACGGCTATTCTATCAGCCCTGCAATGTCTTCATGGGGGACTCATTTCATCATTAATGCCCCCAAAGAGAGACACTGTCCATGTGATATTGGTATTACTCAAAACACATTTGGTTGTTTCTGAAAAGTGAAGCCTGAGCGTCCTAACCAGAGACTTCTGTTCAGCCAATATTCAAATTTTGCATGGAAGATATTTAAATATTTCTCAACACATTTTATCAGAGGATGGGAATATAGACAAAAAATAAAGTGTCCTGTTGTCGAGACACAAGATCTCATCCAGTTTGACGCCTGGACCCTGTTCATTGTACATGGATAACATATTCAAGTGTTGAGAACTTGAAATGAATCTGGATTTTTTGGTTCTTCAAAGCTGGCTTAATTTATAACTGGAACTGTCAGAGCAGCGAGCCTTAAGCCCAAACCTGCAAAAGGGCACGCTTATTGACGGTTAGCTGGATCATGACTTAAATGTTTTTGTGAAAATCACATTTAATTTTTAAATATCAGTGGTCTGCTTGGCTAAATTCATAATAAAAGTGATGATTATGATTTTAGAAGAGAACAAACAGGTTATTGAGAAATCATTCTGACCTGCTGGTGTCCTTTTCACAATATATGAAAAGTGACTTATGTGTGATAAAATATCAACCCAGTCACCAGAACAAAGGCCTTAACTTTGTGTTTCTTTATGTTTAAATCATACTGTGGTTAATGTGTGGTTACCCAAATAAAAAAACCCACTTGGTTAGGGTAAGAGAAAGATTTTGCTGAAAGTATTTGGTTTTGTTGCCACAACTACTGCTGAAAAAGCTGCAATGTATTACTAAAAATCACCATGTTTTGGTGCCACAAATGTCACTGGGCGCTGTATTAGTTAAACTTCAGAATAATCCAGTCTTCCATATTCATTTGTGGCTCATGCCAAGAAGTAAAGTAAAATGTTTAGTACAGTACAGTTAAAAACATTGATTCAATTGGTGCTCATTTGTTTAAAGTCACAACCTATGGTTTGCTGGCAAGCAAAATAAAGGTGTCAGCAAGTGTAAGTGGCCAGTGAAGTAAGACAAATGGTGAGATCGACTGCAATAATTGAGTCTGAACAGCTACACACTGTTTGACAACAGATAACCAAAAACTTAAAAATGAGAAAGCTTGTCTTCAGTAGGGGCCAATCAATACTGTTTTTTCAGGGCCAATACCGATTAATAGTAGGTAATAAGACCGATAACCGATAGCCCTATTTAGAACTGATATGAATTTATAAGAAAAACAATATTTAGAGTTTATAAAAAAAAAACTCTAACACAAAACGTTTTTCACGTGCCTTTGGTAAATGTTCCATCAAAACTGAGACTCTTAGCATCACATACAGCAACATTTTTTGACCAAGTCATGTAAATTTAAATTAAAAATGAATAAATAAAAATAGCTCCCTGAGGTTTTACAAAGTTCATCCCATGCTGACACTTTCTTTGCACTTTGTAATTAATTTATTTTATAGACCATCATTAAAATATAACACCAATTCAGGAAATAGTTAAAATGTCAAATATCAGCCCAAAAATAAGCTGGGCCAATAATCTCTTGACCCTTAGTTTTTAATGCTGTTATCCCCATGTTGACATGAACTGAATGCAGACAAAGCAGTGTATGGCTTTTTTCTTTTCTTTCTTACAAGTGTCTGTCATTGAAGTATTGAAGTTAATATATTGTAGCTTAAATTTCTTGGGTCAGCCTTTCTAAATCATGTTCGATCAACTGAACTCACCACAGGTGGAATTCAGTCAAGATGCCGGACAAGAGAAATGGGAAGCACCTGAGCTAAATTTCAAGTGTCAAAGCAAACAAAGGCTCTGAATACATGCAGTTTTCTCTTTTAAATAATTGTGCAAACATTTCAAAATCCTGTTTCCACTTGTAATTGTGGGGTATTGTACGTAGATTATTGACGGAAAAATAAAATTAAGGCAATTTTAGTGTGAGGCTGCAGCATGACAAAATCTGAAAAAGGTAAAGGTGTCTGAACACTCCCTGAATGCATAATATACATAGTGCCTGTATTTTAACATTAGAGTAAGCATTATTGTGTTACTGTTACACGGAATCTTCTACTACCAGTACTACACACGCACTATGACTGCAACCACTAATAAGAAAAATTACCGAAAGTAAAAGTATCACTATAACAAGGGTCAATTTGGAGATTAAATGGAGGAGGCCAAATTATATTTTTTAAGGGACACTGAATGGATCAAGACTGAGCTAAGACAGAATTTTCTCCTGGCAATGAATCCAAATGATAAACTGTCAAAACAAAGTAAAGCAGTTCTATGTAGTTATTACTCTTTGTGTTGACTGTTTCAGTCGAAATAAAAAATGCAAAGACCCTGAGCTTCTACACCCCTGTGCTTCATGAGCACACCTTGTAAACTCACACACTATCACAGCCTCTTTTCATCACCTTTTCATGAGCACTGTGTGACGTTAAGCCAGCAGTCTTTGTGCAAACTTCTACTCCCCTCTGCTGCAGTCAACTCCCCTCGGTTGCTGCTGCCCTGGACAAGCTGCCATGGATCATTTTAATGATGTTGCAACAGAGCTACACCGCACATAAGGTACTATTTCATTATGTCAAAAGCTAACTGTCCCATGTTTGTGTTCTTCTCAGAAGGAAAATATGATATGATAAAGTGGAGGAAAATATGAGTTGCACATGAGATACACACTTGTGTAACATTGCTGGTGAATGTACTACAGTGAAAGAGCATTGTGTAACGGTTATGCAACTTCTGAGATCTGGTATATTTTTTGCTACGATGTTTATGTACATATTCTCACAATGCGGATAGCTTTTGATCTGGCGATGCAAATCGACACAAAATGTTTAGCTTTTCAGGAAATCCTTTGAAAATGTTCATCAGATGAAGATCATAAGATTCATGTGGCAGATGAGCCACGTGAGGTACACAACTGGCGGTCCAAAGAGATTTGCAATTGTAAATACTCACGAAAAAGAAGTCTGGAACATTGTGATGGAGTGATTAAGATGTAGTCAACAAGGACATGTTTTTTTTGTTTTTTATTAAACCATATGCATTTTGACCTTTTGTCCAAAACTGCATGTTTTTTGTCTTATTTCCTTTTTTCGTTTTTTTTTTTTTTTTTTTTTTACTTTTTCACTTAAAACAGACCTTTGGTAAATCTCCTTCAACAGTGGAGATGTTCCTCATACTCTGTTTTGTGTCGACATGTCGACAGGGAAATCAGAGTTTTGGGCTTATGACGCCTGAGTGTACACTGTTACATCTGTTGTGCGGCAGCACAAATTATGCAGCATTTTATGTATTGCAAAAATAGTACTTTTGTGAGAAAGAATGACGGAAAACCCTGTTTTTCAAAAAAGCCTGTATATGTGTGGACTAGGCCTAGAAATAGGGATAAACATATAGTTTTTATGTGTCTGGATAACTCATAATAATGTTTGTTATTTGATGCTTTGCATGTTCATCTTTCCCTCTTCACATTAGTATATGAACAGAAAAACAGGTAAACAGTGGCAAGTATAACCTTGAGTTAGAACATAAAGGAAATTATGTAATAGGATGAAAAACAGAAAATAATATAAAATGTGAAAATTATCTTGAATGAAATTGAAACTAATCTTTCATCCCCAGAAACTTATGTTCTATTAAACATTTTTACCTCCACTGTTTCAATTAGTTTTGTTCTCTGTCTGTTTATTAGCAGGATTACAGAAAGTTGACTGGCCAAATTTCCATGAGACTTGGTTGAAGGGTGTGGCTTGGGCAAAGAAAGAACCCATAACATTTTGGAGAGGTCCGTACCAGGAGTTGGCATCACAAATTTTCACATTTGTTGAAGTTATGAGATGGGGCAGTATGCAATCGCTGAATAAATGGCATACATCCTTAAATCAAGCAGACAGTGACGTTCACAATCATGTGTACTTGTAATCCTCTGAGGTAGCCTACATATGGAGTTGCTCAAACTTCATACAGAAAGCAGACATTCTTCAGTATTAGGGGACAGTGGTTTCATGGGAGAATTGGCACAATTGTAACAATGCTTTTTCTCAAACTAAAGTGTAGTTTAAACACGTTATGCAACTAATTATACTTTTACTCACATCCAAATGTTAATATCTGCAATAAACACTACCAGATATTTAAGGTAAAGTTCAGTATTTCCACTTAAGTAGCACAAATAAATGCACAACTGAGATGATAAGGCTTCAGCTAAGCACAACCGTATTTTTATAGCCTGACATATGTAGTGGAAGCCCTTGCAGATTCGCGTATCATAGAAGACTGGACCAATGGCATAAGTTAGTAGCCTCAGGATGGGCCCCAGTGCAGGGTATTTAGTTAGCAAGCACACATACACAAACACACACACATGCACTCACTTAGGTATGCACACATCGGACTTTTTCGGGCACTTTTAGTACAGCAACAACATCACGACTCACGACAGCCACACTCCTCTTCAGCATAGAGGCAGGAGATTACAGAAAATACGAGTGAAGAGAGCTGCAATGCTCATCAACAAACAACAACTAATAAGTGAAATATTGTTCATGAAAATAATGGAGACCCCAGGGAGAGTAGCTACTGTTCAAAACAGAGGCTAATGGGGGTCTTAGCAAACAAAAAACAAACAAACAAAAAACACCGGTCCCTAAAACTGGCCAGCTACAACTGCGTGCACACAGTTTAACCACAGTTTAACACACACACACACACACACAAACACGAACGGTGCTCGGCGGCGACCTGACATCGTCATCGAAATCATAACAAACTTTTGGACAGGGGCACGGCGGCCCATCAGATACCCAAAATCATATGAAAAGACACTTGGACTCACCAATTTGAATGATCCGGACTCTCTGATTGGTTGGGCCTGCAGCCGTCAGTGTGCAAATATAAGGGTCATTTTATGCTAGGAAGAGCTAGCATCTACTAGGCTATTAGTTAGCTTATCATGATCATTTGTAGGGTGCTAGTAGTCTACAACTTAGCCTACAGCACATGAATGCCTTGTCTTAAAATGCACATCTAACACACGAGCCAAACGTTACGATTATTTAGAGTCTAAATATTTTGAAGGGATTTTGAACGGACGCCTGTAAACTGACCCTTGAACTCGACACGTGACGATTTAAACGTCATACGCTCGCCTCTGCTGTAAGCGTTGCCATGACAACGACGTAAAACAGGGAAATTATTAGGATTTAGGCCTAGTCTTGAGCCAGGATCGCTGCAACGAGCTCCAAACTAACATTTATTTTTTTTCAAAGTAAGAAACGTACACTTCCTTTCTAGTTATAAATGTTTTTATGATGCATTTGTTTTGACTTTGGTTTTTATATTATTATGCCACTTTTATATCATGACAAAAATCCTGCAATAGTAGCCCTCTGTGTATTAGTATTAGATTACCTTTTTTAAAAAAAAAAAAAAATGCAGTGCTATACCTTCTTTTAAAGCCACAGTTGGTAAAATTACATTTTTTAAAATATTTGCTGTAACTGTTACTATATCCACACAGCACTAAATAAGAGAGATAATCTGTGAAAAAAATGCTCCTCTGCCTATTCTGTTGCCTTTTAGGCCATACCACACGTGAACAAAAGCAACAGCTTTTTTTCACGGAGTATCTGTCTCATGTATTTCTTTCAGAATATGGTGACAGTTATTTATATAACAGTATTTTCATAAGAGTGACCAATTGTAACTTTAATTTAGCTGCAATGGGAACTTTAGTATAGTTAAGGCCGGCAGTAATATGAAAAGGTAATGTCACTGAGGCAAATTTTAACTATGTTTGGGCATGGTGCATGAATGAAAGGAACTTTTTTTGTTTTCTAAATTTACTATAAACATTTTATTTACCACTTTTTTTTAAGTAAAAAAAATATATGAATGTGAGGCCTGGTTTTGGGAAATAAAAACAGTCATGGAAGCTGGAAAAATGACTGAAAACTGTATAAAAATTATTTGTATTTTTTAATCACCATGTGATAATTTACAGAGGTTCAGTACAGCATCTAATGGTAGCAAAACACTTTTCAATTGTCGTATTCTTTGAAATGCATCCATTGTACAGAATGCGAGCACCATAAAAAGCATACAAAAATCTTCCCAAGCCATCCGTTTATAAAGTGACATAATTAAAAAAAAAAAAAAAAGCAAACCTTTTAAAAAAATCTCTCTGTGGTAGAATACATCTCACTTTACACACCATCTACCCCACAGCATAAGTCCACAATTCCCTTGCACACTTACATTACTTACATAAAGGGTATTCTAATGTCATTGCTATTACACATCATGCCTATCACATACAGTATGGTCCAGATGGAATAGTAAACAATCATTCTTACAGGTGGTTTGGGCAAAGAAATAGCTAGATCGATGTCATCTCTCCCTATTCATCCACAGTTTTTCAATCCTCCAGCACTCGACCAGGAGTTCTGGAGATGCATTCAGTCTCTGCGGTGAGCCCGAAGGTGTTTTCTCTCTGTTGGATTCACTGCCTTGGTCTGTGGTGACGCCTGACCAGCCTTGTTCTCCTCCTCATTCCAGCTGTAAAAGATTAGTTAATGGACCGATTAGAATACAAAGACAAAAAAAACAAGTCGAGTTGGAAAGAGACAAGTGAAGAATAGGTGGAAGGACTCAAAGGTAGATAATGGAAAGGAAAAAAAATTGAAAGGAGTAAAAGGAAAATCCAACAATGGCAATTTGCTGTTAGAGAGCTGACTTCTGCTATGCATATTTTCCAGCTTATGATAATGTGTTTTTTGGCAAACTCTTTTCAGTCCGATCCAACATCGGTGTTGATGGATGTGTCATCCGCTAACTATGCTCTTACCTGGAGCTTTCCTGGCAGCAGCGAATTTACCTCCCTCTGTAAAACGAAGAGACGACGCAGTCAATCACTGCATTCTGGCAAACACACGCATGTAATCTGTGCAGATCTGCAGTAATGAGCGCTCACCTTTAATGATTTTGGTAATTCTCTCCGATTCCTCATCAATCAGATTTGGGTTGCCATGGATGGTGGTGATCTTAGAGAAGTCTGGCCCTGAATGTTCAAAACAAAACCATTAGATCCAGAACAATTTGTCTCTCACATACAATTTCAAACATAGAGTTAAATCAGTTTTTAAAATGCATCACATTCTCATTTCCTACCTTGAAGTAACCACTTATCTTGCACATGAATGAATGCAGGTAAACATGATTATTTCAAGGACAGGACACAAACATTTGAAAGAAACCTGTTTGGTGTGAAGAGTTTATGTAAGGAGACCCTACCCTCAATGATAACAGGCTCGTTCGCCGTGGTGTATCTGGCTCCACCTTCAGACCGGCAGCGGAGAAGGGTGTTGAAAGTCATTTAACGACTTAGCAACTGTACTGACTGACAGACGGACAGACTGACAGGTACATACACCCCGTAAAACACCTCCTCCGCCACCGCCAACACAAAGTCAAGCACAGTTGTGCAGTATTGATGAACATATACACACACTCACAGGGTGAGAAGTACAGGTGTGCAGGTGTGCAAATTATTTATCTTAGCCTGCAAACTAAGCTGCAAGACACCAGTAAAGCAGTTGTACAGCTTAAAAGCTCACCTGCACCCACACAAATCAAAGGCCCAACGGACTGAGCTGGGCAGCCGAAAATGGCGCATTATAATTTGCACACTACTCACACATACACATCACAGCTGTATTAGACAGAGAGTGAGTAATAGGATGGATGAGATGGACAGACATCCAAATCATGGTGCACCATGGGCAGTAGAAGAATTTGGCTTTATCTTCATGTAGTGATGTGAGCCAAAATAGAAGCTGGACTCTCAAAATCCACCTAATTTCTTCAGTAGGATTTTTACTGAGCCGATGCAAACGTCATAAACCTGAATGAGTTTGTGATGGTTTGAATGGTGGCTCTCTAAAGCTTGCCTTAACATACTGTGCAATTCTTAGGAAGTGAGCATTCTCTGTGTAAAACGTCCATTATTGCAGCATTTTACTGCAAATGATTTGATGATTTTATCCCCTAAACATTACAGCAGCCAGGAAGCGGTATAACTGCTCCAGCTATTAACATTCACTGGCACTGGCCTACTTCATGTCCAACTGTAATGAATATATAAGCAGGCAGGACTGTCCAAGGTAAAAATTAAGCAGTGTAACCATATTCTGACTTCAGGATGATTTTTGCATGATTGCTCAGGGCACTCCTAACTTTGAGCCTTAATTTATAGCTGGATAAATGGATAGGCCATGATCAAACAGAGCATGTTTTGCAGGTTGCAAAGTGCAAGGCAAACCACGAAGTCTTTTTTGTTAAGGCTGGTCCTAATCAGAAAGGGCACCAACTTGTGGTGGCTGTTGCCTGTTCTCATTTTGAACTAATGCGATGCCCAACTTTTGCATGCGCATGAAACAAAGGCAGTTCAAACTGTATTAAGAATCTTATGTTGCGTCCAGTTCATGGTTTTTGTAAGGTAACATTAGCTCACTTTTAATGCGCTACTCAGCAAGCTGCAAGACATCTTACAGATTTGTAGCTTTAACTGCTTAAGTTGTGGTTTAATGTTGAGCAACTGACAAGCTGTTGGCTAACATCCTTTTTACTCTGCATTGCTGTTTTCTGTTCAGATCATGGTTAACTATGGTTGGTTAGGTCACACATGTATCCACCAACAGCCTCCATTGGTTTGTTGTCATTGCCACCACAGAAGGCCCATCTCTCAATTCATACAATTGGACAGTGTCAAAAAAAAAAAATATCAAGACGTTACATGCTCTCCGTTCTGTTTTGAAGAGTTGTCATCTCAAGGTTTCAAGGTCGCTCCTGCAAAAATGCGAGGCGCACAGAGCAGAAAAATGCAGGGTGCCGAGTAATGCAAAAGCAGCGAGCAAAATGCCTCACCATCATTGAAAATAACTACATAAAGCTGCCCCCTGGCTGATTAACCCTTTGAAACCTGGAGCGACATCACTTTTCTTGTGCTAGTTTCAGACACCTTGTACAAGTATTCAAACCTTTGAATCCTGAACAAAATGGTACGATTTCTTTCATTGCATGGAAAAAAGGCAATTAAAAACTTGGTAAGAAATGTTCCACAAATAACAAGAAATTAGTAGATTTAAGAAATTATTTTTAAAAAGCTAGGGGTAAATGTCTCAGGGAAAAAAAGAAAAATCCAGGAAAAAATTAGATTTATAGATAATTTTGATTATTACATATTTAAAATGATCTAACAGAATTATTGTATGTATGTGTTAAGCTCTTTTTTTCAGGCCATTATTTTTCTTTTTTCTTCATTTTTTTCCCCAGGCAATTTTCTTGTCCTTTTTACTGATTTGGTACTTTTTTAGATCATTTCTTCTTTTGTTGCTCATTGCCTTTTCCCAATAAAATAAAATAAAAGAATCAAGCCAATTTGCCAAAGTTTCAAAGGATTAAATTTGCAATGTCTGATCAGGGCCATATAGGTCCAGTAGCCAATACTGTACACAGATTCTCTGTGGGGTTTCCACGAGGTCAGATGTAGAGTAGATGCTTAGCGTTAGGAGCCAATACTGAATGCAAGATGTTAAGAAACTCAAAAGACAGGCTCAGGCAGCAACAGAAACTTTGGCTCTTAACACTTAGCCAGCCAAAGCAGAGCAGGACAAAAACCACATGGGTTTTTGGTTTGACTTTGAACCACCATTGGTAAGCCAAACCGCTCGCCTCAAAGATAAACAAATAGCTGGAAACCACCATTGGTAGCGGAAACAACAAAATCACTATGCTTGTGACTGAAAATAAATGTTTGTTAAACATGGGTAATGTAGCTTTTACAGTCTAACATTCTTAAATTTGAAAAATGGTTTTGATTTCCAAATACATTAAACATTTTGCAAAGCACTTAAAGCTATAATGGTGTACACCATGAAAATGATGCGTCTGATGACTTAATCAATGATTACTAAGGAAACATGAAATGTAATGTGAAAATAACTTCACATTAGATGATGATGCTCAGTTAACTGTGGTCAACAGGACCGCAGATGCATTTGTTAAAAGAGCGGTTAGAAGATGCATGAAAGTTCTTCTAAATACTACCGTGCTCTTGAAAAGATTAAACGTTTAGAGAAACTGACCTGTTCCATCCACACCACGATCGCCACCTGTGTTAAATGAAACGTGCCAAAAAATTTAAGTCCAAACCTTTGTCCAGATACGATCATCTAACTTATCATTTGCACTTAAAATATGAATTTAAACATTCTTAGACGTTCAGAAACTCACCCTCAATAACTCTTGTAACCTTGGTAATAGTAGGCTTTCCTTCAACGACCCTGCTTACTGTTGTGATGGTAGGTTCTCCCCCGATGACCCTGGTTACCTTGGTGATCACTGGCTCCCCTTCGACGACCACCTTGGTGACGATTGGCTCTGTCTCGATGACTCTTGTAACCTTGGTAATGGTAGGCTGTTCAATGACCCTGGTTACTTTGGTGATTGAAGGCTCTCCTGTCTCGATGACCCTGGTAACCTTGGTTTTAGGGGGTTCAGCCTCAAAGACTCTAGTCACCTTTGTTACTCCAGGGTCTGTGGAGAGGCAGAGGTAACATGAGTTTACCCTAAAGAATAATAGACATTATAAACACCCCCTCATTCTCTCTATTATGAGCAAAGAAGGACCCTGGAGGGACAGTGCTTGAAGTTATCAAAGCATGCAGAATAAATAAAGGCTGATATGTGTGAAATATTAGATTACATCACTGAAAAAAAGATAGACTTTAATATCTCCTGCTGCTGTGTTCCATGGTCCAGTGGACGAGGGTGACGCCATCACCCTTGTTAGCAAAATTACCAAAATGCATCCCCCTTGTTAACCTGCCATCCCTCTCCATTCCCGGAGTCTGGACCCAGACACCATCCTATCTGGAACCAGACCTATAACCAATGAATGATTGAGAATTATTACATTTTGATGGAGCTAAAAACTGTATAAATAATGGATATAGCTACAATGATGTCACCCATTGGTTTGAGCTTTGTGACTCGTGTGAGTGAGGCACACATAAGGGAGAGATGAAATGGGAGACAACAGGTGGATAAGAGAGTTAAAGCAAAGTAATTTTACATTGTATATGTTCATTCTTCCCATGCAGTTGAGTTCAAATAGTTCAAATATATAAATATGTCTTATACAGGCTGTTTCATGCACTGAATGTACATATACCTACAAAAAGTGATGCACCACAATTCATGTATAATCCACGTATTTATTAACCAGTTATCTGTGTATAACCCAAGTATCCTGAAAGCAAAGTCATGAAAGGAACCTAAGGGAGAGGGCAGGCATGTTGGGATGATGGAAAGGTCACAAAACATAGTACTTTCCCCCTGAAAACTGGTGTTCTTAGACATAGAGTTATTTTAAGGTATGTCCACACCTAACCCCATCAACCCCTCCACCCATCCCAATCCTATAACCCTAGTCCTAAATCAGACCCTCCTTGCTTAAACCTAATGAGGCCCAGCCATGCTTCTTTTCCTAAACCTAACCAAAGTAGCCAAACCACGGTACTTTACATTAAGTATGTAACTTTATGTTCAGTACATAACATCACTGGTAGGGCTCTAATTCATTAAATATCATACAAACTGTTGTATGTGCATTTTCATGAGATATCATATGAATCATTGAATCATGATATGTTGCTTCACATGTTCCAAGAGCATGGCAGTTACTAAAATTGGCAATGTGAAGCCCCACTATGAGACAAAGCCAAGAGCATCTTTGGAACAAACATACCTACTCAAATATAAACTAAAGGAAAATAAAATCAAATATTTTATATCATTCAGTGAATTCACTTGTTACACTTAACCATAAAACGTACAACTCCAGTGAAATGGCACTGAGTGGCAAAGTCCCCTTCTGTTAAAAATGAACAAATAGCCTACTGGACAGCAACATTTACAAGTTTCTCTATTTAAAGAATCTTTTCTACTGTTCTGGAAATCCTACAAGAGGAGAAGATATAGAGTGACATGTTAGATAATCCTTTAACATGTTTTTCTGCAGTCAGTGAATTCCCATCAGTGACCAGATATCTCTGTAAAACCCTAAAACTGCTCTTTTGAAACGGTCTCAACAGAAACCTCTGCTGGAAACATTTTTCCTCATCTTTTGTAGTTTCTGCCTGAGTGATAGGTGGTTTTTAATGTGACAGTATTTGTGTGAACGATAAAGAGATTAAAGCGGACCGATGTGTGTGTATCAGAGGCTCTCTAATCTTTGGCCTGAGGTCCCTTGATGTGTGCCCTACTCTGGTAATCCGAGCCAGACTCATGTCTGTCTTTCTAACAAAGTAATGAAGAGATTTATGTAACTAATGCTTAAAACTGAGGCTGCCTTGCCTTGTGAGTTTTCAATATACTACAGCAAGGACACATGATGCTGCCTATAATAGATGATTCCAACAATTATCAAAACGGCAAAGATAATAAATTATCATTGTGTGTATGTGTGTGTGTGTGTGTGTAAAAGTGAGAGTATGTTGTCTGTATTATCTTACAACTACAACCATTTGTGTAGTTTATCAATGATATACAGGTTTTATTTCTCCTCAGTCCTGTAGCTCAAAACTATAACTTCTTAAAACTGAAATGGGCTACTTTAATCTAAACTCTTATTGTGCAGTATATCAATAGTATTTCCGTAATCTCCCACAGGTCTGGACTTTAAACTCTGTAGTCCATGTAATGTGTCTAAATACCCTTAAAGAATCGGACTTCATCTCTTCTATGTTACCCTATACATGGAGGCGAGCTCCCATCTGTGTAATAGTGCACTGGACTCAGTCCAATTGAATGAATGTCGTCCAAGAGTCGTCTGGTCTCTGACCCTGTAATGCTCTGACAGCCTAATTACCTCATCCCTAAAGGAGTTGATTAAATATGCCAAGAAGTCCAAGTGGACTTAAGCAACAGTGAGAGTGGATAATCAGAGGAACAAAGAAGAGAAGCATGCAGAGGCCTGAATGGAGCGATGACATGCATGTATTATGCAGACGGCTGCAGGTCGGATTTCACTTTAACAGTGGATGGTCATTTTTGAACAAAGGACATGAACTGGTGCCAAAGACAGTCATGCCTTTTATATGCATCCCTGATGATAATTAGTATATGGTATGACCATGATGGATTAAAAATCTTTACTTGAACCCTTTGAAACCTTGAACAACATCAGTTTTTTTCTGCTGAATTCAGACACCTTTCATATGAATTTCAACCTTTGAAATGTGAGCAAATTGTTTTTTTGGTTGTCTGTTTATCTAGACAACATGACTAAAAAGGAAATTAGCAACTTGGCAAGAGATGTACCAAAAGTTGCAATAAGATAGGAAAAAGTGACAATAAAATAACCTGAAAATTTGCTTCAAAAAGGAGAGAGAGGAAAATTACTAGAAGTTAATGATATTAAATATATATTAAAATAAAATAAAACTATATTTTATTACTAACTAATATATACAATTAATTAACTATGTGTGTGTGTGTGTGTTTTATTTTTGTTTTGTTTTTACCTCTTTTTGTTAGTGTTTTTAACCTTTTTTCTTTTGCTAAATTTTGGGTATTTTTTTTGTAACTTTACAGGTTTCAAAGGGTTAATCATGTGGTTAGTAATAATGGCCTTACCTGTTTCAATGTAACGTGTAGTTGTGATGATCCTCTCTGAGAAGCAGCAAAAGCAGTTTTTAGTTGCTGCGGATGCAAAAATATTCACACATGCAGTGACAATGGTGGGAAAGAAACTTACTGATGAAGGTGAGTGGGATCTCAGCATAGGTATATCCAGATTCAAACTAAAGAAAAGGCATAAGAGAATGCAAGGTATAAGAAGCACAAAATATTGATGAATGCATATCTAGACATATGTGTATGTTCTCTTCTTCTACCTTTATCTGGATGTACTTAATCAGCTTCTTCAGGAGGACCAGGAGGTCCTGGCGGCCCACAGGAAGGTCTGTAAGTAATATCCATCATCAGATGAAAATAATGCATCCTAACGCAGAGTGTGCATTCATGAATGTATAATAATGTCTGCTTTTCTCACCTGCAGGATAGAGAACGTTCTTTACCACGTGGATCACACCATTTGTTGCCATCAGGTCACTGTCTGGCACATTCACAGAGTTGACATGAATAGAGTTGTTAACCTGGAAAGAAAATAGAAAAATCAGTGTTTATTTTCCAGGAGTAACATTCCTTTTTTGTAAGCTACGTCAACTTTTGTCAAATAATTACCATACTGAGACTTTTTTCGAAATGGTTTGACAAGAGAGATTTTGAGGTCAGGTGAGATTTAATGGGAATCCCAGGCAGTCTGCTCCATTGTTAAAAGTAAGATCTGGGAATTCCATTCGTGATCAATTTCCTGCAATTTAAAGTGGAGCTGACTGAATGTGGACATGCTGAGTCAGTTAGTAAGGGATACTGTTCCCATCTCATCTGCCTCCTCTTTAACCCAAAGAGTTAAGCCACATCAGTCCACTTTTTAAAAACCGAACTGCATGCTTCAATGAATCACTGCCCCCTCTGTTTGGTGAATTATCTCAAACAAGCTTTCCTGTGTCCATTAAGGAAGTCCTGTAGGCCTGATATGAGACCTTGACTGATAACCTGATCAGCACGATAGGAGAAAGAGGCAGGGCAGAGTTGAGGTAATGGGTGAAATGACGATAAAGCCAACATTAAGACTGATGAGGAAGAGCGATGCAGACAGAGAAGAATGGCAGGTGTGTGGTGGGGGAATACCAAGAGTGGGCGTTGATGGAAATGACAGGAAGCCAGATTTTATTACGTCTGGCCTTACTCCAGAAAATATCCAGCTTTGAAGTAATAGATTAGCTTTGGCTCTTTGATGCTAATGTCTAAATGAGAATGTGGGGAAAGATTGGGTTTAAGCAAGCAGCAACCACTGAGGCTGAAAAATAAAGCCAATGCAAAAGTGCCCAAAACTGCATTTCATCGAATGGCCACTTGAGGCTGGCTCAAAATGTGAGTCAACCCCCATAGGTCCCATGTTAGGATGCCGCGGAAATAAACATATTTACGGCCTGGTACAAAAAACAGTTTTCCCCCTTCGTGACAACTGTATGAGGGATTAATTTTTATATGATTCATCCATATACATTTTATTATAGCTTAAAGTGGTCTACAGTCTGTCTGCTGCATCACCACAGTATGAGTCAGACCAACCCCTCACTCCTACAGAGCTCCATCCACTCGTCCAAATTTGGTCACTTCTGGTTCCAAAAATCTATGATGGCGCTGGCCAAAATGCCAAACTCTGGTCCATTTTTATTTATTTATTTATTTATTTTACAGTCTATGCATTAAATGGTTTAGTGTGCAAGTTTTGGGGGAACTGATTTTTAGAAATGCTACAAAATATTCAGAACTATGTTTTCATTAGTTTCTAATCATCTGAAAATAAGAATCATTAGGTAGAGATCACCAGATCACGTGATAGGGCAGATGTCCCATATACAAAGGCTGAGTTTTTGCCGCAGCAGCTGTGGGTTTGATTCCAACCCCTTCATGCAACCCCTCTAATACCATGACCTTTGCTGCATGTCATCTGCTCTCTCCCCCTTTCACTCTAAAAACTGGCCTGTCAAATAAGGGAAAACTCCCCCAAAAATAATCATCTTATCTTTGTCTTGACTCAGTCTCGTCGTCTCGTTATTCCTTCACTCCCACAGCTGCACATCTTACTAAACACATTCTTGATGTGTTGAATTTGACATTCTGATGCAACTGTTGGTGCAGAAATGTTTTTCCTACAAAGGATTTATCCCTGTTTGATTGTTCAGTGACAGATTCAGAAAATCAGCCCTATATCATTGATTCGGAGGACACAAATACACACTAAAATGTTGGCTGAATGTACATACAGCCATAACTTGCAGGTTGTTGCCCTGGAGGGTTTTGAGCAGATTGGTAACTCCTCCCTCTAATCCTCCATTGATGAAGATGCCGTTACTGAAGTGGTACAGCAGAATGACCCTCAAAGCATTCAGATCACCTGTCAATGACAACCAAAGGGAAACATGATTTATATACCTTGCAGGAGGGCTAGCATTCTTAATGTTTCTCTCATCATCCCGGCATCACATAACCTTAATCAGAACTAACTACTTTGACAGCAATGCCTGATCTTCAAAGGGGAGACGCATCAAAGGATGTGTTCATTTCAGCGCAGTACTCACTCTTGAGCAGTGCAAGGTCCTCTTTAGTGAGACCATCAAAGGCTTCGTCTGTTGGTGCAAAGATGGTGTAGGAGCCTTCTTGCTTAAGCAGATCAGTCAGATCTGCTGTCTCCATCAGTGACAGGAAAATCCTATGTTTATTCAAAAATAAAAGAAAGAAAAGAAGAAATTCTCACAATCAACAGACAGCCAGAACTGTAGGTGTGAAGTTAAGCCTAAACTTAATAGTATGTTCTGGTTGATTTTTTACACCTGTGGGTTTATGGAAAAGATAATGTTGATTACATTTTACAATCCACACAGGCAGAATGAAGAAATAAAAAGTAGACATTTTTAGCCAGCTCTGTCAATGTCAGTTTTTCATTATGGTTAACTACTTTATTTCAGGCTGTCAAAACTCAAGCCAGTTAGGACATCAACTTTCTGGCTATAATTGCACAATGAGTTCTGCACAGTGAGGAGACCAGATCATATGTCCCATTTGGACCTAAAACCAGTGGTGTGTTGGCGTTGCCCATTTCAGACAGGAGGATTATGGTTTTGGGAATATGATAGGATGGAGTTTGGGTAGGAATTTGTGTGAGACTTGTGTGGTCCCACTGATTCACACATCTGCCCCCTCAGTTATTCATCGCCAGCCTCCACTGGTGCCAATATCTGTCACAAGGCCACAAAATGTGGAAGGTGTATGGTAATGCATTGCCACTAACATCTGTTTCTTTTATTGTCAGGACAACAGCCCAGTTGCCAAAAGAAAATGTTGGGATTGTACGTTTCTGTAAACCACAAATATGTTACATCTGTATTTTTTATACACATCATAAAGTTAAGTAGCTTATGAGCTGACTTTCTTATCAGGAAGTGGAGGGGTTTTGTGGATGGCGTGACACCTAGGTGAAATACCTGCCATGCTGCAGACCACTGTGCAAGACCAACAAACAACAAAACCATTTTTTTAGCAAGTCATTGCTGTGCTTCTATCAAGAATTGTGACACATAAAGCAATTATTTTTTACTGAGCCATCACTTTATTTGCTGCCAGGATAGTGCTGCAAAAAGTGGTTGTTTTTTAACCAACACATCAATGGCCTTTCCAGCTGTGATTGTGCACCAAAACTGGTTATTTAAAAGCAAACATGATCTTTTACTCAACATAACCAAGGGTTTTTGTGCCTAAACCCAACCTCACCTTAACCACAGCATTGTTGAAATGTAAAATTTCAATGTATCCGCTGCATAGTATCAAACCAATGCAATGTATCTGATTTGCTGAAACATACAATGCCAACATTTATTCTTGGGTCACAAATATTTTAAAACAAAAAACAAACAATGATTACATCCAAGCTGATTAATAATTCATTTAAAAACATGTACAGCAAACAACTCATAAAATAAGATACTTACTTGAACCGTCCGTCAGCAATCAGGAGTTCATAGATTGTTTTCTCTGCCGGTTTGATGATGGACCTCATAACATGGAGGGCACTATGGCTTCCCTCTTTACTGCCACGCAGCATACATGCATTTTCTATGCACACAGCCTAACAAAGACAGAACATCCAAAGAGCAGTGTTATAGGTCTGGAAGTCACTGTACAAATCTGGTAACTATTGAGCTGGGGGGAGGAGGACAGTCACACTGTCTGGTTTGATTGCAATTAATCAAAAAGAAGAATGCAAAAGTCTCTGTAAGAAAATCAAACCCAGCTGTTTCTGATATCTGAACCACTTGAGCAGAGACACACTTCCTCTGCCAAGAGCTGGACTAATTAGCTGTTTTATTGCATTTGCTTACAGTTGAGAGACAGCAAAATCATGTTAACACTTGAAAAGGGGCCCGATAATGGCTTTCAGATTTCCAATAAGGAAGCCGATGCTCTTCATTGTCTTTCCATCACTTCTTATTTATCTATTCCCTCCTGACTCTGTTTGACTCTCTCACACACCCACACCCACACATAGTTCTCACAGTGCGGTAAATGAAGACTCGGAGCAGTTTGCCAGCCAGTGTTTCCAGCATCTGTCCATTGTAGAGCTCACTCAGTGTAATTTTCAGCTTCAAGATGTGGTTTTCCACAATGTATCTTAGCAGGCTCTCCTCAGTATTGATCAACTCGTCTGACAGGAACAGAGAAAAGACAGAAAAGAAAGATTCAAGATGACTATTATAATAATAGCAGATGCCAGTCCTGATAAATCATCAAAATTAGTTATGTTTTATCTGTATGAGGTGTTATTTTTGTTTTACATTCTTATTCAAGGTCAGTTCTGTAAATTAATATGCCGCTCTGCTCACCATAAGACTTTATTGGAGATCAACTCACTTGTAAAGGCAGTGTTGACAGGAGTGAGGAGTGTGTACTCTGTCTTCGGACCCAAAGCAGCGGCTAAGCCCAGTTCAGAAACCAAGTCGTTAAACATGCTCATGGACTCTCCCATTAGCTCAAGCCCATCCTTGGCTGATATGAAAAAAATGAAAATGGCATGATGGTGATTACAAAAATGATGGTGATTACAACAATTTGAGCAAATGTTAGTATTTAGGGAGAAGTTGCACTAAAGATGCGTTTTACCTGAGTCAGGGACAAGCACCTGGTCGATAAGGTGGATGACACCATTGGTGGTGACAATGTCCTTCTTCAGGACCATCTTGATTCCATTGACTGTCAAACTGTCACCATCACAGCCGATCTCTATGGTGTTGCCCTCTGCGGTCTCGTACACCGACCCTGCCATGATTGCTTCGGAACACTGGACGCTCTTCAGCAGGTGGTACTTCACCAGGGCTGCGTAGATGGATCAAAGTGTGAGAGCGATAGGGTGAGAAACAGAAAAGGTTGCTGCTCAGATTGCACACTTTCTTGCCTTTGTGAGTTGTCCTTAGCTATTTTTGTAATGTGTTGATGCAATGCAAGGTTTACAGTTACGGTCATTCCTCGTATGCACACGGACACACATATCCTTTCACCTCTTCTGGAAATATTTGGCTACTTCTCTTAACATTTAGATTGGATTACACCTCTGACTGAGTCCAGCAGTCAAACTAAGAGAGCAAAACTGGCCTGCAAAAGCACAACATGAAAAAAGCCTTCCAAACCCACACAAATTCAAATGCAATCAGTGTCATACTGCAGGCCAAATAACCCCTCGGCCCAAACCTTCCCTTGTAGAAACAGGGCACAAGGCTCCATATCGTCTTTACTTTGGAGGCTGTTCTGACATGGTTGGTCAGCAAAGCCTGTTTGCCAAGTGTCTGAGAATTTATCTGAGGTTATATTTTGTCCCCAGAGGGAGCCAGTCAGTGAAGACACTGCAAACTGGCTTCAAGCTACAGACGTTCCTGGCATGCCAGTGACTCAGCAAACAAGCAGATAAGCTGCCACTCTGGAGACATGAGTTTCCCGCAATCATTGTGTGGTTTGTGAGTCTATGTTTACTCCTTTACCTCGGAGAATTTGATGGGTATCTAAGTTTAGACTTGGCAGGAATTTGCATCATAGGTTTAGAAATTGGGTCCAGTAGTTTAGGTTTAATTTGACATTAACATCATTTAAGCGCACTCCAGGTCAAATAAAGGTTAGATGTCAAATGATCAAAACATCAACCAGTATGAGTCTGCAGCCATGCTAGCAGCTGTGTGATGCTGCACTTTGGAGCTTTGAGCTAAATGCTAATGTAAGCAGGTTAACATGTTTACAATGACAATCCTAACATGGTGATGCTAAGTAGGTTTAATGTTTACCATGATCGCCATCGTAATTTAGCACGTCAGTATGCTATTATTAGTTATTTAGCACTAAACACAAAGTAAGCTGAGGTCGAGGGGAATATTGTTGATTTTTCAAGTATTAAGCCATTAATGAAAGCATCAGGCCTTCAGGAAAGCAGCTTAGCCTTTCTGGGATTTTTCCCAGAGGCCGTTCCCGTTATTGCAGTAGAAAATTCTTATGCAACCCAAAAAGCATTTTCCCCAAGGGGAGAGACATCTGTAAAACAGTTGTGGGGACACCTGGAACTGCACACAAGGTCAACTGTGATCTTTCTATTATGAATTTTTGATCCAAGGAGGTTTTGTATTTGTAAAACTCTCCTCAAGCCAAGAAAAGTGATTTAAAATCTATGTGACATTATCATGATGTAAATGCAATGAAATGAGCATTGCAGGGATTTGCAGATGGGGCCAGCAAACAATCTGCCCATTTGCAAGGGCCACACACTCACACACACACAGTTGAAAGCTTCTAGCGTATGTTTTATGAGAGTATGTAGTTATTATTAAACATCCATGTAAACTATTGGATAAATTTATATTTTAATGTGATGACTGGGCTAAATGAAAGTCAGGTAATCTCAAAAGTGATAACAATTCATCCTAAAGAAAACATAAATGTCTGCATGAAATTTAATGGCAATCTATTAGACTGTTGTTGAGATATTTCAATAAAAACAAAGCTCACGTTGGCAAAAGGGTATCCCCAAACTCATTAGACAAAATCATCTGGGAACCAAGAATTACTGTACAAAAGTGTTTGATATTTATTTTTTTGACCACATAAGTGAAAACTTTGACCTGCTTCTAGTGCTAGAGGAGCACAAAAGTCACAGGATTCATCCTCTTGGGACCAGGCAAGTCTGCACTGAATTTCATAGTAATCGATTCAACAATTATTTTTCCATCTGCACCAAAGTGGTGGACCAACCTTCTGTCCAGCCTACACTGGCTACAGCATGGCTAAGTGTTCTTAACCTCTGCACACCAATATCAAACAATCACAATCATATCATCATTAGTGTATCACATGTACCTTTAATAACATCCTTGTCTCCCATTACGCGCTCAAGGTAGCCTGGGCTCAATTTGTCAAAGGCCTCATCGGTGGGAGCAAACAGCGTGTAGTGGCCAGGCTGATCCAGCATGTCCATCATATCAGCAGCCAACGCAGCAGCCTAGATAACAAGACAATGTGGTTAAAACATGATGCTGTCAGTCTGGAATTTTCCAATTAATACAGTTTTTAGTAAATCAGTGTGTACACTTCCCATCTCAAGCACATTAGTAAAATGAGGGCTGTTAATTTTACATACTCTGAAGGTGGAGAGGTCATCGCTGACATCCAGGACTTCCTTGATGTTGTTGCCCACACTGCTGATGACCCGATCAATGACATGCACCACACCATTTGTGGCCACCTGATTACCATAAATGATCCTGGCACAGTTCACTGTCACAATCTACAGAGAAAGGGGATGTCATTTAAGTCAAGACCATAATTGGGGCCAGAAGTCAAATGATACGATCTCGTTCATAACGACACGAGGCAAAAACTTACCCCATTTGAGTAGTGGTTGATGTAAAGCCCCAGGTCATTGTACATGGAAAGGACGGTCATATCGTTCTTTAAGTCTTTGGTGAGAAGACGGCGGTTTACCATGTGGTAGTGAAGAGCGTTGTACAGCTCGATGTTCACGTTGCCTATCAGTGCAGATCGTACAGTCTGGGGAAATCACAACATTAGTTAAAAAGCAGTATGTGTCAGTAATGATTGTATTTATTTGTACTCCCCAAAAAAGTTTGAAAACCTCAAGTTTACTTACAGAGTCCAGCATTTCCCAGGCTTCATTGCTAGGTGCAAACATGGTGAAGGAGCCTTTGCCTTCAATTTCCGCTCTCAGCTTGGACATGTCAGCGTATTGCTGTGTGGTCGTAGCCTTTACAAGCCCCAGGGTACCATAGACATGGTCAATGGGAGCCACTGAGGGAGAGAGCAGAGAAATAGTTCAGAATTAGACTGGTCTATAGTATGAACAATTTGACATTTTGAGCAGAAAAGAAGACCAGAAAGGGGCTGTGGTGAAAGCCACCTACCTGCAGGGCATCCTCTCATGCCCTCCAGCGTAATGTACCCAGGACAGCATTCATATAGGACTTGGCTTCCAGAAAAGAAAAAAAAGGACAAATATTATAGACTGGTAAGACAAAAGAAAAATAGTCAGGTGCCCCAAAAATACCATACATTAAGAAATAGTTATCCAAAGTTAATTATGCATCGACATCAATAATTATTAGTTATTTTCTTACACAAGGACATTTAAAATTAATGATTTTTCTGAGTCAGACTTGCTCTCATGTAATGTCAGCCACCAGCAGTCCAGCACTTCTTAAACTGGGACAGTCTGACCACAGAGGTTAACATATATGCAAGCGAGATGTCATAAATGTCAAGTATCTGGAATAGTTTCAAAATTTGCAATGATGATCCCCAGAAGTTGAGTACCAGGTAAAAGCTGGAATGTAACAAATTCACAAAGAGCTTGGCAAATGACCTGAAACTGTAAGAAAAAGCAATAGTCGTTTTGCAAAGTTTTCTTCTTTTCTTGCTACTATGGCTAATGTGCGACTTATACCTGACAGTATAAAAAAAAAGAATTAATGCAAGCAAGATGCAATGTGAATGTAATGCAAGTTAAGAAAAATAAGGAAGCTTGCCAGATCAACAAAGCAGATTTGACATCCGAGTGGAAGAAAACAAAACCCTCAAGCCATAATAGGAGAGAATGACGAGCGCTTGGTTTGAGAAGGTTGAGGACATTTGAGACAGGAGAGCACGGCTGCACAAAGAGCCAATCTTACTCACTAAATAAATCCATAATTGGGCAAAGCACATTAAAAAAACAAGACGGTGTGAGAAAACATCCAAAAATGAAGCAAGTCAAGGAGATTAAAAAAAAAAAGACAAGAAAAACACCATTAACATGAAAGTGGTTCATTTCACACTTCCACGGGAAACTGGAAGAGAGTTTGCACAGCTCCCAGCAGGCCAATCACAGAGTTGAAAAAGCTGGACTGGACTCAGACACAAAGAATAGCTCGGGACACTCGCTTCAAGAGAGCCAGCCAGCGTCATTTCCAATATTTCATGCAGTCATTTCATGCAAAAGCATAGTCTCAGAAATGTAAGGGGAACTCATAGCTACCACATTCCTGAGAAAATCCGAGCTTTGCACGCAGTTTATATTTTATATTAATCTACTGTACTCTATGTTAACATGAAAACCAGACAGGGGCATCTGCTGCCCCCCTGCACTCTCTCTTGGCCATTAATCTAATTCCAGAGGATGTCTCCAAGAAAAGCAAGATACACAGTTGACTTCTTGTGATTGATTCACATTTTGGGGCGGAAAGAGCAGCTTATGAACATTTGTGAAAACAGAGCGCAAAGAAGTAGAAACATCCTGTCTGGCAGGAAGCTGCGAGGACCTGCAAACACGATCGAGCTGTGCAGCTGACCCCTGCTCCGAAATCATTTTTTACAGTAATTCAAGTTGCACTTTATTGCAATGTTATGAATGACGGAATAAGGTGAGAGATGACTGACAGTGTAAGCCACAAGTGAGCATTCTGTCAATTTAGGTTTAATGGAGGAATACATTAGGTTTTTACTGAAAATGAACTTTATATGGTGATCCAGTATTCAGACATTAGATTGGAAATTATCCCAAACTAACACACATCTTCCAAGACACAAACAAACTAGCTGTGAGTCAACATTGGACGCCTCACAATGATTCTCCAGAGAAAAAAGCCATGAAGTTCTTTAACGCTGGAATAACTTTAATTAGGGTTTAACTCAAAGGACTTTTGGTTTCCAGTTTGAGTTTCCCGTGTATTTGCTAAAGAGGTTTGGGGCAGAGTTTTAAGGTTTCCTGCTTTCTGTTTTTTCACCAAAATACCATGTTTCTATACGAACTTTTTGCTTTCTCTTTCATTCATGTCCAAACAAGTTACTGTTTGCTCTCCTTTCAGAAATGACCAGTAGTGATATACTGTGCAAGAGCAAATCACGCCCTTCATAACCACTAAAAACATACACAAACAGCAAAGCAACATCACTCACTTTCTCCCCTCTACTCCCCAACATGACTCACATGTTTTGGCAAACCCCTCTAATCCACTTTTGTGTGATTATGGAAATGCATGCAATGACATTTAGCATTGTGAATTTTGCTATTTTGTGCACACAGCCGTGTCGCTTATATTCCAATAATTCTATGCGCTGACACTGATTGTTATTATGTAAAATACATAAATGTCCACGCACAGCTGGCTGTCAGGAAGGCATGAAGTCATCGCTCCCCGGCTGCGGTCTGACAGGATAATGGATGCAGCACGGAGCAGAGACAGAACCAGCCAGCGCACTGCAAACCAGGCCTCTGGCAGTGTCACTGCACGAACCAGCTCAATGTGGCCTCCAGATGAGCAGATGTGCAAACACGGGGGCATGAATACACACACACACACACACACACACACATACTGTACCCTCACAGGAACAAGAGGTGGGGTTGTCTGGCATCAGATACAAACATTACAGTTTTTTCCTGTTATGTAATTACTAATCAACAGTGTCTCCTGTGTCCTCATCAAGTTGGCTTTTTTTCCTTCAGTGCCAGCGGCTTCCTGAATCCTGTGCCAATGTTTTCTTTTTTTATATAAATACATGGGAGTAGACTTCACCGCCTTCTCCAACATTATTATACTTCAACCAGAAATTAAACACTTGTCCTCTGCTCCCTGCATGTTGCGTCGTCACCTTCAGCACTTTATCACTTTGAAGAAAATCGCTTCCACCTGAACCTCCAGCAACGCATCTCAAGAGCCCTTTGTGGAAATGAAGGCATTAAGAAATCCCCATGGTATCATTTAACTCCAGAGTAGAGAATTAGAAGAACAAAGTGCAGGTTGAATTCACACCAATGTATTTTTTTCTTTGCAAAAGTGGTTTCTAAGAGGTTTAGTGCAGGTATTACATCAAATGCTGCACCCTCAAGACTTGTTTAAACACCAGCTTGTTCGCACACCAGCAGCTTGCAATGTACACTGGATTGTCCAAACAGCCGGACTGTAAACTCAAACTACCCCTTACTAATCTCTCATCAACACCAAATCCAACTGAGACATATTCACAGCTGGCTGGATTTCCTCCGCTGCTGCTGAACAATGTCTCACTGTGACCACAGACACACAGCCAAAGAGGATTTCTGCTTTGGTTTTTTTAGTCTGTTTAAGATGTATTATTTTCTTTTTTATTTGCTTGTCAATGGAAAATTTAAACACTTAGAATACACAAAGTGCTGTATATTTAATGTATTTATGTTGTAATAGTTAATATTGTCCTACAAATGATATGTGTTTCTCTGCTATCAATTTTCTGAAACAAAAAACAGTGAAATTGCCATTAATTAATGTTTGTTTTTTTCTTTAAATTTACTTTTACTTGTTTATTGGTTGTGTAGCCCTAATAATAATACAATAATACAACTTAATTCTGTAAGTCCAAAATAACAATGTGGAATTATTCCTGCCGATATATACATCTTAAATGATAAATGAATGAATTAGTTTGGTGACTTAAGGTAATAAAATAAACAAAAATATAACAGTAACTATGGTTAGAGTTGTTTCCAAAGGCAGACTTTTTAATTCCTGATTTATTTTTGACTTTTTTGCTGTTTTGTTTTAAGTTTGTTCTTTGATGAGAAACTTATTTTGCCGCTGTTTTGGCCAGGACTCCAATGTAAAAGTGATTTTGAATCTTCCTGGTTAATGAAGGTTACAATTTAAAAATAAAATAAAAATACTTAACGTTAAAGTAAAGTTTTTTATCACATCTTTTGACTTACTTACTTTTTATACGTAACCTTAGTCCATTTTGTTTGAACTTAATACATTTCTTTTAACTTGTTTTAAGAACCTAATACAAAGAACAGATAAAATCAATGAAACATGTTTGGTAAACACTAATTTCCTCCTATTATGCACTCTTGTGTTATGTAATCTTTTTCTTTTTCCTCTTTCTTTTTTGTGTTTTGTCATTGCTGGGTGGTTCCATGTATCATTATTTCAGTGGAGGCTATCACTGCACCGTGTAGGGAAAAATTGACTCACTTCTGGACCCAGTCCTTCTTTTATCCATTCCCTCTCTCATCACCTTATTTCCAGGCTTATCCCTACACTGCAGCAGGTGTTACAGCTGATTGCATGACTAAAAGAAAGTGTGTGTTTTTGTGTATGTGTGCATGTGTGTCCTTGTATGGGCATGTGTGTGTACAGCTCCAGCCGAGCCTTACACTCCATCAACACAGTGGCTATTTTTCATATTTTAATATGTTTTACTCTGATATCTACTAATTCCACAGATTATGTCACTATAAATAAAATATTACATAGACTAAAATCTATCAACAATATGCTCTCTGATATAAATGTCTTGCAAAAGTTCAAAAATCTGAAAATCTGAACGTGCTCAACTTTTTTGCAGGCATCCTAAATTTCCTCTCAATAAAATACATGACATTTTCAATTCAAAAGTGGCTAACTCTCTTCTCTTTGGGGCAGAACATTAATAAAGAAGAGTCATTTGCCTCAGAATAACAAATAACTGAATTTCAAAACTAAGAGTTAAAAACACACACACATAGCAGAAATCAAGCACACACTTCCAGGCCACGAACCAAAAGCTGGGGAAACTGGAGCTACATGACATCCTCTGTTTCACCCGACTGCACACACAAACACTAAAAACATAAGCACATAGCTGAATTTTTTCCAGAACACCTGAAACACGTCAGAGGGGAAGTCATTAACTCTGCTGTCAATCACCGTTGAGCGGAGTTTACACTGTCAAAACGCACAAAACAGAGTGAGCCCCCTGCACGCAGGCTACAAAGCATGCCCAGACATGAGCGCAGGAGAGGGGTGGATGAGGACAAAGACAGATAGTTGCCCTGTACAAGCTTCTATTTGTTGGACACTGAGTGTGAAATCCAGTTGTAAAGGGAAAACATTTGTGTGCATGTTGAGCTGGAGCTCCATGAATTATGTGCTGCTGATTTGGTCTGCACTATTTCCATGTTTTAAACAAAAAACCTTTAAATACATCTTTAAAAAGCTTTTAATCGAAAAAATCAATTATGATCACCTATGGTGTGAAGGTTTAGTGAAGAAAGTGAGACCACTACGTGTTAAGACGAAAAGAGCCCGAGGGTCCAGGAAACAAATCTGACCTCGGCTGTTAAAACCATAATTAAGAGGGTGCCAGGTAACAGTTGGTAAGGTGAGCATGTACTGAGACGTTTTGGAGGTCAAGTATTTAATGTTTACCTGACATGTTGAAAAATTCTAAAATACTCTTGTCTACGTATGCGTAGGGTATGTGGAAACTGGGAGTGTTTTGCACTTTGGGTGAGGTCATTTGGGTTCTGTGCAATCAATAATAATACTAATAAAAAAAAGATTTAAAAATTGTATAAATTTCAGTAATTTATTGTTTTTGTAAAAACTTACGTCTTCTTGCCACAGATTGAGCCTTTGTACCAGTTCCTACATGTGCTGAAGTACTTCTTTTTTGTCCCCTCGACCTGCTGCAGAGCGCACATATTGGGTCTGTAAGAGAGGGGAGGGGGAGGAGGAGGATGGTGAGGGAGAGACAAAAAAAGTGAGAAGGTGAGGCATGATGTGAGAGGGGGTGGAGGAGGTAAGGTGAAGGAGGAACAATGACTGAATGAGTACAATTTTATTTATTAATGCTAAGGCTTTTATACAGTGCTTCTTATCACTATCACGAATATTTTCACTGAAGAAACTGTCATTTAAAGTTTATCCTTTGAATCCTTATTTTGTCTTATCTTCTTAATAAACATGAATTCAAAAAGAAATTTTAAATCATAACTTCCTTTAATTTAAATTTCCAACTCTAAATCAATTTCAAAGGCAAACTGAGCACATTTTTTTTTTTACAGTGGATGAAAGTGAGAGATGATATTGAACTTTCCATTATGGCTTAAATCAATATTTTCATCAATGTGGCTGACCTGTTTCTCAAATCACCATTGAGTGCATTTTGTGATTAAATACCACCTTAAAACATGTCACAAACATAAAACCTGACATGCACATCACTCCTTTATGAATGCATATCTGTCATCTTCTTACTAAATGTGCAATTAATGTTCTTACATCTGCAAACAAGTTGATCAGAGGAGTTAAAATCACAAGTAATCTGCTAAAATAAAATTTAAAAGAAAAGCTGCAGGACTGTTAAGTTTGACATGTTATTTATCTCTCCATTCACACTGTCTTCTTACCCCTCCCTTCTGCCCTCCCTTCTTCTTGTCCCATCTCCTTACCCTTCCTTCCTGGCCCGTATGCGACTGTGGGTGACTATCTTGTCATAAGCCGAAGAATCCACGCTCCCTAAAGAGCAGAGTGCCACAAGCACTGAGGTCACCACGAGCAGCTGATGCATCCTGAGGGAGTTATCAGTCCTCTGTATGCTGCAAGGGTACAAACACACACACTCCTCTTGTCTTATTAAGAAACACACGCGCACACACACACACCCACACCCCCCTAAAAAATACACAGGAGATATGGGAGTACGAGTGAGAGAGGGAGCTTTTATACAGACACACACCCGTACCCACCCACTGACTGTCTTTTCCATACCATTACGTCCTGTTCTCACCCGCACACACCCTTCTCTTTAGCCAAAAATCCTCCCTCCTGCTCTGACTCGAGCATGAGCTTATTGCCCCCCCCTTCCTCTCTCACTTTGTTGCACATGAATTTCTTTACCACCATCACATCCCAGAGCACCGAGGACACCCTGCAACTCAAACTTTACATCACTCTGCACTGTGTTATGACAGCCTTATCTACCAACTGTGGATAGTCTTTTAAAAGTATATTAGACTACTATGCAATGCAAATTTTGACCCATGCATTTAATATTTAGAGGCAATTTTGACAGGGGAACACATTTGAAGTCCTTGGCAAGGTTAAAAGATGCTGAAAAAGGAAAAAAATCAACTTAAAAGTCACTCTATTTCACACATGCAGGCAGTAAGCACACCACTAATATGTGTCCTTGGGACATTTGGCATCAAAATGTGTGAATTCAACTGACTGAAGTGTTTTTAATAAGCTACAAAACAAGGCTGTAAATCAAACTCAAAGACCCATAGTGATAAATGTCCCTAGATGATAGGTTTACACTTTGCTTGACAGAAGCCTAACTATATTTTTATCATCCATCCCCCGGGACACCACTCTCCACCTCATTACTTTCACAATGTGGATTCATCATTTCCACCAGCCTTTCCTCCCCTGGACTCCCGTTTGCGCTCCGGCTCCTCTTTTCCCTCTTCATCCTCCCTGCTGTCATGTTCGTCGTTCATCAGCTCAACTCCTTCCTGGTCCCAACTTTTCCCTGCAGCTGTCTACATCTCCTGTGCTGAAGCCAGATCTGATACAGCTTCAAAGAGAAAATCCATCATGAAATGAGCTTCCTGGACATCCTCGTGTACGGTCTTGACTTCCAAGCATGAACAGGTATTTGGAGACAAGTTGGAGACAAGCAGGTAAGGACTCTCTTAAAGAAATCTTACTGTTTACTCCACAAATGTGTCCTCACACAAAATGCACCTAGGTAGAGTTAAATATTTCTTATATAATAAATTCATTTGATGCAGTAAAGCTGAGCTAAACTAATCAAAAATATGTGATCTGCTTAGTTTTATCGTTTAACAGAAATCACTTTCATTAACCAGCAGCACGTCACAGATTTACTGACTCATCGCGAACTCAAATGACCTCTCTGATCCCAGGGACGACAGCAGCATGCACAAAGCTGAGCAGTCTTATACTTGGCCTCCTCCCTTAGGAGACAAGTTCCTATCTATGATGCTATCTTAGCAATTAGGACAATCTTTGGAGAAAGACATGTTCAGCCCAGCCTGCAATTTACAGTCATTCAAACCACATTAATTCCCTTTTTGTTCCCTCTCCTGCTGGAGGCTTCTTACACACACTTGTAAACAGACAAAAACACCTCCAGTAGGCTATAAAATGGTTCATCACTTAGATTACAGTTAAAAGTAAATTAAATGCCTGTCTTCTCTTTGTCACAGTTTTCCATCCTTTAAGACAAACCTTTAAGGGGAATTTAAATCCTAGTGAGCCCCATGTTGCTTCCCACAGCGCTGCACCACACACACTCCTCCCCAGGTAGCAGGTGGTTGTTTGGGATCTCAGATTCTGCTGCAGCTTTATGGTACAGAGGAAGCAGAGAGCAGGAACCCCATCCTAAAAAGACACCTCCCCCTAGTGGGAGAGACTTGTCAGTGCAGTCATGTGTGAGGCATCAGTAATTTGGAAAACACAAAGTTCTCAAAATCGCATAAACACAAGTAACAACAGGAACAAGTTTCTGGGTTTATGGTAAGGACTTGTACAACAGATCTGCATTTACATACTAAATTCTTTTATATGTTTTTATGAGTGAAACATGTTTGTGCCTGTTTATTTTTGCATGTGTGTGTTCAGCAAGTCTTATTGTGTTATTTACTTTATTAAATCTAACTGGAATTATGAAGCATATGTGTGTGGATTCTTAACTTTTACAAACATGAGCCAGATTTGGAACAACAAAATGTGGTCGTATAAAGTGTACATGCATGTCTGTTTGCATTAGGTTCATGAATATACTGCATGCAGTCTGTTACTGTCGCTGCTGGAGCCTTTAAGCACAAGGTACTCACTTCTCTGTCCCTTGCTGTGGGATAAAACCCATAGTTTTTTCTAATCAATTTAGTTATAACTGAATATATACAGATTATAGCATGCAGAAATTGCACCTTTTTTTCCTCCAAATTTTGACTTACACAGGTCATTTCTGGTGGGACACGAAGGGATAAGAACACAGAATTCCTTTCAATATAAGGAAAATAATTGAGAAAAAGCTCACCATCACAAATTACTGGAATCTGATTTCTTTTCTTTTTTTTCTAAAATTAAATATCAATTTTGATTCAACATATGCTCAGATATTTGGGGGAATTTTAAAGGTATCAAATTAATATGTAAGTACTGAAGGAAAAAATAGAGGTTTAGGACCAGTCTGTTTGGTCATAAGTGAAAGTTACACAAAACTTTAAACTAATATGTAGCATTACATAATACTTATATTACTGAATAAGACTAAAGTGCTGAGAGTGTAGGCATGTATACAGCAGTGAACATAATATTCTTTGATCTTAGATCTTTTACTTGAGAAGTAGTAATAAAATTCAAAAATACTCTGTTACAAGTAAAAGTCATGCATTAAAAAGTAATAGTACTAAGGCATTAGCATTAAAATATATTTAAAGTTCCAAAAGTAAAAGTTGTAATTATCTAGATTGTAGTTCAGATTCATATTTTATATTGATAAATTATAAATATTGATGCATTCTTGTGTTCACCACTTTAATGTTGCAGCTGGTAAAAGTGGAAGTAATTTAAAATGCATCTATATATTGCTGGGAGGCTTTACTTATCAGAATTATAACCTATTTGCAAGTTTAGATTATTGATACAAAATATAAATCAATTAAGTAACTAGTAACTAAAGTTTTTAAAATAAATGTGGTGGATTAAAAAGTACAGTATTTACCTCTGAAAGGTGGTGGAGTAATAGTAGAAAACAGAATAAAATGGATAATAATACTCAAGTAAAATACTTGAGCAGAAACCTTAAAATTATACTTAAGTACAGTACTTGAGTAAATGTACATGTAAAAATTATGTTCCACTACTGCATGCATTTGGGCTCGTTTGGGTGCTTTCTATTCAAGTGTTTCTACATCTGTGTCAGCTGGTTCAGAGCAGCTGAAAGATGCATCACAAACCCAGGAGCATTTCAGTGCAGGCTTTTGATCACACACTGAGAGCAGTTTCATCATCTGTTGAATATTTCATCTCTTTTTCAGTCGCTTGGTCACTTGTTCGGCGATTGAAGTTATTGAAGTACAAACAGTAAAGTGACAGAATGCAGCCACTTCAGAGAACACAAAAATGTCCAGTCTGTGGGAGAACACACGGCACGATTTTGCTTTCATGCATGAGTTTTTGAACAGAGAGACTGCCTTCTGTTTGAAGCAACAGGAAAGTGTTACAAAGTTGTTGGAACCTGTGATATCTGCTGAGCTTTTCTTGTTCTTTGCACGGATTTTAAGAGAAGAAAAGTACTTCTTTGTCTTTCTCTCTACATCTTTTTCCACTTACAGAGGGTCATTACGAATGGCTTGGGTTCCTGGGTTAAACATCACGTTCACACACACAAATACTTGTCTCTAAAGGAGAAAAAGGCAAAGTTAATCAGCCAGTTTCACAGTGTGAGAAAGGAACTACTTTGCAAATGTCTGCAATCTGCTGATGAGCACAAAATGTGATTTCTGCTGATAACATAGGTTTGCAAAAGAAAATGAGACAGAAAAAAATCTAAGCAAAAATCGGGACTGCGTCTTACACTGAAAAAGAGATTCACACATGAAGACTCTTAAAGTCTGGACAAATGAGCCTGAAAGATTAACACATTGGGCCACACATTAATTATAGTGGCTGGTGTTAATCCCTCGCTTCTCTTGTTCTTGAGCATGATTCCCAAATTAATATAATGTAATCTCATAAGAATAATACACATTTGATTAACGATGTCATGCAGCTCAGAGGACCAACAGAGTTTTCAGTGTCAGCTCATGAAGTGGAAACATCTTGGCAGAGAGATGACACATTTTCAGTTTCCACTGGTTGTGTGTTTTGTTGCACTCACTGTTTGAACTAATGGAAAGACATTTCAGCTGTTAATGGTAAGATTGTTGTTGGAGAATAAACAAAAAGCTTTTTGAAAGGATTCAGTAATTCTGGGCAGTACTCTGTCTAAAGCCATTAATGCACTCACACGCTTCTGAGAATCACAAAGCATTATGAATATTTAACATGTTAACAATATTTAACAATACCTCCATTCAAAACAAGAGGGAAGTTAAAACTAAAAAATTTGACATATAAAGTTTAGTGTATTAAGGGCAGTACATTAAAATGTAACTGAAAGAAGATTTTGCAATAAACAAAATCAAAACTAGATGTTTTTAATAGAAATTATGAAATATTTCTGGTTTATAATGTTGTTGATGTAATTTATAATCTACCAAGAACAGTTACCGTGGATAACCACAGGCCTGTAACTCATTCTGCCACAAAGCCACAGACACTCTGCACCATCCTTCATTATATGCTGTATGCATGTGTTTTTAATTTGGAGCCTCAGGAAAGGAGTGAACCTTGTGGACATTATTATTTTATTTTGAGAGCATAAGCCAAGTTAATAACAGACTTTAAACTAGCCAAACAAATATAAATGTGTGAGCTACATGTCAGCTGTTAAAAGATCCTTGTATGCATGCATCATTTGATGACTAGGTCATGGTACTATGTCGTTATGCTGTCATGGCTTGAAAGTCTTGGTAACACTTTCTATGATGACAATATAACCATAATGCATTATATGCATACTTAAAATGCAATAAAATCTGCCTCTAAGCACTGTATAATTGGAAACACTCATAAATATTCATAATGTTTAAAAGCAATAACAATATGCAACACATTATGTAAGTATTATGATACTTGATCCTAAAAATCATTATAATATGCTTTATGTTATGATTACTGCTGCAAAGCATTATGGATATTTATGAGTGCTTCTAACTATAATTATACAATGCTATAAGCATACTATAACGCATTATTAAGTATGTTTATAATGCATGGGCACCATACAAAGTGTTGCTATAAATACAGTGAAGGAAATAGGGCTGAGCTTTTTTAAGCAACTTTTTAACCCAAACCAAGTCTGTTTTTCTAAAATTATTTCTTTTGAAGATCTCACAGGTTTTCATTGGAATAGATAAGCTTTTATGAAAGAACAAATAAGTCGCTCTTAAACATCATTATTTTTAAACAAACAGCACATATACAACACTTACCCACGAGCAGCTATATAGAATATAATATCGTCAGCGTAAAGTAAAATCCTCCGAAGTGACATCTGTCAGCAATCTGCATTGAACAAAAGAAAAATAAGCCAAATAAAGAATGTATTTGATCTATGTTTTAATTTCTAGAACATCATTCATTTAAACTAACATTACATCTAAATGTATCAGTTAAAAACAGCAAATCTCTTCAAAATAATAAGTTTATTTTCTAGAGTAGCGATAAAACATGAATAATATGTTGCTTTAAATGGTTGATAGGCTGTGTTCATATTGTATATCTCATATTATTCTTCAGCGGCCACATTCTACTTTACATATGAGAACACTTATCATGAACTGTCACCATTTAATCTACCACTGTCCTCCTTAGAATGATGATAATCACAATCCCAGGTTTTTGCATAGAAAAACATTGACAGAATTGTTGCATGATCAGAGCTTGACACATCTTTGAGATACTGTATGCCAGACTGTAAAGTGTGTAAAGTGCAGAAACATACAGAGTAAGGCAGAGAGTTGGGTCTAAAACAAACACATCTATTGCTCTAGTGAAATAAGGATGGGGAGAGTTAAGCAATGAAGAAATAAACGGGAAAGGGAAAGAGGTAGAGAGAGATTGATGAAGGAGAGAAAGTAATGAATGATGGCAAACTTGAACAGAAGGGCACAAGTCAGATACTGAATCGCGAGGTTACAACGAGAGGAAATGATCAGTTTAAGGAAATAACAATACGTCCTCCAACCCACACGACCACATAGGTCATTTGTTTCTACCCTCTAATACAACCCACAGTAGCATTTAAATAAATAAATACCCCTATCAGTAGCAGGTAATTAACCTAAAAACAACAGATATGACCGTTAACAGTCACAGTTTTAAACGCGAGGTTTAACGTTGTGAAACAGTCGTGGTTAGGTTTAGGCCACAAACTATGAGGTTAGGTTTAGGAAAAGACCATGTTTTAGGTAACATATTACAAACATGATGCGTTTACATTTATACGTTAACTTTTGGTTTCACATGGGACACACACAGTGGTCTCCTGGGTCAAAGTCATGTGTTTGTTTGACACAGCCAACCACCCCAACCTCCTCTATATGCGGACCTTGTTGCTCTATGTACTACATCACATGACCTCCTCCTTTGCTCCTATCATAATGTTACTACAGCTGTGATTCAGGAGGTAGAGCAGTCATCTACTAATCAGAAGGTCCCCGCCCCTGCAGTCTTTGTGACGAAGTATCCTTGGGCAAAATAGTGAATCCTACTTTGCTCCAAATAGCTGTGCCATTGGTGTGTAAATGTGTATGAATGATTGACTGATGAGCAGGTGGCATCTTGTATGATAGCTTCAGGCACCAGTGTATGAATGGATGTGAGTGGAACGAAAGGTGCCTGTAGAATAAAGCGCTATGAGTGGTCGCTATAAATGAAGTCCATTTACCATTCAGTCCATTACTATGGCCACAAGAGGTACGGGGCATAATAAGCTGCTGTACAAACGACTTATGGGGTCGTTTTTAGGGGGAGGACAGTCAGAGTTAAGATGAAATGACTTTATCCTTTAATCTTAATCCTTGCGATGCTCACACAGAGCTCCGTTTACCTTTGCTGCATCTCCACTGCTAATATAACAGCTTTGAAAACACTTGAACCAAAGGCCTCCCTGAGTCTCCAAAGATCAGAGCTGATCATTAGTGTAGTAATAACTGGAAAAGTTAGACTCTTTGCAAAACAAACACCCTCACTTGTAGCTCACTTTGATTGTCAGTCTCTCCGTCCAGCATTACTTGGCCTGTATAGTTAACTTCATGTAACATCACAACCTATGCTTCTTCTCTAGATGACAGACATCCACTAGCTACTGAGTCACTGCAGGGTAAACTCTCTTTATCCTTGTCCTCTGTTTCTTTTCTTCCACATCCATCCGAGCTGTTGGTGTTCGAGACCTCACTGTTTTCATTTGGGGCCCCATTTACCGCAGCTTCCTCCTCCTTTTCTGTCTGCAGGAATCCCTTCTCATCCCCACCTCTTCCCTTTCGCTCTTTGTCCTGCTGCTCTGTGTCTGAGCCCCCAGACTCCCCTGCTTCCTCAGACAAAGAGTACATCTCTCTGGAAAGCTCTCCTGCAACGGATGCGGCTTCGCTGCCACCCCAGTGGTGTTTCTGGAACAAGCCAAAGTCAGTGATATCTTTGGGGGAATTTCTCTTCTGGCTTGACTTTTCACTGGAGCTCTCCTCAGAGACTACAAGTCCATTGGGTAGACCATTGGAGGCTTCAGGCGGCCGGGGTGAAGCTGTAGAAGAACCCTGCTTGAGGATGGATGCAATAATCTTGAATCGGTTGAGTTTGCTTTTCCCCTGGCTGCTCTGAGGGGATGGAGAGACCTTGAGCGAGGAGTTGGGGTAGGCAAAACTGGACTCCACTGAGCTGCTGCTGGCTTTTGCACCCTGTAGTGCAGGCTTCCCTGTCTTCATCATGCCCATCACCTCGTAACGAAAACTGGAGATATCTTGTTTCAGCTCCTGGGAGAGAAAAGCAAAAAGTGAACTTACGTGGTCAATAAACGTATGCCTTTCATTGGACAATTAATCCCAGCTGTATTAGCAGAGCAATCTGCAGCGTATTGAATTTTAACTGAGTCGATACTAAGCGGACAAGGGTAATTCATAAGATAATGACAGCACTTATGTTTCCTCAAAAAACATAAAAGAACATTCTACTGTGGGATATTTTTAGGCACATTCATGTCTTGGAAGATCAAAATCACAGTTGACTAATAACTGACAGTATGTCCTAACTAGCCAAAGGTCTATTTTGCTAAATGGTGGCTGATTAAACTCTTTGTGTATGGAAAACGTAATTTCAGGTGTCTGACCAAAAACTAAATATTGCAATTCAGTTTTCTTAAAACCTGCAGTAACTGACATATTTGGCCACTTGAGGGTACTGGAGACAAGCAATAAACACAACAGCTACTTACTTAAAGTGGGTTTGGCAAACTTGCTAGTAAACTGTAGCCCTTTTGAACACCCAACAGACATAAAGCAACACTAAGTCATTTGGACGTTTGTCCTCACCTGATGACTGTAAAACCAATATTCACTCTCCTTTTAGCTCAGGTTTTGATCACAACCAGCTCCTGAGAGAAATATCTGGCTATTTACATGTGCAAATGTATGAAAAAATGAGTCTCTGGGCACTGATATGCAAAAGGACCCGCAACCTCTTGTGTAAACGAGTAAGACACAGACTTCATGGTAGTTTTTCCTCTTTTTTTGGTTGTTTTGTGTGTCTTTGTTGTCATTTTTTGTGGTTTTGTGTCTCTGTGATAATTTTGTTTCTCCTTGTGGTAGTTTGGCATGTCTGTTGTCGTTTAATGTCTCTTTGAGGGAATTGTGCATCTTATTTTGGTTATTTTGTGTCTTTTTGTGGTTATTTTTCCTCTTGGTTATTTTGTGTGTCCATACAGTTCTTTTGCATTTGTTTTGTAGTTCAGTTTGCATTTTCTTTGTGGTCATGTTCCTGGCTGGCACGCAATGACATTTAAATGACATTTTGCAGGTGAAATCCAGAGGGACCCCCTCACAATTTAGTCCATGTCTATTTAACATTTAAATGCTCCACTATGTTCACCAGCTAGTTGCTAAGTGTGCCTGTCTGCCATTTGGTGCTGAACAGGTATCATAAAAAGCTTTTTCAACTGTTTGCTCAGGGCAGTAAGAGTTCTGGGCCGCAAAATCGAAACAATTAACAGAAAGATGCTACAAAATCCTGCTTTGAATGCAGAGTTGGGTGGTAATTCTTTGTGGGTTCAAAATGTAAATATTGATTATAACAGCTTTTTCTTTTCTCTGCAAGAACTGTTCTTACCTTGAAGTTCTCTTCAGTCAAGCCCTCCTCTGTTTTGGCATCTCTGATCATGGCAGCCACATAACGTTTTACCAAGTTTCTCAGTACCTCCTACGTCAGTGAGAAAAAAAGGCTTTTGAACACAGAAACATCTGCTAATATTGAAGAAAAGTGTTGTTTCGATATCAAAACTCTCAGTCAATCAGCCAGGAAAAAATATGAGAAATGTATGCACACAAAAGGAATTATATTTCAAGCTGTATCTCAAATAAAATTTCTACAATAACCACCTGCAGATATGAGCAAATGGGAAATCCTCTACAGAGAGCACGATGAACATCCCACTGGGTGTAATTGTTAGGCCTATTGTATGAGACATCGCAGAGGCATTCTATTGACAGATGGGAATCGAAAGTGTAGAAAGGCACTTGGAGAGCAGAGTGTGTGATCCGTAACACACACACACACACACACACACACACACCGCACACACCACACACGCACACACACACACACACACACACACACACACACACACACACACACACACACACACACACCGCACACACCACCCAGCCCTGCAGGGTAACACACACACACACACACACACACACACACACACACACACACACACACACACACACACACACACACACCGCACACACCACACACGCACACACAGAAGACAGCGATGTTCTCAGCTTGCTTTGAAAGAGACTACATTTACCTGATACTGATTGTTTATCCTCAGGTTCTCTGCTGCTCGCTTCTGCACAGACATCATATGCCAGGGAGGATGAGTTAGTAAAAGAGTAGGAGATGAGAGAAAAAGCATATTTAATTTTTTCTTCACAGCATCACACATTTGTATTAAACTTTGCTGTCTGTGGGTCTCACTGCATATGGCCCCTGAGTGTTGCAACACAGAAAAGTAAGCTCTAAAATTAGATCTCTATCTACTGAAAAAAAGTGGTTTCTACTCTTTAAAGCTGGAGTGCAGGACTCTTACATATAAATGAATTTCTGTTACAATACATTCAAGCTCTTGCCAAACAATTTCACACAGTGCTCATTAAGCCTATCACCGCAAGGAAATGTTCTATGTATTCTCTAGTATATTAGTATATTGTGTAGTTTGTGGTATCTATGGTGATTTTCCTTCACTGGTACACCATTAGGGATGTGTTTCACAGAGGCAGGAAGGGGGGAGAGACCATAGCAAAGAAGCCATGGATGTATAAAGAAAACTAGATACAGCTTTGGAGCCAGGCCCCCCATTCATTCCGATTAAACAGGCACATGAAGACAAAAAACCTTGTTTTACGTGAAATGAAATTACCTGGATCTTCCGCACTGTGGGGCATAGAGTGAGCATACTGGAGAATTATGGCTGCCAAGCAGGTAACCCTCAGCTACACTGTAAAATCTATCATGTTGATTTTACTTTAAAAAAATCTAGGAAACCAATTGTCTTGAAAAATATAAGTAAATATAATTATAAATCTTAATTGTTTAAAATTGTTTGGATATAAAATTAGATATAAAAATGTTTTATATCTAATTGTTAAGTTTATTTAAAATTTTGTTTCATTTATTCATTTTTCGCCTTTTTATCTCTGTGAAATTCATATAAATGTGTTTTTCAGTGTATTACACCTGACTTACTCCAAGACTTCCGAACGTTTCTGGCCGCTTGGATCTTGTCCTCTTGCACACTTGTCTCTTGATCCAACACATGAGATACCAGAATGATTTAGGACTGGGGATGATGTTGAACGGGGCCGGCAGAGTGGCCCCTTCTTCAAAGTAACTCATCCACAGCTTTGTCCTGGCAAACTTCCACTCAATGTCTGCGTGATCCTGAAACCGAGAATAGGGTACATGAGAAGCCCTGTCGACACAAACACGATCTATTACACACGCTCATATGAATTTTTGTGTACAGTGTGTTTAATCTGTGCTTACAGCAATGTGCTGATATGAGTTGTTCATCATGGCTATGAGCATGTTGAGGAGCACCACAAGCGAGATAATGTTGTAGGTGCCAAACATAGTGGCGCCTACGAACTCAGTGAACTGATGGTCGGCATCAACGTTGGTCACATACAGACTTATCAGACCAAAGATTGACCAGAAGAGAGACTGCAGTGTCTCAAATAACCTGCAAGGTAAAGATAAGTGTTACTCAGATTCAGCTAAAAACATCAGTTCCTCTTAGCAACTGAATTTTTTATTTAGAGTTTTCACACATTTTGCATGACTCACAACTCTCTCTTTCTTTGCCACTAAACTTCACAATTTCACACTTTTACACTATGCATGCAAGCCAGTTTAGACTCGTGTACTCACGTTGAGAAAGCATTATTCTGCTCCACACAGCGGATGCCTTTGCATTTTCCCTTCTCATCTGAAGCCTTGGTTTCATAATAAAAGTACAACTGGTTTAGCCCATTAGCAAAAGCCAAAAGGACCTGGAGAAAGGGATGAGAGTCAGTACTTCAACGTCTGACACCATCGTTCTCTAATGGAAAATGGTGGATTTCCTCCTCTGGGTTTGGAGTGAGTTCAAGTATCTTCAGGTCTTGAGGGTAAAGTAGTGAGAGATGGACGGGCAGTTTGGAGAAGCTGAGCCGGAAGGCAAAACTCTCAATTTACCGACCCATCAACGTCCCAATACTTGCCTATGGTTATGAGCTTTGTCTAGAAAATGAAAGAATGAGATTGAGAATAAAAGTGACCTCACTGGGTTTACTGTGTGGGGTGCCTGGGCTCAGCCTTAGAGTTAGGGTGAGGAGCTCAGACAATCAAATTGATCTTGAAGTACAGAGGCAGCTTCTTTCATTGAAAAGGGCCAGTTAAAGTGGTTTGGGTGTCTGATCAGGATGCCTGGATGCCACTTGTAGAGAGGTTTTCATGGCTGACCTAGGAACGCCTGGACTACCTTCCTCAGCCTGCTGCCCCTGCAACCCGGCTTAAGATAGGCAGAAGATTATGGCATATTTACCAAGCAGTAGATGAAGAGGAACTTCAGGATGTCCAGCAGCATTCTCCCCAGAGAGATCTGCAGTGGCCCCAGGTGAGAGTTGGCAGTGAACAGTGAAATGAGGCGCAGGGAACTGAAAATGTTTGCTATGGCAAACACTGCCTCAGCAACTAGTGTTGGGTGCCACATCTCCCACTGGTTCCTGGGTTTACTACCACTGTACTGAACAGGACAAAAAGATGGCAAACACACAACACAAAGTGAGAACATAAGAAAGCTACACTATACCTGTTTATTTCACTGCTACTCATAGATAATTAAATACCTTAGTGTAGGCTACAATCTTGAGGGAGATGGTGGCTAGGTACAGAGAATTCATGACAAAGTCCATCAGGTTCCACCAGTCATGGACGTAGTCTTGGAAACCACCATCCCACATTTGTTTGATTTCTGCCCAGATGAATCCTAAAAATACAACAACTGTTTGATCATCTCTTCAATAAATGTCCTTATGCCATTACCATGAAAAACACTTGTTTCTGATTGGCTGGCAGTTAATATTTCTAGCAGTCATTTTGGCGTTAATATTAGGTGATTCAAGAAATGAAGGGAAATTAATTTATCTGTGGCACACTTTTTCAATAACATAATTCTTAATGTTTGGGCTTGGGGTTAGGTAAAAAGTGTTTTCAAATCAAAGAGTTTGAGTCCAGGTTAATCCATGAGTTATTGGTGTTAAAGTCAAACTCGAGTTGCAAGTCTTTTTTGATTTCCTTAAGTCAAATCTAAAGGCATCATATTTGTAACTTGAGTCTGACTCAAGTCCCATGACTTGTACTCGAGTCCAAGTCATGTGACTCAAGTCCACATCTCTGGATTACACTAAATACAAAATACAGCAGTTGATGGGTCACAGGATCAACAAACATATGACAATTCATGCTGGGGGAAAAATTTCATGGCAATCCATTAAACTTTTGAGACAATTCACTAAAACTACATGGCGGTGCTCGAGGAAAAAATAAAAAACAATTTGTAAAAACCAAAGAATACATTTAGCACCTCTCTGCTTTGGGCCTCTGACAGGCGTCTTCTATATAACAACACCAGTTTCAGCTAATGGGTATCACAGTAATGGTGCAATTTACCAAATGATGGAGCAAAACACTATCTTTTAGGAATAAAAGACACACTGTTGTGTTGTCTTTTTGCCCATGTTAAGTGGACACTGTGTTATTTTTTTGAACATCAGGACATTCACTTACATTCATCCTCAACTATAAACACCCTCAGTCCTCATCCCTCCAACTCACCCAGAACCCATGGCAGAATCATCCACTCCACAGTGGTTGGTGCAGGACCCTGCCTGTCCTGCCTGTCCTGCTCTGTGGTGACAATATGCTGGGAGGCGAGGAGCAGCAGGAATAAAAAGGTCAGGTAGGACGCCGTGTGGCAGATGAACTTGATGAAGGGCTTGCGTATGAAAAGGCCGTGGCGACTCTTGGGAGCGATGAGGTAGCAGAGAGCAAACACGGGGTAGAGGAGTCCGATGAAGACACAGGTGATGAACTTCCCTGCCCAGTGGCGCCGCCTCCAGCCGGGAAACTCATCGTACCAGCGGGACGCCAAAAGCTGCTGGCAGTTTGGCTGAGCTACAAACTTAAAGAAATGAGGAAGGAGTTATATTTTCTGTTTGATCTATGGAGACAAAAAATAAATCATCATACACCAGTCTAAGGTATTATTCCAGCATTTAAACCTGCTGGGACACTGCATCCTCCGCCTGAGGCTATTTAGTAGTTTTGCACAGAACATAATGCTCTGGTGACCACAAGCCAGAATTAGCACCTGCAGTAGTTCCAGTTCAGAGCAAACAAACGTAGGAGTAGGATGTGTTGGTGGTGTCGAAAAATGAAGAGTAATCATCAACACATATAGTGAAAGGAAATCAGGTAACGGCTGTCTCGACACACAAACAAGCAAAGGGGAAGCTTACACAGGCTGTGAGGTCAGTGAAAAGGAATCTAAATGTCAAGAAACTATGGATCATGTTTTTAGATGACTGCATTGGATTTGTTCTGGATTTTTCTTGAGATAATAATAACAATACTCACTCCTGAGATCTCTGAGGATGATTGGGACTTTATCTAAAACAGACAACCTTTAACGTCTCTTACCCATGACAAGTCTGATTGAAAATGTTTGCAACATGAATCAACATGTGGGAAATATTTTGTTTTCTCTTCTGTTGTTTGGCTTGTTTGATGTTTGTGGGATCAATGCCTTATGTGACTGCGAGAATCAAAGGAATAGCATGGAAAAAGATATCACCACTCTCCTCTTGGTAACTGAGTACAGGTTTGAAATGATCAGCGAGGCCAAAATGTCGATGCATCAGAACTGCATCTGTGCTGCGGGACCGCCTCAGGCAATTGGACTGAAGCATCAGCAGCATCTGGTGATAATCTAGAGCTATCTGGGATACATTAAAAAAACAAAAAGCAAACTCATACTTGACTGTAAAAATGAGTCTCACAGCATGGGCACATACAAACACACTTACACAGGCACACACAGCGTCGGGAAATATCATGTTGAGCCTCTATATCAGAGTCAAAGTGTCGACCGGCACCGTTGGGTGCCAATTCACCAACTCTGCAGCCTGGTTACCATGGGAACCAAAGATCCCTATCTACGTTGGGGTCTGGAGTAGAACAACTCATATTTCCATACTTCAGCTACAGTGTTGCTGCAAAACTTGAGAGGAAATGTGGGGAGGGAATAGGAGGGGACACTTTTCATGGATGAGTGGCGATGAAGAGGGATACTTTTTCTTTTTACAAATGAGAGAGAAAAAACGAGAGAAAGAGCGAGAGAAAGAGCATAATGATGATAGGGGTGACAATGATACGGCTTCAACTCACCAACACCACAGCATATTCTGACGATGGGAGAATAAAGAGGGATGGAAAAAGGGAAAAAGGTTCCCCTGCTGCTTTTCTGTTTTCATATACCTCCTTTGAGCGTGAACCTTATTATAGACAAAACGGCTAACCTCATTAAGTTGCAACCACAGCCTGAAGAAGACCCATGGGTGCAGGCTAAATCTAGTAATGAAGTACTTTGGCCCCGTAAATAATAAAATAAAAAATAAAAACAGACATGTTTCGATTCTGCAGAAGCTATAGATAGACTTGTTCCCATCTATTTAAAGATAGCTTTGATCATTTTATCACATCTGTTTTGTCGCAGGTATTTTGGAGCACAAGCAACTCGTCCAATGATAAACAAAAGAGCTCCTTTTCAACTTTCATCTTTCGCTTCTTGTCAGAACATCATTCCTAATTAATGATAGAAAACAAGAGGTACTTGAGCTGCCTGATGTCTTGCCTTAATCAGCATGATATATTAAACACTGACAGTGGTGCTAACAAGGTCAGAAATTAAGCTAATTAGAATTATAATTAGGAAATGTAGCCATGCAGATATTTGTCTTAGCACATAAGCTGTAATAATAATGTTATCTTCAAAACCTAATTAGATTATCTGTTTTACAAGGGCATCTGTGGACTCAATAGAAAGTTTATATTTAGTTATTTTTGTTATTTTACAGCAAAATGAGGTGGAAAAAGACACTGTCATCTTTTAAAAAAGTCCAAATGTGTTCTGTTAACTTCTGTTATTTCAACCTCCCTTCATCTGTCACAGTCACTTCCAAAACTCAGTGGTTGTAAAGTGTCATGTATGCCTCAGGTGACTTGTTCGCACAATTCAAACAGAATCCCCCCTGGTCCTCAGTCCACTTGGGAAAGTGTCTTTCTACAAGCTCTCCTGCCTCTCTGCACTGTCAACTGTCCAAAAGTGCCAGGAAAGTGCTTACAGTATGAGTGTGTGAGTGGACAAGTGAGGGTGCTTTCTAGCTGTGTGAAGACATGTCCCCCTGCAGCGTTACCAAACATGAAAGGTCTGCTGAAACCCTTTTCTGTGCTTTCACAGACACACACACAGTGACAAGCACACAACTGAGAGCTGGTTATTTTTTAGCATTTGGTTTGACAAGAGTTGAAATACAGAGGGATATGAAGTCTGCAGATTTTTACGGCACTGGACTAATGACTTAAAATATTTTCAAAGACTCTGCCAAAAGAGCACAAATATGAGAAATGGTGCTGAAAATCTTCAAAATGTTTCCTTGAGTAAATGTTTTTTTATATATAATACATTATACATTAACAGTCATATCACATAAAGCATAACATCGTCCTGACAACACTGGCCATTCAGTTTAAAAGTGAAAAACTCAAACAGATATTTCACCTACAAATAAACTTGCATGTGTATTTTTCAAACTGCACTGAGAACAAGCAGCGTCATCTCTCTCTTGTTCGTACATTGCTTAACACTGGAGACTGAACTGTGAAGACAGATCTTTGTTGCAATGAATTGCTGAGTGCTAATGGTCTTTCACTACAAAACACTGACTCCTCCTAGTGCAATTTCATCTCCGTTTAATGGAGGCATTAAAAACATCTTAAAATACTGGATTGCAGTTTTTATGAGACATCACAAGGGGGCAACGTCAAACTACAGCATGTAAAATTGATAGGTTTCCCTTGGCGCCAGATGAGAATTTCAAACGTTAAAGAGACAGTGTGTTTTCACTCACACTCTGAAATCTTCAATGTACACACCTACTTTTTTAAAGTAAATCACTACAAATGAGAGTAATCCACTGCTGAGGCCCTCGGGGATGTCGAGGGGATAATCTGCACTTTATTGTGTATGTGCTACTGATCATATTTATCTGATTTGGCCTCCTGCTGCATCAAAGCACAGACTGCTCTGTTAGCTCAGCTCTTTAGACCGGAGGCCTGCGGAGATTTCTCTTCAGACCATAATAAATTACGTTTTTAAACCCTGTGAGCACAGCAGCAGTAAAGCCAAAAAACACACACAGATGCAAGGATAAATACAAAAAAGCGTAAGTGCACGCACATGACACACATAAGAGGGTTAAGAGGAGAAATGTCCTTCAGTGTTTTTTTCAGCTGAGGGTCAAAAACATGCTCCTCATGACTCACTGCAACTCTCATCAACAGCTAGTGCTATAAAAAAAAAAATCACACATTCAGGCTGAGTGTCATGCCAATTACAAGAACTCAAGTGTTTGTCTGCAAAATCACTGAAAGAGATGAGTGGTGATCACACTGCAGACAAAATATCCTGAACATAAATAACTGCTCTCTGCAGAAACAGTCAAACAAGCCTTTCCAGTCCAAATGAGCGTCCACTTAACCCTTTATGTCTCTCAGGGGCCAAAACCGTGTCTGGTTTAAAGATCATCGGTCACAGGGACAAAGCAATCACTTCACATACCTCTGTAAGTGTGTGTGTACATACATTTACTCTGTGCACATCCACTTATAGCAATAGGTCAGATTACTACATTGACAATATCTACTTACTCACTCCCACTGCAAATTCTCATTGGAGTGGCAATTCTGTCTTTGGTTCTGTTTAATGCTTCACACATTTTATGTTTTCCTCTCTCTGACTCAGTGAACTGTTTACGAAAGAATGTCTGAAAAGTCCCACAAAATGCTACACCTTATGGCATAAAGCTGCCAGTGGAATATTTGCTTGTGTGGTTAACTTTTTTTAAAAGCTACATGCAGCTTCTTTGGCAAGGCTGTAATATTTGCACCACATACTGCAATGGTAAAACACATAGATACGGTGAGGTCTGGAAATATACGGGGCACTTTTTGGTAGATTACCAAGAAAAAAAACTAAATATTTTTTAGTCTTATATGATGTATAAAGACTAAAATAGGACCTTACAGACAGAAACTACTTTATAAAAGGAAGATTTTCGTATCAATTACACTACTGCACTCCATAATATTTTCTCACACATACATAAAGTGCATTTCCAGCAGAATAACTTTACCTTGAAATGACTTCTGTCTAGGCAGCTGGGACATTTATCATTTAAAAAGGGCAGCTGGGTGGATTGTTAACCACATCATGAGACGCTGTCCTCCATCAAAGTCCCAGCACGATCGAAAGGTGTTATAGATAGGATGCGGGAGAAGGGCATATTGGGACATCGCCTGAATAATTAAGGCACCCCTGGGGAGAGGCAATGTGTGGTGGAACAGTGGCAGAGACAGTGGGAGGGGATGATTGTTTACAATCCGATGACAGATTAACTGCACACAACAGAGCGGTTGGGTAAGATGACAGGGGACTGTCCATCATCATGTCCACCTGTGCACTTGTGCTACTCCCAATTGTCCTTTCGTGACTCAACGTGCTCATCTGCCAACCTGAGTCTCTGTGGGCAACAATTGGATGGATGAAGGAGGAAACAGCAGCATCATAAATCGAGATGCCTCCAAAAGTGCATCTGCTCTGACAGCCGGGCAGAGCTCCCAGTAAAAGACAGCTGAATGAATTATAAGACGCTTCTGGGAGTAATGTGTCTGCTTCCTCATCATTTTGCTTCACCTGTATATTCAGCCAAACACTTCTGCAATGTAATATCTATTTAACCCTTTTTTCTTGTTGCCTGAGGAAACCATCAGCCATCCCATAACTTAGCAACGCTATAAACAGCAGGTTTCCCGCATCCTCCATTAAAACAAGAAAACAGCTCATGCATCAGTTTTTGGATTTTCTGGTAATATATATATATATATATATATATATATATATATATATATAAATAAAGGTATAGATATTCCAACATATATATATTCCATATTTCTGGGGCAATTTTCTAATAATCCTCCCCTTTTAAATCAATTTTAAAGTAATTTTCTTGTCACCTTTTATCTATTTCTCTCGATCTCTTGCTAAGCTGGTCATTGCTTTTATCCCCCATGTTTTTCTTGTGTTTCAAATAGTTGAACAGGTTGTGAATTGTTTGCCTCACTGTATGGAAGTGACTGGGGTCATTCATTTATGCGTAAGGCAACAACAGGCTTGGATTAAACATTGCTTTCCTTACGTTGTTAAACAAAATGTAACAAAATAATCAATTGATTTTAATTTACTAAATTATTATTTATTATTAGAAATAAATCGTTCACCAGCAACTTGGTACAAAACTTATTAAAATAAAAGGAATTTCAGTTAATGTGTAAACCCTCTAAATGCTGCACAAATTGGTTTATCCATCAGTGGGATTATGACTGACCACCTCTAGCTCTGAATCGTGCCTGGACGTAACAATACCATATGGCTTTTAATTCCATAAACAGGAATTAAAGGTCCACTATAAAAGTAAACAACTGCATCAAATGTGAGCATAATGCAGCTCGCTGCTGATGCATAGTGGACTATGTGCACATGTTATCAGATGCAAAAAGAATTGGATTTAGTAGATCAGCCTCATTGTCACCAATATCCAAACAAGCTATTTGACTCAGTATCTGTCCGACCCCAACCTGTCTGCTAGGATTTACATTTGTATTTTACTAAACCATTTTCTTAATTATGTTGGTGTCGAAACGTAAACTCTGTCTGGATTATGTTTGTAGGCATAGTTTCTTTCTGGTAGAGAAACGTTACATATTTGCACCATGTACTCTTTCAGAGTCCCACACAATTTCATGGTCAAGAAACAAACAAAACGATGCCTTTCACAAAACAAACAAAATACTGTCACACATCAAAACATATTAGAGCGATGATGTCTCCAGCTACAGGGAATACATTTCCGGTTATGTGATATTATTTGGAAGATTATCCATGGAAGATTACTGTAATAAATTAATTACATACAACAAAATTCAGTGACTTTTCCAAAACTTTGAATGATTTTTGAAAAGTCCATGGCTTTTCTTGGCCTGGAAAAAGTGATTGTGATATTCCATGACTTTTGCAGGTTTTTCATGACCATAGGAACCCTGGGCTTTGAAGGGAGTTGGTTGGGGAGCAGGGTGGGTTTACACGTCCAGACTCAGGCAACAAAAGCACATTAGGTAAATTTAGGAAAAGATTACAATTTTGGTGATATTTTATTAAAAACAAAAAACAACCTTAAAAATGGATTACAAAGACTCTTGTCTTGGGTTCAGGCAATAATTACCCTTTGGTTATGTTTTGATAAAGATTTGTGATTTCTGTTGAATGTCGTTTTTTAATTACTAAAAAACAACGCTGCAGTCACTACAAGTGGATACTGTATCACAAGACCGCCTATTTTGGTGGAAAACAACTGAAATACTAAATTGTTTGTGAACATTTTGCTCATAACAGAAACAACTTCTCTGTGATAAGTTCAGTAAAATTTTGCATTTTGCTAGATGTGTTAATTAGCAACATTTCCTCATTATGTGAATAGGAAACATAATTTTCTTGGCTTTGGGGTTTCCTCAAACGTGTTTGCTGTTTCTAATTAGTTGTAGATAAATGTAATTTCTAGAAGACAGGGCTGGAGATCCAATATCATTATTGGATTGGTAGATTCCTGATTTTAGCTTAAACTAATTACAGTCAGCATGCAGATGAATCATCTGAAATATATCTTGTATGACTCATCAGTAACAGCTAAAACATCTTTGTGGTGAAAACAGATTACATCCTAAATAGGAAGGGGACAATGCAATGCATTTTAGAGACGCTTTCTATTAGTCACACTAAAGGTTTAAATAGCAGTAGCACATATTTAATATAGTTAATAGGAGTCTAAATGTACCTTTTAATTAGCTTTTTTTCTGTACAAATTGTTTATGACTCTACCCGCTGAGAAAATGTTTATCACTCAATAAAAACAAAAACGTGAAGTCAGTGGACTGTAGAGAGAATATTGCTGTGGAGTTATCTTTGGAACCGTTTCCCTCATAATTAATTATGTGTTTAAAATGCAGTTCAGGACCTACAGAGTTGATGAATAAAACGATCCAATTTACTCTCAGGAAACTGAAACTGGACTGTGAAAGCAATCAACACTTAATTACCGCTTTTTCCTGCACATTAAAAATGCATGTACTTCACATGTTCTGCATTAAACACTACAGACATGATAGAGCATTAATGTTTAACTGGATGCACTGTATGTAGAAAATCCACCGGCAGGATATCATCTTTTCATTTAGTGAATGAGTGAAAACCATTCAGTTGATCTATCTGTGTTGATCTATTTTAAGCCGGTGAACATCCTACATACAGTATATAGCTACGGTTATAAGTTTTACCTTGCAGCTGAAACGCTTTGGTAATGAAAATCAAGCTTTGCGTATCAGTCATCTGCGTGAGCTGCCAAAGCAGAAACAGATAACGTCCAAACCAGCGTCTGCCACCATCAAAAAAAGAACCTGATGCTAATCTAACATCATTACACCGCTTCATATGAGCTGGCAATGACACCTGTGAGAAGACATTAACTTGGTGCAGCACAAACTGCAGCCTTGGCGGTCTCATCAAGGAGATGTACAGTGAATGTTGCCTGGGGCATGTGGCACTGAACTCTAACAACAAGCTGTGCAGCAGATAATGCAGTGCACATTACTCGACAAAAGGGAAAAAATACTTGAGGTGGACCAAGGACAAGCCTGAGAAAAAACCCCTGGATGAGTTCTTGTATGTTGTACAATTTGAAAGGCTAAAACTGTGATATTGCAATCATATCTGACCCTCACAGCTCACAGCAAAGAGGGGGCAGGTGCACTTGACTGAGGGATAGTAAGAGTGTGAGAACATTTTGCTGATAGCCAACAGGAAGACATTCCCTGTTTTCTACCCAAAATAAAGAATCAAGAAGCTTTTTTTCTGAGCCCTTCGTGATTTGCCCTTCACATTTTTGTGTTTTCATTGTGATAGCATCAAGTATTTTCTTTTCACAGTCTTTGCAATCCAACCTAGTCATGAAGCTATGAATCATTAACTGAATACTAGATTATGAATCACGCTTACCTCTTTTTGGTGGTACTTGATCGCTAGTTTGAGTCTTGCCAGGTCGTTGTTGCCCTCCTCGTCCAATAAGTTGATGTCGTCTCTATAGTTAAGGATCATCTCCAGCTCTCTGGAGCTTCTTGTCTGGTCCAGAAGGTCCTTGGCAAACTGTTTGCACTGCTGAGAGAGCTCCTCGTACTCTGATTTAAACTCATTCTCCACCTTGGAAAAAGTGTATACAGAATTCATTCAAACCTTCATTTAAGACTCAGGAAATCAACTGAGGGAAACCCTCATTTTCATTGATGCCGAGCATAAACAAAGGCATCAAAAACAATCAAACAAATAACAGTTAAAATATAAATAAAAAATAGAGATAGAACATAGTAGAGATACCGCTGAACATCAAGGCCAAATCTCAAGACACCCCTTGCTCCTTCCACTAAGCCCTTAACCTTAGGGGTTTTTCGTTGTTTGGGCTACATTACTCTCCAAAGTAAGTATTTTTGTTTAAAAACACATCAGAATCGAGAGAAATCAACCCAAGATGGCTGTGTGAACAACAAAAGATACCCACCAATGTAATTGCTTCTTTAATAAAGATTTAAAGATACAATACCCATCATATTATCTTAGTTTAATGTTGTTTAAATATACTGTGATACATTTGTGATGGTTTGTTTAGTGAAGCGTTGTTTTTTAAATTTTTTTATTTGACAACTTGTTTGATGATAGAGTAAAACTTAAGTTGTGAAGAAGTCATATGTGTCCTGACAACTGCAAAAGGAAGCCTCTAACCCACACAAGAGAAATTACCACTGCAGAAGCCGGCATATTCACAATGTCTGGCAACATCTGCTGCATCTATTTACATAAACACCAGCATCGATGACTACAGATGTATTGTTGTCCCATTTCATAGGGGAAGTTCTCAACCACTATCATAAGTAACTCTGTTCAGAGGGGCAAAGGGCCACTTGAAAACAAGGAGCAGGGGTAAAAATATGAAATTGAATTAGCCCTGCAAGGATCTGGCAATGTAAATCAAGAGATTAATAAAAAAATCTGAGTACAGTTGTGTCTAGAAAGTAGTGTTTTTAAATTAAATCTTGCCTCAGGGTATTTTGTGTAATGAAAGCATCTGACATTTTCATTTGCTATTAAGCTTTACTAAATAAATACTTTGTAAAAAAATAAATAAAGATTAAAGTTTTACAATATTTCATCTGGAAATATTAATATAGCAGGCAAGGATCCGGTCCTTGTAATAATTCTTGTGACTTAAACAGCTGACCCTGACAGCTGACCCTTATTTTATAAAATTACATTTACTAAGAGCAATTTATATTAATTCTGTGCTAATAAATTGAAAGTACATTAAATGTCACGTGTCACGTTTCATGAATGGGCACTGAGCGGTTAATCAATGTAACGTGCAGCCAGTCAAATTCTACCCAAGCATGTCCCTCACCTTACTGAGCTCCTGCAGCTCCCAGCTGAGCCTGAACGCAGTGAGAAAGGGGTCTTCACTGGAGAGCGCAATTAGCGAGGGACTCGACAGCGCTTTGTAGATGTTGAGGCGGGAGCGCGAGTGCCGCAGGCTGTCCACATCTGAACTAGACACACACTCCACACAGTTGCAGCGCACCTGCAACATCAAACAAAGCACGGACACATTTTGATGAGGCCTCCCAGTGTTTAGTAATAGATCATATTTCGGTTCTGCAATCCAAGCGCTGCATTCATTATGTCAACAGAGTACTGTACTGTCATGCCTGGGGAAGTTATTTGTACATTAACCCTTCAAAACTTGAGCATATTGGCTTGTTTTCTCCCAAAAACATGGGAACAAGAAATGGCTCAAAAAATAGCAAGAAATTAGTAAAAAAAAGATACATGAGAAAATTTCTGGAAAGTTAGCATAAAGAAAGAAAGAAAGAAAGAATGAATGAACAGAAGAACGAAAGAAAGAAAGAATAGGTAAAAAAAACAAAACAAAACGACAACAAAATTTAAATAAATAATTCATAAATATAGTTTTCTGGACATTTCCCTATAGTGTTATGATAATATCTAATAATCCATCCCAGTTAATTTTTGTATAATTTTCTTCTGACCTTTTGTTATCTTGTTTTGGAATTTGCAGGACAATTATTGCCAAGTTGCTCATTATGTCTTTCCCGTTTATTTATCTATTTTCTGAGAAATAATCTTCTCAGGTTTCAGAGGTTAAAATAATTGTGAAAGGGATCTGAATGCAGTAAGAAAACTGATGTTCATCTAGGCATTAAACCAATTAGTTTGACAGATTCTACCTCATAGACAAGATCCTAAATCAAATACTGCATCATATAACACACACACACACACACACACACACACACACACACACACACACACACACACACTTTGGAGATATGGGGGGTTTCACACTGATAATCACAACAAAATACAAATGGTTTACTCACCTCATGTGGCTGCGGCATGGACACGCCTTTCTGCACCAGGAGCTTAATAATTTCATAGTTATTGGTGTGTGCAGCGAGGATGATGGGAGTGATGTCAGGGGTGAAGTCAGAGAACTGCTTGTCCAATAAGATAGGAGGAACCTTTCAGGGGAGAGCAGAGAATAAAAGCTTTAATCACACATATACAGTATGGGATAAGCTCTTGAAGCAGTACGTTTTGTCTTGGCTTTATTTGATCTATTGCCAGGTTATAGACCTCAGTCTTTTTCCTTCTGTCAGGTTTACCTGACACGCTCGACACACAGTAGAAGTAATTGGTTTAGTTAAACACAAAGCCTGTGAGATCTTCTGCTTACCTCAGAATGCAGTTCAAAGGTCTTTACATTAAAGTTAAATGGAATAAGCAGGATCAAAAAAACAGTCTTTAGCGATTTTGGTGGATGCAACAGTTCTAATACCAGCAAGAAGATGCCCTTGGTCAAAGTCACAGATAAAATGTCATCCATATCAAGACGACTGTAAAGTGTATAGGCCACAATGTGATGAAAAGCATCAGTATTTCACACATTTCACTGGGAATCATTATGCTCAGAAAGAAATTCATTTCACCTATCCCTCTTATCACCCACTCCAGCTAAGCCCTTTTGCTTCCCATGTCACTCAGTGGGAATACACAGCTGCAGGCTGCAGAGGAGTAAGCTGGCACTTTTCACTTCTTTTAATTGAAGGCCCATTATCTGATTCTGTGTTGAGGGAGACAGGGAGCAGAGAGAGAGTAAAGTCAGAGAATTATTGGAGGATAACCATGTGATAGGTTAGGACCTATTCTGCAACTTGGAGGCAGTGGACAGATGGGAATAAGGGGCTCTAGTTTTTGTGAGAGAGCTTTGCTAAGACTAATGTTTAAGACGTGAGAACCTACTATCTTATAAAAACAGACCCTCTCTATACAGTAACTACAAAACCAGGAAAATGTATCAGCTGTATAACAGGTATACTGTTATATCCTTATTTTTGTGTCGACAAACAAAATGCGAGCTTTCACATGAACAAATTAACTGGTAGTATAAATTAACCTCTAGATTTAAAATGTGCAATTTAACCTCCTGAGCCACAAGCTTTTGTTTTGCATGCATTTTTAATTTCTATCTAACAAAAAATATACTATTTGGAATTAGTAGGACCTGATAAGTACAAAAAACTAAACATTGTCTTTGAACAGTTAATTGTTTTTGAAAAAAATGATGCCTCATATGGAGACAGTGGATTTATTTTTAATAGTCAGATGTGTGCAATAAAGTATAAAACTATTTATTTCAATGCCTGAACACTATTGTGCAAAAACAAAATTACAAACAATGCAACAGTTCATGATTTGCAACTGTGGGTTAGGGGTCACTGATCAAGACTAAAACTGTTCAAAACTATTCATGTCAATGCCAGAACATGGCTATACATAAAAAAACAAATTTGTCAATAATTCAACATGTGTAAACTGCTTTTTGAGTTAATGCCAATGTTAGCATGCTAATGTGCACACAGAGACATTTAATTTAAAACCCCCAGACCTCATGGTGGCGCTATAGGGAGAGTCAAGGTATCACAAAAGTCATTCATTTCTGTACCATATTTTGTTATCCACTGGGAAGATGTTGATAAATTCTACTAAATAGACTGAAACTAAATGAAAAGTAAAGGGATCACCAAAGTCATTCAGATGTATCCTCTGCACACCAAAAATATCAAATGACGATTTCATAAGTAGCAAGTGATAGTTGTTGAAATACTTTATTCCAAATATGTCAACCTATTGGGGAGCAATAGGTAAAGTCAAGGGAGCAACAAAATCAATAAAAATTAATCCTCTGGAGACCAGAAATATCAGTAAAAACTCTCACGTTAATCCATCCAATAGTCTGAACCTAAGTGGTGGACTTATACCTCTTTTCCACCAACATGGAACGGATTCCGTTCTGGTTTGCACACCTGATTTTGAGCATTTTGAGCAGGGCATTTTGACCAAAATCAGATTTGTTCAGGACCTAAAAAGTTGTTTCCCAGCCTGAACCAAAAAATGTCAGGTTTTCCTTGACCTGAAGTGCAAACTGTGACAACATCAGTGGGCATGTCATATTCTACAGGTTAGAAAGAGAAGAAGGAGTCTTGCATGTAATAGTCCTCTATCATTAGTTGGTTCATGTTTGTTGGATAAAAAACAATATATGTAATAATAACTGAACAAAAACTTGCATGTAATCAGTGTGAACCTCCATGTTGCTACTACTGTTTTCTTCTGTTGAGCATTGTGCGACGCCCTCTGTTAACGACATATGCTTGAATACTGTGGTTCTGCTCAAAGTCTTTGGAAACGTGGGCTGATCTACTAGAAAGCACCAAGGCTTCAATAATCCTGATGGGCATCAGTTCAAGAACCGGACCTAATTTGGTGGAAAAGAGCTGTGACTGACGAGTCGATAGATAGACATTGCCATCCATTAAGCCATGTATACAATATAGACTGAATTTGCTTTTTTTTTTTTTTTTAACTGACACTAAAAGACAATAGATGTGAATGCACAAGTCACATTTACAACAAGATATGAAAAGTACTGTAGGCTCTTTGAGAAATGTTTCACTCTAAATTGGTCTTTTATGAGTAGAAACAGTCACCACCATTCTATGAGTAACACAATATGAAGAATCCTTAGGCAGGGGATTGGTTCATTTTTTCAAAAATGTTTCATCATCCGTTGTACACCCAAAAGTCATTTTTATCACAAAACACTAATTAGTTGCGTAGTTTACTCTCGGAGCAGTCACAGGGCAGCAGCAACTCCAAAGAGTGGCACAGAGCCATGTCTGAGAGTTGTCATATTTCGCAGAGGAGGGTGATCTAATAAGCTATATACTCTGTTCTGCACGTGGGAGGAGGAGGGACATCAAATAATCTACATCAAACAGCTTTGGCCTGAGACCAAGTACAGAGCAGGAGGAGCGCGGGCTGGTAGATGTGAAGTTATGATAATAGTGGAGAAAAGAAACGAAATTATAGCCCACTTGTCCGTGTAATGCATATTTGTTACTCATATCAGAGTGAGGCATCCACCGTCGGCACACTGATTAAAATTAGCCTCCACAAAAAGCAATGTCTTTTTGTTTTCACTGTGCTGCTTTTTTAAGCCTCCCCATTGGTTTTCACCTGTCATCCTACAACATCACAAACATTGTTTAGCTAATGCGGGTATAAAATGGGACACTGCAGTTCTGCTTTTGAATGACACTGCGGAAAATAAGCCCATGTTTTTGTGGATTCAAACGGGCATGACTGTGCTTAAATGTAGAAAGAAGAGGGATTTCCTCATTATCTTTATGTGCACATGATATTTTGGTTGCACAGTTACCCAAAAAACAATGAGAAAAGTGTGGACTATAAAAAGAAACACACAAAAACAAAGAAGCACCCAAAGGCCCTTATAATTGAGCAACACAGTGAGCTCCAGTGTTTGTGCCTCTGACAGATGCGTATCTGCACTCAGAGGATAATGCATGAAGCTGTTCAAAATGCTGATATCCAATGAGCTCCTTGGCGGAAAACAAATAAACTGCAACACTGTGAGATTATTACAAACGCATCATTCAGACAGCCTGCAAAGCAGGAAGACAAATACCCACAATTCTGGCAAAACACAGACTGAATCTTTGTCTAAATAAATCTCATAGAAGACACAGTTAGGATGCACTTTTCCCAGGCAGCCTTTTAATATAATCAATGAGCTTCTCTTGGGGAATTTGTTAGCGCTAAAGTAATCAGTTTCACAACCCGGCCATGACAGAAAGATGCAATAACTTACAAAGACAAGGAAAAGTGCAGCAGCTGATAGATGTCAAAGGGAGACTGTGTATTTTTGGCCTCTATCTCATTCCCCCCACATCCCTCTGACAAACACGCCTGAGCTACAATATCTCTTGTGCTCTCTTTTGTTCCCTAATTTTATTCCTTTCATTTCCCCCTTTTTTTACAATTTCACTTTATTCTATCAAAGACAAACGCAGAGCTTCCAACAGGACACAACAGGCACAGCAATAACATCCCCCTTCAGCTAATCGATGAAGCCCCAAAACAGCTGTTCCTTTGTGGTGTGTGGTGCATTACTGCTGAGAGAGGAAGAGATGTAAGAGATGTGTGTGTGTGTGCCTGTACAGTACAAGTGTGGCAGGAATAAGTCAAAGTAAATGCTCCTTGAGTGCAAAGCAATCAGTGCAAAGGGGCACCAATCTGAAATTAATTAAACCATATTTTGTTTTTGATTACAGTAATTAAAGCTCCAAACAGGCACCTCTCAAAGACAAAAGACAAGAAGAAAGGAGGTTTGTTAATGAACAGTGGTGAGATAATCTTGCTGAATTCTTGCAAAAATTTAATAATAATATACTGTAACTTTGAATAAAATATACATCATATTCTCTCCCAGTGAACGAACTCATTAAATCTCTTTCTGTGAGAACTGTTCTTTTGCCAAAAGAAGGAACAAGTCTTAGGAAGACAGCTTTTTGAAGTGTCAGCTTTTGTTGCTGCCAACAATACTGGGTCAATTATTTTAGATGGTGTAAAAAGCTCCAGGCAACGGCATGCAGCTTATGAGCTCCACAATGAATCCAGAATTTCACTGGATGACACTGCACTCTACCATTCACTTAGACCTGAAATTCCTCCTTTGATTTGGCACATGGGCCGCGGTGCACTTTGACCTCACTGATCAGTTTTCTGGGGTTTCCTGGCTTTCCTTGCCTTTCATTAAGTTATATAAATGACTATTCATACATCTTATGACAGGACTGGGCAATATATCAATACTGTATCAATATTGTAATATGAGACTTGATATCATCTTAGATTTTGGACATTGTAATATTGTTAGTGTTGTCTTTTCCTAATTTTAAAGGCTGCAATACAGTAAAGTGATGTAATTTTCTGAACTTACAGAGTATCCCCATCACGTTTTTCTGTTGGCCAATCTGAAAGCTAACTTTGTCCTGGTTCCCTCATCAAAAAGCCTATGTGATTTTGCCACTGGATTTTGGATTATTGCAAAAAATAAAGTCTGTGGTAAACCAACATTTGTGTTACTTACACATTTTGTTCAAAAAGATAATCTTCATTAAACTGCTTTCAGGATTTTTTAAGCCTAAATTCAGTTGCCACAACTTAAAGCTAATGCTGGGCTATAAGCAACCACACTATGATCGTGTGGTCACAATTCATTCATGAGGTAGCAGATGTTAGCTGCTGTTAGTGGGTTTTTTCCAGTAGGAAAGGGGCTTTATTTGCCTTTACCCACTGAGTCATTATATCCACATTACCAATGATTATTTATGAAAAATCTCATTGTGTTAATGTTTCTAAAAGCCCCAATAGTCAACCCCACAATATTGTCACAATATCGATATCATTATTATTGATTTGATAAACTATAACAAACAGAACCTAATTGATGGTAAAAATTCTAGAACGTGGTTTGGTTGCAGAAAAAAACTGGGAGAAAATAAGGATTTCTTTTGGAGTTGAAGTAAAGGCCAACAATCCTAGTTTCTCTCCCGCTATCCCCCCAGCCTTGTCAGCAGCTCACTGTCTGCGCACTGCCACACTGCTACCTCATGAATAAAGCACTCAGAATTTATAACTCCTTCCAACCCCCCTCAGTCCTCTTCTCACCTGCATGCCCCCACTGGGCTTTTTGTGATTTAACAGCAGCTCCACAGCTCCCACCACTTCCTTGCGGATGGCGTGCAGGAGGGCATCGCCGACGTAGACGCTGAAGCTCAGCAAGAGTTCAATGATTTCCAAGTTTTCATTCTCGATGGCAATCAGCAGAGCCGTGCGGCCAAGAGGGTCGATGCAGTTGATGTTGATCTTGAAGTAGATCTCTGCCTCCTGGCAAAATAAGGTTGTGATTAAAAGTCAGGGGTTTGTTGCAAGAGCAATGCTGGGACTTGGTTTAAAAGAACAGCATCGATTAGAAGGGAAATTAGTCATTGACACAGAATACACATTGATTTTTGTATGGAAATTTTAGCACCTTTCAGATCCGGCAGAGCAACTCAAAGTCTGCAGAGTTGTGATTTGAGAAAGCTGCACAAAATTTAATACATTGCCTTGAGTGAGGTTGTTTGAGGCTGAAGACTACAAGTTTAAAAAATGAAAAAGATATCTGAGAGTGTGAAGATAAGAGGAAGTACATTTACCTAGCTTGCTCGTCATCTCTGCTTGAGGCTGACAGCTAAAGGCTTTGTCAGCAACTAACATGCATGACTCTCTGATTTAACTGTCTGCAGTTGTGTTGCATTGTGGGTAATGTAGGCACCAATTTTTGACAAGGAAGGAGGATCTGTAGAATAAAAAAGACAATATAACCGAATGTGCAACATTGATTTTGATCCTTTAAATAAACTGTCCAATATGAATGTTATAGGAGTTTAATACTAAATTGTTTTTTAAGTAGTATCTTTGACCGTAACATTTTACCCTTTTTTTTCTCACCTTACTGTATTGCTATAGGACAAGTCCTCTATTTGTTTAAGGGTTTTTTACATCATTTTGGGCACTGCAGGTGCAGCGGGACAACTGAACAGCTGGTCTCTAGCAATATTTCCTGTCTGCTAAAGGTCTGACACCTGTCAAGGTAAATAAATGCACCAGATGTTATTGGAAATGAGTATGGAATAAACATGTCTGCACATGTTACTCACAAATCTCTTCTAAATGAGTCCAATTAGGTGGAAGCTTTAATTTCCACCCATTTATTGAGCCATAATATAGAGTTTCAGTGGCTGAATTCATTCATCCATTTACCGATGAAGTCACCAGTTTGTCCATGCATTTATACACATACACACACCTCCAGAGCCTGTTTGACACTTGCAAAGTCCCCCTTCTCCACAGCTCCGAGGTAGGCTTTCTCCAAAGGTGACAGCTCCGACTCAGCCCGCACAATTCTCAGCGGGATGCGGTCCCGGTATGAGGAGCTGTCAGTCCGCCGGTAGTACAGCTGTGACATCTCCCTGGCCTTCAGCTTACCAGCACTCTGCAAACACTGCTACAGCTGCTGCCAAGCTGGGGGAGTTCACACCAGAGGGGACAGGAGCAAAAGGTGTTACAGGAAGAAGACACTTGTTGTTGGTATTGAATTTCACAAGAAAAGATGAGGAGAGGAAGGGAGGGTAGAGGCAGAGATGAGAGGATTACGGAGACAGAGATATGAAGCTGCTAGAAGCACTGTCTGGTGGTTATATGCCTCTGTGAACCAGTCAAGTTGCAGTTCTAGTCAACATTCATGTCTGTCCAGACTCAAATGTAGCCATGCCAGTTAATAACGCTTCAAATATGAATGTTGCTGCAAAGAAGCTACATATTCTAAAACATGGATGCTACACACACCATCAGCAGGGCAGCACAGAGGATCTATACAATCAGCTCAGTTTCAAGTTGGGAACCCAGGATAAGTGTCACCAATTTAGTATCTGTTCAAAGAACCTACTTCTGTTCTCGAGTTATGATAATGACTAGTGTCCAGAAAAGGGTTTTTTCATAACATTTTGAAGTCACAGTGAAGTTGACCTTTGATTTTTTAAAATATAAAATGTTATCAATTTATCATTATCCTATTAGACATTTGCGAGAGATTTTGTCATAATTATCTAATGATTTTTTAAGTTATGGCCCAAAACATGTTTTGTAAGGTCACAGTGTCCTTTTTAACGTCAAATTCTAATCAGTTCATCTTTGAGTCGAGATTGACGCTTGTGCCAAATTTGAGGAAATTTCCCTCAAGGCATTCTTGAGATATCACTATCACAATAATGGGACAAATGGACAGATAACGCAAAAACATAATGCCTCTGGCCACAGCTATTGCCAGCGTGGAGGCATAAATAAAGTCTGGAGTATAATAATTTAACAAATTTTCAAACTGTATTAGTTGAATGTGTCCACTAGAAGTTGCGTGTTCTGTGTACAAGACCCCCAAATGGTAATTGACACAACAGTTATGTAACACACTGTGCTTTTCTTTTTACAGTAAGAGGTATCTTTCAATGACCGTGGAGCATTAAGCAATTTGCTTTTCCGTTGTCTCACATTACTCTTACAGAGTAATAAAAAGATGTAAATGTCACTGCACTGTTGTCCTTTCAGGTTAATCTAAACTAAGCAAAAGAAACGTAGGAAACGACTGCAGTGGTTGCTCCAACTTAACCTGTTTCACCGAGAATGTCCTGCATCCGGCTCTTAAGTGTTGCAGCTGAAACTGATGGTAAGATCTTTAATTCTTGGGTTACTAATGGCTCCAGTTAATGCCATTAGTGGCGCTTGCTAATTGATCCACATCAGCTGACTGGGAGGTTGCCTGGTGACAGCAAAATGACGCTTCCAGTGCTGTAGCAGCTTCACAGAAACAAGACTTCACAGTGACACTGTGCAGTGATTGTCTCCTAACAAGGCAGCAGTCCAGATCTCTTGGTTCTCTGGAATCTGGCAGTGGTGAGATCTACAAATACACTGTCAAAATAAAACACTGACCATGAATAGAAGATGAGGAAATGGTGTTTACAATTAAATAAATAAGTGGCATTTGCAAACTGTTTCTGTGACAAGATAATCCAAAAGATGAGGCAACCCTTTATTTCTATCTGGACCTCTTTAGATTATGCAACCATAATAATGAGCTCATTCTAAAAACATTATCATCAGTAGGTTGACTATAACCAGCACACAGATGCAAAAAAGAAAACAGGGAACATAAACACAAGGGATTGGTTTTTGCTCTAGAGGATTTAAAACCACATCTGATGCAGAGACGACACAAAAAAGGAGGCGCGGGAGTTGGAGAAGGTGAAGAACAAATCAGAGTAAAACCACTAATCCAGATAAAGAGGAAAAGGTTACATGTTACTAAATATAAAAAAGGAAGGAGTTCAAGTAGTGCATAATGCCCCTCTCTCTCTCTCTCTCTCTCTTCTCTCTCAGGACAACTCATTACTGCTCTGTGTCTGTTCAATAAGTAATGAGTAGATTAAGAGACTCACAGCAGCCCAATTAGTCTATAAGAACAAGAGGAAAAACAGCAATTTAATTTATAAATATGTGCAAAACTATCTGTGATGTGCCTATAGTGTTGTATTCTAAAATAGCAACTTTAAAGAAGTACTCCAACATTTTCAGAAAATATGCTCATTAGCATTTTTTTTACTGTGAGTTAGACAAGATGATTGATGCCACTCTCATCTCTGTATGGTTAATATTAAGTAAAAGCAATGACTCTATGTAAAGATTGAAAACTCTAAAATGAAGCCAAGATATTGGATATGGTCACTACCATCTAGTGCTGGTAAAGTCATTTGAAGCCAGGGATTAACAGTAGTAACTATCTCTGCTGTATTGAGTTCCCACCCATGCACCCCTCCAAACAATCGGGATCGGAGCTATTAAACGCGAGCCAACTGATTGGCATACACAACTGTCAACCATAATGTCAGACCCTTTTTTTTTTAGCACCAAATAACAAGATATAAACAAACTTATCAGAAAAAATAACACTTGTACATATATCAGCTCAATAAAAACTTCTTAAAATTACAGAAACCATCAATGGGAAAAATAATTTGGAATGTACTTTGAGTTTTTAAGTTCGACCCATTTCCTATTTGCAAACATCGAGAGGGCAGGCTTAATGACCTATACTGCAACCAGCCACCAGGGGGCGATCAAGATGTTTTGGCTTCACTTTTACTGAGCTGTTATGTCACCCATCTTTATATACAGTCTATGAACCAGAGCCAGCATGGGTTAGTTTAGCTGAGCACAAAGACTGGAAACAAGGGGAAACAGTTACCCTGGCTTTGTCAACATCAACTCTAAAGTTCTCTTATTAACATGTTAAATCTTGTTTGTCTGATCAAAGCCACTATGTGAAAAATAGACATTGTGGATTTACGGAGGTTATGTGACATGAGATCCCTCAATCTTCGCTTCTAATCTAATTCTCAGCAAGAAAGCAAAAAATGACCAAAATGTAAAACTACTCCTTAAATTGAGTTAACACGACACATTTCCAACTGACACGGTTTATCTTCTAAGTTTTAGCAGTACATTTTCTGAGGCAGGTGGCAAGCTTAATGTGGCTGTTCAGGTTTTGAACTTAATGTGCTGCAGGAATTTAAGATAGCTGAAATGCAAGTTAATAACACCAAAGTAGTGCATATCAAAGAAACAACATGCAATTCACTGTAGGCCGTGTTCCTAAGCAACATTTTTTCCCCATTATGTCACCTGTCATCGCTGCTTACACTCAAGGTGCCACTTTAATGCTGCAGAAATGCTCTCCGGTGCCCTTTAATTTCCCTCTATGAAGAAATAGAACTTCAAAAATTGTCACAAAAAGAAAGATTTGCTTCACTGAGAACTTTCTCCTACTGGGGAGCCCTTTTGGCAGCCGCGTTTCACACCTCATTTGAGATCCTGGGCATTAGTTTCATACTGCTGCAGCACCTTTGTGGTACAATTTCACTTTGATTCAAAAATACCCCTGAACTGGCCACACGAGGACCCTGTAGTCAAAAACACCAAATGACTTAAATCTTGAGAGGGTAAAAATCATGCAGTCTGCAGAGAATGTGCATGCACTACTGTAAGGAAGACTCACTAAAATTAGATCTTGAATGTGAGACTATAAGCCCACATCAAAGTAGCAAAATGATGACCGAAACATTCAATGTGTAGGATTTAGGGAGATATATCAGTATCAATTGAGTATAATAAGTTGGCTGTGTTTTCTTCTCTGTATAATAACCTGAAAATAAGAACTGTCATGTTTTTGTTATCTTAGAATGAGCTTTTTATATCTACATAGGGAGTGGGTCCTCATCCATGTAGTCCACCATGTTGCACTGCCATGTTTCAACAGTAGCCCAGAATGGACAAACCAAACACTGGCCAAGCAGCCCCTCTGCAACAAGCCAAACAGCAACAGAAAAACGGCGTAGATCACTTGGTCTGTTTATTTTAAAGAGGAAGAGACCTCAGCAGATAATTCGTCTCCCAGTAAAAACCTCCTGAACGTCCAGATCATAAGTTATCAGATAGAAAGATGATGATTCCACCTTGGCCCTTTATTGTATGTTATCCCCTCTCTTTTCCTCTTGCTTGACTTGTCATATCAAATAAAAGGCAAAAAGTCCAAAAATCAGTCTTTAAAAAAAGAAAAAGAAAAAAGAAAATAAGATGAGCACACGTTAGCAGGTTCTGGACAGGCCTCCCATCCATGATGTGCTGAACAGCATCTGAGAAACACTGATTTGTAAAATAAAACTGCTTTATTCTGTGCTTTTACTGGTTTTAATCACCTGGTCCGTTTGTTTTGGAGAGGAAGAGACCTCTGCAGATAATTCTGCTCGGGGTAAAAGCCCCCTATACAATGAACGCTGACGGAAGTTCACATTTGGCACAAGGGAAAAGTGTCAGCTGGTTTCAATCTGCGATCCTCACTGTCAGATGCCACTAAATCCTGTGAATTCTACACACTGCTCCTTTAAATATATTTAAATATTACATTAAAATATATTCAAAGGTCTTTTTTCTCTTAAAGTATGTTTTCCACTTTTAGCTATGGTCTCAATAGTCTATTCCACTTTTAGTTATGATTTATATATGGTTATATAAATATTGAGAAAGACACATTTTAGTGCTTGTTTGATGGATACCTCAGACATCATGTTTGTGATGTCACCTTGCCTGCTTTTAAGTGTTATTTTAATTTGGCTTTTTCTAGTGGGAAAAAACCACATGCAGATGTGATTGCTAATTGTGAACTTGGCAAAGAAACTGCCACAACATACAGCAGCTATAAAGTAAGGCTCTCCACCAGGAAGAAACACCAGCACCAGAGGATTTGTGGATGGTCTTCTGATATCTGTGTGCTATTGTTGAAACACACACTCAGCCTTCTGTGCGGAGGGCCCTTTCTTCTGGTATAATCACACTTTCCTGGATCAATACAAGATTTGGAAATAGAAAATCTGAGCTGTTTTGTTACACAGAGCGCAGCTCCACTCAAGTGTGATGGCACGGAACATGTTGAGCAAAATGTCTTTTATTTCTGAAAGTTGCATTGATTAAAAGGGCACACAATGCATAGATGAGCTCTCCAGTAGACCATAAAGCCCATTTACGGGAGCCTATCCTGTGTTTACAATGTCAGTAAAGCAGACGTAAAATTGTCAGCATTCGCTAATTAAGGACAACAGGTCTGTGCAAATTGGCAGACTGCAGTTTGTAGTGCATGGCGCCTGCGTGCACTCACAGGTGAGATCTTGACATTTTTATTTGTTTGTGCGCCAGAAAGGTTCCAGGGAACAGCGTGGATATGATATAAATAAAAATGGTTGTGAAAATAAGAGCGCGGCTCTTTTTTGTACTACCTGCTGGGGTACAGTTACAAGCCGAGGGATCCTAAAGGCACACATTTATCTTTACTCTACCAGAGTGAAAAAACCTTTAGCCTATAGGAAATTTTGAATTTTTAATAACTAACCTGTGGGATGTAGAGCATTGGAAGTTCGCCCATGGAGATCAATGTTCTTCCTTTGGATAATATTCCGAGGCAACATGCAGCCTGATAAAAACAGATGCTTAAAGCTTTGAAAAATTCATTCGTCTCAACTTCTTTCACTCAATAGTGAAAACTGCAGTGTGGATCTGCATGAAGACCCTGTTAATGTGTTGGTGCGCTGTGATGCCAGTCCGTCTTTTTTAGTCTAGGCTGCATTCTCCCCTCTCATTTTTTGGAGACTTGACAGTATCCCCACTGTACATCCAGTCAGTTTTCATCACGACTTCCATTCGGTTCCATTTGAGGGAGAAAAAAAACGCAGACCGGCGCACACCGCATTCAGCTCACCGCGCTACAAATCCTGGAGACGAAAATAAGCGACAACCAAGTTTCCTCGGCGGATTACACCTGGTTCGGCAAAGCGTCCAGTTCTCCCCAGGGCGTGTTTTTCACCAATGTTCTTTCCCGCTCGACTTATCCACCTGTTGGGGAAGATTGAGCGAAAAGCAGCGCCTCCAGGAATAAACGCAGAGCGGCCAGATGCCTGGCGAGTGGTCTGCGGAGCGCTGCTGCAGACTGGTCGTGCGCACTTGGAGACGCATTGAGCACTGTGGCACTGCAAGAGGGGGGGAAATCATCTAAACAAGCAACTCAGCCAGACATCCAGCCCTCTCCTTGAAACAAATGAAGATCACACTTAACACAACTACGCAATTCCAGTTTCCTATTTAGCTTTGCCTGTCTTAGGAATGAAACCCAAGACAAGAAACAGTGATAAATTATAGTGCGGATTATTCTAAGAGCACCAGACACAACCTGGAGTTTTTTTTTTAAATTTCCATTGGAAACCAGTGAAAGTCCTTAAAAATATCATCTGTTTTTGGCTGTTTTGAATGAAAGACAATTAAAACACGCAATTCTGTATTCAGCTCTTATCGTGAAAGCCTAAATGTTTACCTATATTTGATGGTGATCTGTTAAAAAAGAACAACATAATACAGTAAAGCCAAACACACATTATAGCAGGAATACTCAGGCTGCACCTGCGGGGCACTTTTGCAAGATAAAAGGAGCACGGGGCCAGTTTTCAATAACAATTAATATTTATCAGTATAAATACATTGACCTTTCGACGTTTGCCGTCCTCATTCACTCAGGTCAGGTAGTGGCAGGGGCATCTCTAAGATTTATTGACACTGGGGGCTCAGCCCAGGGTATTCATTTTTTCATACTGTCATACCTTCCTGGAATTTCACCTGGGGTATAATATGGTATATGGCGATACCAGTGTGCAACGGTGTTGGGGTTGTCCACTGTTTGGAACTTTTTCTTAATAAACAAGCTCCGTTTTGTAGCTTTTTTAAAGGCACTTCAGCACCAATTTTGCATTCAAGGCACACACGCACACACACACACACACACACACAAATTATAATAATAAATAAATAAATCTAGTGTGAATCAATTTATTTTCATTGTAAATTAGAAAATGGTCAACTGGCAATGCTGCACCCTATCATGGGCCAAATGTGGCCCACAGATGGTAAGATGAGCATCACTGCTGCAAGATATCTATCAACTTTCTAATGCCTATTATTTGAAGATCTAAAAAAACAAAAAAAAAACTGTTTTTGTAAACTGACTTAACAGTTTTAATTCTCATGCTGAGGCCACACTGCCTGTCCACTGCATTATGAGTGTGTTTATGTGAGGCATAATGGATTTAGGAGAACATTGAGGAGGACGCCCCCAGTCGGACTTATTTATTAGTGTGCTGGACACCGCACACTTGATGTTGGGGTCAAGTTACATATCATGGTTTACCCATTAATTGCTCACTAATTTTTCAGACATATTCAGTGTCTCTCTCTCGCTCTCTCTCTACCTCTCTCTGTTATACTTATAGGCCTGTTGATGCTGTAAATTCTTCCTCATAGTGTGTATTACTGCTGAATGTCCTCTGACATGTTTACAGTCTCCAGGCCAAACTCATTCCTTGTGTCTTGTCTGTGTGTGTGTATGTTTGTGTGTGAGTTTATGTTGGCAGAACTTGCGTTTAAACTGCAGTTTCCAGTCGCAATGAAATGTCACCGAGGACAGATTTTTGGATATGGAGAGCCTTTGATTACCGTCCCAGTCGCCAGAAGAAAATGTTGGCATTGTACTAGCTGCAAACCACAGACATTTTGCAGTTGTGCATTTCGAATGAATCATATAAAAGTTTCAAAGGTGACATAGTTCTGATCACATGAATTTGAGCTGACCTTGTCATTGGGAGATGGAGGTGATGGTGGATGGTGTGACACCTAAGTGAGAGAGCTTCAGAATTACAAACAGACTGTTTGAGAACAACAAAAAACACTTTTTTTTCCCTCAAGATAATTTTAGTCATCCAAAACACGTTCTTTTCCTGACCGAAACCAAGTGTTTCTTGTGCCTATACATGAGCACTCATTAACCAAAGTGTTTTTGATATGTAAAGTTTTAACATGGCTACATAATAATGCACACATTTACATATCTGCTGTTTGCAGAAACATACAATGCCAACATTTATTCTGGCAGGATTAGTCAATGTTTGCTTCTGGGACATGTGTTTGTGTGACTTGCACAGAAGATGGATTTGTGGGTTTATGCTTCTTACCCATCATTGTTCTGTGTTGCAATGTTGTACAGTAAGTAATGCATATTATCAAACATTTGCATGCTCAACACATACCAATTTAATCATAAAAAAATTGAAATAACCTCTCCTTCGGTCTTTGCACTTTTGGCTGCCACCTGGGGCATTTCTAATTAGAAAATAATTTAAGGCTTCATGTCCCTGTGCTGCTAATTTCTTTGATGCACACTATAGAGTCATATTAAATGGCTGAACCCCAGGGATAACAGGGTTCCCTGAAACGCAGCCTGAATCCCACATGGAGGCTCCTCCTGGGCAACTCACTGTGCCTCCCCTGTCTTTATGTATCGGGTTCAATCATAATTATTACCACAAAGTATATCATTAAGAATACTTCCCTTGAGGTTCAGTAACTACAGTTAATCCAATCAAACTGATTTAGGAACACATACTCACAGGTGTTCAAAACAGCAATCCATTGACAGGCAGGTAGGAAATTAAAACCTAAGATTTAAATTAATGTGACATATTGGCAATGCCTGTAGCTATAGAAAAGATAGATAATCAATAGTCATTAAAGATAAGATACTACGTCAATAACTCTCTTTAGGTTTGTTCTCATACAAAAGCTAAAGTACATTCAGGAGTATATACAGAACACATTTAAATTGCAGTACAGTGTGTATGGCTGACAGGTCACAAAACAGAAAATATTGATTCTAAAAATAGTCCCTGAAGCTAATTCTTCTCCCATAAAAGGGCCTTTAAAGGGGGCTGATTGGAGCAGACATTTAAACAACATCTGATGTGATGTGGAGAGGGAACAGTGGATTCTACTTGCCTCACTAACAATGATTTATTCACTTTTTAAAGCTGGCTCATGACAGTAAAGACTGTTTGTTTTAATAAAGGTAGAGTTTCTTGCATTGGCTGATACGATTTTGCATGGAGGAGAAGCTGTACGACTTCTGCAGCAGGGGGATTTAGACACAAGGGGCTCCTTGTCTATTTTTACTTCACATTTGCCAGATGATGGTGAATTCCCCTTATCAGAAATGCAGCTCTACTTGTTACAGCATATTGCAGAATGGGTATAAACACAGCGTAAGTGCTGCGCTTGTTGATAAGACTTTATTTAACAAACTATTCAGCTGCTGCAGCACATTTTAGAGCTTTTGGGGTTGTTGCATCCCGGTGTTGGGTTTTAGTGCAGTAACTTTTCACGCAAAAGGGGTTTTTACAGATGTCCATTTATAAACAACTGGTGAGCTTCCCTGTAGTTAGGAGTTGCATGAGTTTTAACAGATGGTGCCGTTCTTATCAAGGTAAGAGGAGACTCAAGTAGCAAGCTGTCTCTGCGGCTACAAAGCCAACAGGAACCCTCTCTGTCTGTGTAATGTAAGAAGCCCGCTATTCCAATATGAGCATCCAGTTGGGAGTGATTTGTCTTTTGCAGCCTCCCCCATCCATCCATCGGACCCGTCCATCCGTCTACCCTCTATTTCTTGTTCCTATCTCTGCCTCACACTCTCTCAAACAGCCGCAGGTTAAAACCCACTTTTGTTTGAAAGCTAAACAAAGAGTTGGACTGCTCTCTGTTACAGAGGTAGCCTATCTGTGTGTGTGTGTGTGTGTGTGTGTGTGTGTGTGTGTGTGTGTGTGTGTGTGTGTGTGTGTGTGTGTGTGTGTGTGTGTGTGTGTGTTCCCCTGAAATCTAAACTTGAGCTCCCACCCAGAGTTTCTCTTTTATCTCCATGGAAACGCAGTGCCGTCCTCATCCTGTCCTACGCGTCTGAGAATAATCAGTCACCCTTTCATGAAGTTATACCACGCCATGTATAGAATCAGTTTTTGAAAAGGCAGTGCCCCTGTCAACATCACGATTATATAAGTCACAGGTTTTCATAATCCCTCTTTTTTTTTCGTCCGGGTGCATCTGTGGGAGCTGTATTTTGTGCCGGTGGCTCTCGGGGTTCCCCGAGGTTAGTGTGGCCATCTGAGCTGTTTAAATCCCCATTACTCTCATGCTCTCTGAGAAGCTACTGGGTAATTAAAATTGATCTGTCTCTATCCTCCCCGGAGATGCACCGAGGCTGAGACTGCCACCCTGGCTCCCTGACACACAGTTCATATTAGATACAGTAAGCAAAAATGAGCAAAAAGAGGATGAATGTTTCCTCTGCAATGCACAGAGGAGGGTAATCATTTACTTTTGCATGCTTTATATTGTTGTCATACTGTCACTGCTGATACCTGCACTGTGTTTAATTTCCTATCATTTCTTTTCTGGCAAAAGACAGTCAACTAAAATTACCTTTGTATAAAACTAATTTGCTTTGCCAAATATCTTTGGTTGGAAACATAACTTGGATTATGTTTTCTTTTTCTTTTTGTCTAGTGAGTGTGACAACCTTATATTGCACAGAAATTGCAGGGAAGATGTCTGGGTGGATGGTTGGGCTTTGACATAAGACGGCACAGTTCATGTCCCAGATATGGAAGTCTTTGGCTGCAAAAACTCTTTGAAGTTTGTCAAAGATATTTTTCTAAAACCACAATCTTGCCCAATCATATAACAATATTATTACAGCTTTAGCTGCAAGAAATGAACAGGGAAACAAATGACATACTTTTATCATTCTAAAGGTGTGTTCAGTAAAAACATTTTGTGATGTTGATAACATCTGTAATCTCAGAGGATTACATTTTAACGTCTATGATAATAAACTCCTTGAATTTGCAGTACAAAATGTACAATTATTTAAAAAAAAATAATCATGTACAAAGTCTTTAGGAAACAAAGTATTAGAACTATCAGTATTGAGTCTAAAGTTTGTTTTTTGTCCTAGAAAAACAGAAGCTACAACTATACTTCTAAGAATTTAACTGTAAAATACTATCTCTTCTTCAAGGTAGGGAGGTTAAAATTTAGTGTGTTTTTTTTTGGTTGAGACTTGTTAGTAATCTGTTAATCTAAAAACATACCTTCTTTTAAGGAATATTACCCCCAAAATGATCATTTACATATCAATTACTCATCCACTGTAATTGAATTTGTGAGGAAAAATTTGTTTTTCTCGAATGGCTCCATGATGAAAGAAGAATCCAACAATGGAGAAACTTCTTGATGAATTTAAGCAGGGTCCATGTTTAACAACAGCAAAACGACATCAAAACATCCATTTACAAACTCTTACAAAACAGTTGTATGCTCAATACTCCCAAACGCATAATTTTTCACAGACACCTTTTGCATCAACTGTCTTACACACGGATGAGAGGTGCCCCTCGGCAAGCATACATGTTTGCTCAGTTTTCCCAAATGCATGAGTTTGGCAAGTACTAAGCATACCACTGGAAAAATGAGACTTGGATTACACTGCATGAGTTGTGTGAGTTGTTGTTCATTGTGTTATTAAATTTTGCCTCACTTTATTTCATAAAGACTTTTCTGTTTTTGGATTCTTTGTTTACCATGGAGGCACGCAAGAAAAACAAAGGATTTCTTACAAATTCATTGCAACAAAGGGTAAGTAATTTAAAGGCAAATTCTTGGGGATGAAGTATTCCTTTAAATCTTGATTCTTATACATATTCTGTGAGTAATTTAGCCATTTATTCTTGGACAAATATACAGTATAGTTAGTATAAATTCCAGTGTCTCTTGAAAGCCATTTCCTGTGTAATGCTGATACACTTTCCAACTTCCACTTTCACAGGAGTTGTATTAGTGAATGGTGCCAAGGATGAGTAAATAGCTCTTTCTAAGGAACCAGGGGTTGCAGCAGCTGAAATGGCTCACTCTGCTCAGCTATCACTCTCCAGACCCCAGAGAGAATAAACAGATTTGAGGAGAGTACACACATGTCCTCTGAGAGTACATCCTGAAGCTCTGGGCTACTGTGCAGGATGTTCACCGACACTGACCCTTTATGAAAGAGCAGCTTTGACTCCGCTGCAGTGATCTGTCAAGGACATAGCAGTTATCTTTGGCTTATGTAACACTAAATGCAATGCTACATTTTTCCCCTCACTTTTATGAAGGCATACAATGTTTTTAGAGTGCTGCGTGATTTCCTTTTGATTTGTTTTTTAATAATGCTTTTTAAAGACTGGAGAGTTTTATTTGGTGATTAAACTGTGATAGACCAGGGTTATTAAAACTTGACTGTTAATGTCACCCATTCAAACAAATGTTTTACATCTGATCTTTAAGGGCAATGAAATAAGTCTTTTCATCTCCCTTGCCTGCTCCTCTGGTTTTGCAGTAACCATGCCATTATTGTCAGGACTCAACTGACAGCTGCTGACCTTGGATTCTCTACAGCTTTCAAAGCAACATAATGTATCCATATGCCCACTCTCCCCTTTATCTGTCACCTTCAGCTGTGCATTTGACAAAGTGGAATGGCCTGCTGCTAAATTGAATGTCTACTGTCTGCTTTTAAGGCAACTTTGCAAAAGAAAAGGAGCTGTATTCTGACATAAGTCACTTAACAGTAATCAGTCTTCAGGCCTTTCTGAGTTGACAGTAAAATAACTTTAGCATGATGAATATTATTATTATTTTTTTTAAAAGAGCAGCCTTAACTCAGGAGAAATGTTCCAGCACACATTTGCAGACTGAAGTGCAACAGAGTGCATCACTTTACTTTTAAACATATGAAATTAGAGAGCAAAATCTTTTTAGATCTCTGTCTGTTATAGGCAAAACAGATGACATAATAAAGAAAATGTAAAAAGAAAAGAGTATTGGTAAATGGTTATAAACAAGTGTCTGCATGTATATTCTCTGAAAAAAAAATCTATTCTATTATGAGAAAGCAATAGCTATTTATAAATGTATGGGTTGGTGGGTTGGTTTATTAATAATATTGACCAGAAAGACGACAAAGTATAACGGGTCAGCTGAGTGAAAGTGGAGATAACTGAGATGATCTTTAAGTGCAGGATGGAAGCCTTGGATAACTCCGAGGCTGGACATGGGGGGGGGGTGGGGGGGGGGGTTCAAACTGAAACTCTTTTGTTGTGAGTAGTGCAGTGCCGTGCTAATCATTGCACCACTGTGCCACCCAAAATTTTATCATATATATTTTTTATAATGTATTATTCTAATAGTATTTTTTAATGCATTTCTATGATTTGTTTTGTCTTTTATATTTGTATATTGATATAAATATGTATCTTCTATGTTTCTCGAAAAATTGAAGTAAATATGAAATTGATTTGAAAAAAACTGCAAGTGGAAATTACTTTGGCATATTATAGACTTCATGATGCAGTCAATGGAACACACTGTAAAAGCCACAAATTGTCTGCTTTTTTTCATTTTGCAGAATTTGGTTCATAGCTCTTACGATTCTACTTTTTATTGTCTCGAATCTTTAAACTGAGCGAGTTGTATGCCCTGAAGTCACTCAAAATTTCCAGATGAACCCAAATACTTCTAGTGATACTGTAAGAGACTGTCTTCCCCAGAAAAAAATGACTGCATCAGTCGTCTAACTGTGTGCCGTAAGACGACGCATGTTCAAGTTACAAAGCCCTCAAGCTGCTGTAGTGATTATGAGGAAGTCAGGTGTCATTATTACAGAACAACACAGTCTGCTCAAGGAGGCAGCAGAGGTACACGGACAAATGATGCACTTTGTCATTTAATTTGGAAGTCTTGTACTGAAAACAGTAGAGGTAAATTAAAGTGCAGGGATTTAATCTACTGTATGTATAAAACTGTTTTGCAACAGCTTACTCTATCACTTATTCAGTGTCTGTTGTCCATATGATCGACTGGGAGGATAATTTAAGCATCAATGCAGAGCTGATACTTTTATATTGTCACTCCATATTATTCAGTCAGTATCCAACACATCGCTGATTGCTCATCATAGCATCTGAATACTAGAAAATGACAGGAAGGGTTACTCCAGCAATTTACTGCACCCCACTGATGCTGGGGGACTTCTGAGTGACAGATTCTTTAAATGGTCAAAATTGGAGCCGCAGGGAGCGACACATCCTGACACATCCTGACACATCTTGACTTTTAGTAGTCAGCAGTGCTCCTCGTGACAAATTAACTTTTTCCACATTTATTTCCAACTTCAAAACCGGTGTCAAAATTAATGTTACGTACGGTATGTAGTTTCTGTTTGCAATCTGTCTGCATTTTTTGGCACAGTCCACTGCAGGAGAAGCTCTCCGACGGCGCCAACGTTTGGGTGATTCTGAAAAACAGGACACCACATTTATTTCTCTGGTGGCGGCACAAATCTGTGCTCAAGTGCTAAGCTTTTGTGTGGGTTGCTTTCATATCAGCGCTGCAGCATCAGCATTCAACTGATTGAGCACGGCTGGCTGTGCGACCACTAGGGCAATGTAATCATCCTGACTACATGATAGAGATCAGCAAAACTTTCTACTTTTCTGACCACTTTTTGAGGATTTTTTTTCTGCAATTCAGAGTTATTAGACAGTTTTCAGCTTCAATAGAAAAACATATTGATGTGCACTAGTTTTCAATCTTTAAAGCAGCACTAATGTATACAGCTGTGGAAAAAAAAAATTCTGAAATCAGCATCTCTACATGTATAGCAACTACTCCATTCCACTCCAACACCAGCACACCTCACTTTTAGATATAATTAGGTACTGATTATATGTTAACCTGAACCAAACCATATTCAACAAAGTATAAAAACGCCTGCTGTGATCATCACTATCATCCTGCAGAAGGACCAGCTGGATTGCAAAAACAGTGCCTGTAGTACCTCAAAAATCATTGGAATAAAAAAAAAATACAATATTGACCATGCCAAAAGAGATGAAAAGAAAAGTTGGACAAAGCTTTGAAAAAACTGTTCATCCAGGGGAAGCAAAGAGCCAGGCTGAAGTTTGAAAAAGACAGTAAGTATAGAACAGTACAGGACTGAATAAGGTCATTTCATCATCTAATTGTTAGATGGAGAGCTAGAGAGGCCTTCACTTAGCTGTGAAATTTGGTGGAAGATTGGTGATAAACTTGGGCTGCTTCAGTCAGGAATCAGGCAAATTTGTCTTTGTAAAGGATGCATGAAAAAATCCACATACAAGATTAAACTGGAAGAAAACTTGCTTTCTTCCGCTCTGTCAATGTTCCCCAACTCTGAGGACTGTTTTTTCCAGCAGGACGATGCTCCACACCACACAGCCATGTCAATCAAGGTTCGGACAGAGGTACACCATATCAAGACTCTATCATGGCCAGTTCAGTCACCAGATGTGAACCCCAATGAAAACGGAAATGGAATGTTATCAGGACGAATATGGATCATAAAAAGCCATCAAACAAAGCTGAGCTGATTGAATTTTTTTTTTGTCACCCAGCAGTAATATCAGAGACTGATGGAGAGTCTGCCACCATATATACTGTAATGTTTAAAATGAGTGTAAGTGTTAACGCGTTAATCGTGATGTCCATACATAATGCGTTAATTTTTTAAATCGCGTTAATTGCTGGCCAACATTCCTGTCTTTAAGAGGCTGTACCAGACTGAGTTTTAAAGCTAGAGTGATGATAGAGTGATCATTTGAAACTAGAAGACTTTATAAATCCAACCACGTCATGCTATCATCTCAGGAAGTAAGGCAAAATTTTGGCGATAGAAAAACGGCATGGTGATTTCAGAGGTCCCTTGACCTCTGACCTCAGGATATCTGATTGAAAATGAGTTCCCACTTAATGCTAGTCCCATGTACAATCTGGTAAGAATTGCTTTATCTTGTTAATACAGACTTCCTAACTGTTTTGAAATGCAAAATAATGACACTGATAATATGGGATTAAAAAATGCATTTCATCGCAATTAACTACTGAAGTTCTGCAATTAATCCTAATTTCAAAGATTAACCCTTTGACAGCCCTATTAAAAAGGATTATAAATTCGTCTTCTTTGCATGTTTTGAGGTCTGAAAACATTCTCTTTTCACATGTTATTTTGATCAGTTGTTATTTGGCGCTAAGAAATAGTCTAAATGACAATGTTTTTATGTAGAATTTGGTAAAAATATTGTGGGTAGTATATACAATAATACAAAAGTGTTCATTTTACACAAACACATACCTATATATAGTTTAACCAGAGAAACTGATCATTTTACAGTGCTCTCTAATTTTTCCAGAGCTGTAATTTGCTAGTATTTATTGGTCATTATATTGAAATATCCCGTGCTTTTGCTTGTTAAGCCTTTACAAACTTAGGAGCTATTTCCTGCCTCACTTTTAATTTGAAGTCTTTTGTCTAAAATCGATAATCGTTTATACTAAGTGAACTGTCTGTGCAGGTTCTTAATAGACACATGGATACTGACACACACATTAGCCTCTGCTGGTTTCAAACCCCCATTAGACCCAATTTACTGAGCATCTTACTCTTTCTCTCTGTCATCAATTTGTACTGGTGGGTCTATCATGTCCTGCTCACACCAGGAAAAACCACAGAGGAATCACTACACAAAGGAATCAGTCAGGGCCAGTTAATGAAGACACATGTATCAGGAACCAATATGTCTTGTGGAATCAAACTCGCATGAATCGAGCCTGTTACATGCACTGTCAGGAGTCGTGTTTTACAGCTACTATTTGGATACTTTAAAAGGATGAAATTCCTTTAACTGTCTGAAGTTTGAAGAAGTCCAAAGAAGGTGGCTCAGTGCTTTGACTCCCTCCCTTAACTATGCTGTAGTTTACATTCTGGCAAACAGTGAGATAAAATGCAGCTAATGAAACAAAATATTATTGTACATTGAAAAACTGCATGCATGTGTGGATTTTCTTTCCTTTTTTGCTATTTTGGTTACATAACACGACCACTGCAGGTGCGATTTCTATTTTCTTCTGCTGTTCATTTCCTTCCAAATTTCCAACACATGCAAATCAGTGGGAGTGGAGGCATGACTGTAATTATCTGTCATCCCTTTAATTGACGGACAAGCAGTCCAAAGTCGTTTTCTTGCAGCAGAACAAATATTCAAGGACAAAATGCAAGACGATAAAGTAGAAAAAAAAAGGAAAAAAGCTAAAGAAAAAAACCAAAAGCAAAGCCACTTAGAGATTTGGAGTGCTTTCTAAATGCCAATTACACTAAAAAACATTGTGTATAAATGCGCCTAAGCATCTCAGAAGAACTATTTAACATTCAGAATTTGCAAGCTGGTAAGTATGAGATATTGTCAAATATGATTTTAAAAAAGTTGAAATTTAAAACTGGAACTGCATAATGAAGAAATCACTAGCAAAGCACAAACCATGAAGGGATTTGGGCAAAATTTAATAATATATATGTTTATCTTGTTCAAAAACATTTCAAACTGTTTTTTCCTCAATTGTTTTAAGTATGATCTGAAAGCATGTGTTCAGAGAGACTGTAAAAATGAGGGGAGAAATAACTGGCGCGACTCCTGTTGCTAAGGCTACTGTTGTCCCTTGAGATGCAGCTTAGTGTGCCAGTGTGTGTGTGCGTGTAGCTGTGAGGGTGTGCCTGTATGTATGCTTTAGGCCTCTCTGTGTGTGTGTGTGTGTGTGTGTGTGTGTGTGTGTGTGTGTGTGTGTGTGTGTGTGTGTGTGTGTGTGTGTGTGTGTGTGTGTGCATTAGATTTTATGACAGATCCTCTCACTTCAGGGAATTAATGTGTGAGCTTCTGTGCCCCAAGGGAGCTGGTGGAGAGCCAGGTGTTGCCCTCTGTCTGACCCTCTCTATCAAGGTGGACGACCAGATGGGGAAGTCTAAAGGCCCTTTTTGGGAGCAATGTTACTGAATGATATCACAGAGCGACTCAGACACCTGCACAGAGATGACAAAGAGTGAGGGTGTTGACATGTGTGATGTGAACATGGAAAAAAGGGGGATCTAAGTAAAATACTCAGTGTGAGTCTCTCTTTGTCTCTGAAGCTTTTGCAGTGTCTGACTATAAACTGGATAAAGCAAGTGGACATGGCCACCTGTGACATCCATCATGCTGACTACTGTTCTGAAGCCTTGAATTTGAGATTTTGGCCGTTGCCAAATTGTTTTCGGAGTCAGCAGTGACATTTTTTGGATGCAAGGTTGGAGCAATAGGGGAGCGAGGGGTAGTTCTGACTGGATACACACTGACATGCCTCTAAAGAGAACCCCAGTAATGAGTCCTAAAAGCTAGAAATTTGTTAGCATTTCAGTACCTCCTGTTCCCTCGTCTCAAAGAGTTTTTGGTTAGAAGCCTGACATAAGGTCTGTGGTTGACACAAGTTTAAGAGACTCTAATCCAGATGCTTTAAGTGAGCTGTGTCAGGCAGTCTTTTGATTTGGCTTGACTGGCTATTGGCCAGTCTGTCGATCATGACGTGTGTTGTACTCGGCTGGAAGTAGAGTAGCTTCCGGTGATCCTGTGTCCTAATATGAGGACATTATATTTTGGGTTTGCTGCACCCTTTACTTCTTTCTGCTTAACTTGGAACGGTTGTCCTTGTTCATGGACACTTATTTGTGCAATCGAGTGGTAGCAAAAGCACAATACACTAATCCATGTAAAAACAACATGGCGGTAATCTCTGCCAAATCAGTCTACAGCCAATCATGACTCAAAATGGGACAGCATACAGCACTGGATTAAACTTTACAATTGAAACTTGTTTATAGATGCTTAATAATGTCTATAGTTATAACTTAGGGAATAGAGCAAGGACAATTCATACACTGTTACAAAAAAGACATATCTGAACATTGAACAAATGTTACATTGATTGTAATTTTGTTTTTGCAGAACAATGTAAAAAATATCAGTTTAATACTTTAATATACACTTCGACTATTGAAAATGCACCCATTGTCCCAAAACAAGAACACTGTTTTTACATTACAACAACAGTACAAAGACAGTGCTTAGTTTATTTTTTTGCTCATTAGGTCCAACTGATCCAAAGTAGATAGGAGAAATTTAAAATGTATACCAAACAAAAGCTTGGCCTTCAGGAGGGGAGTGTAGAGTAGAGTCATTCCCACACATGGTCCATAACAGGCCACTTTGCAAAACCCACTAAAAAAAATGTAACGTTTCAGTATTTTCAAGTGATTAGTCTCACAATATCTGCAATAGCAACTACACAACTGAAATATTTGGTTAAGGGAAGATCAAGGTGTGAAGTGATTTGGAGGATGATTCTTAAACAGCTCATATTTTGTTGTTTTTTCGGCTGCTTTCCTTGTTGACTGTAAAATTATGATGTATTTACAAAGAGTCAGCAGCCACTACTACTTGTAAGTTGGAGGGCATAAACTATGCTTGAAATGAGGATATAAATCAGCTTGTTCAAATTAGCAAAGTTCTTTAGCCGCTCATGATTACATTTTACTGCAAAAATTGTAATTAATGTTGTTTACACAAATCATTGTTGCCCTTGCCAGAGGTGTTTTCACAGATCTCTGTCTGTGACTGGCTTACAACACAAACATTCATTCAGGCTCCAGTTTGTTTTGGAGATATTCTTATACTGTTTCAACAAAGGCTTTCAACTATCCCTTGCTTGCGTGGGGGGGGGGGGATTAAGAACGGGCTGACAAACTAACAAATCCTAGGTTATGGAGACGCTTTCCTTTTGTGAGTTGCAATTTCTTTTGTTTTTGCAAACACCATGTTCATGCAGTCGCTGCCAAAATGTTCCCATAATTGATGTTGCAGGGAGCTCCTGCTGCAAGCGGTTAAGCAGGACCTTATGAAAGCTGTTCGAAACGCAAAAACAGTGCCTTAGATGCAGACATACAGAGGCACTGCATTGAATTACGGTCCCTCTGATATTCGGTTCTCAACTTTCACAAACTTTTCAGGCAGAGAGGTAATTGGACAAAATTTAAATATTCATGTCTGATATCCAAGTTTAAAGATGACTTTTACTTTATTTTTTTTTAATTGAAATATTTTCACTTATGCAAAATTCTGCGGGGATAATTTTCATCAATACAAGCATTCAAATAACATGCAGGCTACCTAACACTGGAGTGTAATGATCCTTCAAACTGGATCGTTGTATTGATTAAATGACCTATGACTTAATATCACTAATGCAGAGTGAAAACATCAATTCATATCATCTTTAAGATTTGCCCTTATTTTGAAATTACCATGGCACATCTGTGTCACCATCAACCAGTGTGCCAGGCAGGTAATGGCAAGCAGACAAGAAAAAGACAATGAGGACAGTAACCCCCTCAGTGTGGAAATATCTGGGATTGCTGTGGAAAGTTGACAGACAAAGCGCATGCCATATGCAATCAGTGCTATTACAGATTAAATGCACAGGAAACGGAGCTGGCAGATATTACCTGTATCTGTGCTTTATTTTAATGATTGCCGATAAAATAATAAAATATGCAAATAAAGTGTCAACATGGCAGTAACTTTTACTTTGTAAAACCTAAGGTAGCTGGGTTTTTTTATTCATCTTTATTTAAATTTCCAATTGACTTTGATGTTAAAAATTTCACTTTTGATTAAATATTTATTAAAGGCATTTAAACAAAGTTTTGTGTTGGAGTGTTATATTCCAAATTCTAAATATTGACAGAAAGATTTTCTTTTTTTTTTTTAAGTTTATTTTTTTAATTGGCTGGGCCAGGCAGGTAATGGCAATAAAGTAGTAGTTGGCTGGTGGTGGTGTCACATGCAGCAAAGGGCTGAGGCTGGAATCAAGCTCACGGCCACTGTGGCAAGGACACAGCCTCTGTACATGGGGCGCCCACCCTATCCACCAAGCCACCGGGCGCCCCAACATTTTCATTTTTGTTGTAAATGCATATCGGCCTCATTACCTATTACTAATTAGTATATTGGCCCTGAAAAACCAATATCAGCCAACTACTACTTTATTGCATAAGTGCAAAAAAACCCCAAACAAACAGAAAGTAAATTTTCTTCTGTAACCAACTGTGTTAAATACATAGACTGTATGAATAATGGACATATCTACCATTACATCACCCATTTGTTTGCAGACTGCTGTTCTGAAGGCTCGCATTCGGCATTTTGTTCGTCTTCAGCTTGTTTTTTGGAGCCAGAAGAGGCCATAATTGGATGACAGGCTGGAGTTGTGGAGGAGGGAGGGGTGCATCTGACTAACAGTGGTTTAACTGTACACTGCTGCACATAAAAAATAAACTCCAGACTGCCCAAAACAAGTTAATAAGGGCTGTGTTAAAGTAACCTCCCCATACCTATTTTGATTCAGCACATATTCTACAACTTCATTGGCTTCCTGTCAATAAGATATACAAATACAGTTGGGACTTTCACATAAAATTGTTTATAATGATGTCCCCACATATCTGTCCAACTACTTAAATTGCTTCAGGGGCAACCATAGCTATTCAACAAGACACAGCCCAACAATTTTTGTCTTTTAAGATTTACAAATTTAATGGACAAAAATACCTTTTTATATACGGCTGGATGGAATAAACTTCTGGTGTCTCTGAAACTGACTGTAAAGTTGGACATTTTAACATGGGTGTACGTTTGGATTTAGTCTGTTTTGGAGTCAGCCTCAAGTGGCCGTTGGAGGAACTGTTTTTAGCACTTCCACATTGGCTTAATTTTTCAGCCCCAAGGGTTGCTTGCATACAAGATCGATCCCAGTCCCCTGAATTGAAATTAATCAAAATTGTATCAAAGTAGACTTTGTGATACAAGCAAATATTGTTTTGTCCAAAAAGTCAACATAATATTGTGATGAAACTAGTAATTTACACTCCAACACACACATAAGCTTTTGAGTCATTAACATGTCAGAAGTATAAAACAGTACAATATTTGTGGATGTAAATGCATCTCACAGTCTTCGAGAAAGTGTTTTGCAGACGGCTGTGTTTATCATAGTGGCCCAGACCTCCTATTAGTGGTGTCTCTGCACACATGGCTGATAAATATGATGCACTGGCTTAAATGTGTGGGGGTTTTTCTTGCGGGGTTTCTACAAGGACATGTTTTGTTGTAGTGTGGATGCTGCTGATACGAGAATTTCTTTTTTTGTTTTATTTTGCTGGGAATAATAAATTGAAGAAAGGTTAGATAACATGTACCACATGTTTGAACTGACACTACTCTTCATCACAGCACTGAGTTCATTGATAAATTTAATTGCAGTCAGCTGCAATCATGCACTGTAAGATATCTAATCATTTTAGACAACCATACAGGAAAGACTTTATATTCTAATTTCTAGTTCATGTGTCAACCCTCTGTGTGCATTAATAATGTGTTGATTGAAATAGCAGTGGGATTAATACACACTGAACCCCTCATTATCTGTTTTTTTTTTTACAAAAATATCAATTTTACTTCTTTGTCTTGTTCCATTCACTTGAAAACAGCAACCATACTTAAGTAGTATCGTCACCTTCTGTCAAAGAATGGAAATGTCACAAGCTGTGAGACTGTGTAGGAAGGCTGTCAGCTAACAGGGTGATACAACAGATTTGTGTATAATATCAAAGTTAATCAGGGAAAAGGGCAAACATGGGAGGTGGATTTTTTGGAGGTTTTGCTCATTACTTGTCAGCATATGTTTCCCTCAGCGTTTAACAAAACATGAAGCTGTTCTGGTGCTCTGGAGTAATTTGATTGTGGATGTGATTGTAATCTGTCCATCACAAATGCACGCACAAGCACACATACGTGCACGCACACTTACTTTGAGACATCTCCAGTCATGCTTGTACTAATGCCTTGGGAGAGGCTCATGGTAATTGCCCTTATCGACCTCTCCAGAGGTAACACAGTCACAGGTTATCAGACCAAGGATCCAATCACAATGCAAATAAAGGTAAGTTGAGCAGAGCGCTGGAAGTCATGTTTCATGTTTTATTCGATCTCCCTCTTGCCTTGGGTGAAAAGAGTACCCAGAGAAATCCAATTATTAGCTCAAACTGCATTGATTGTGTCCTCACCTAATAGGGTATTCAGAAAACCCATGGGGGAAAAGACAGGCAGCATCTACCACAAAAATAATAGCCTGGTCTGAGGACGTGGGGACAACTTTTGTAGAACAACACATAACAAGGGCTTTGTCATATAATCAGACAGACATTCTGTATCCTCCAATGCCTCACTGAACCTGTACTTTTGATTATCGTTCCGCATTTGAAACAGCTGTGCAATTACACTTGCCACATGTTACACATCACATACACCATGTGTGCATAGTAAATTAAACGTTTACTGAATGTCACACACGGGCAACAAAAAGCAATAACGAGTCTTTATTAAGGTTTTGTGACATCCGTGCACACTGTAGGGGGTCCTATTAGAGAACAAACCCTGTGTTGACCACCCGCATCAAATACACAACCCACGTAGGAGTCAAATGCACATGAATGAGAAAATCCTGTCACACGTGTGCTGGATTTAAATCAGTTCATCATGACCATCTGCGATGTGTGCTGTATCAGAGGGCAAGAAGAGAGAAACAGAGTGAAGGACTGAAAGGTGGTACACTGATGGAAAAAATATGTATGTCCATATAGCATGGATGGAGAGAGTACTCGAATATTTTATGGGGCAAATCTAAATTAGAAATTTCACTATTGGGAGCAATAAGCTACAACAGCTTTTTGATTACAGGAGCTAATACTGTAGCATTATGATACTAACAGACTTGCATTTACAATTGCATTCAGTTTCCCTCTTACCATTATGAATTATGCAGCAAAGACTGCAGTCCCAGGCTACTTCAATGGAAAAAGGCAAATAGAACAGTTTTGGATCTGCAGGTCTGCACTTAATGTGTGAGTCTGACAGCATATGGCAAACTAATCATTAAATATCAATCTTTATCCATTTCTTTGTGTATCTATGAGTGCATTTGTCACCATTCATCAGCTGTCCATCACTTTCATATTTTATTTCATGTACCTTAAAGGTTTATAGCCTTTGATTTTTAAGGGGAAAAGTGTCTCTCATATGCACCAATGTTCTAAAAACAGTTGTAGCACTTTATTTCCCTGATATTAGACAGAACTGTCAATTTGTTTCACTCCATTTTTTAACCTTCAGTATGACATTGTGTCCACCCTTACCAATTTTTGAGGTGGTGGAGGAGGAGGTTTGATTTTCCCTCACCAATCACCAGAGACCAATGTATCTGCCTGAATGGGTCCGCATCATTAGCAGGCTTGCATACGCATGCAGTGCGCCGAATACGAGGAGTGTGCACAGCATTTGACAGCTGTCATAGCCACCAGATATGCCGGATCTGCTGCTTTATTTCAATGGTGAGAGCAACGCATACATTACCACGACCACATGACCCATACAAACACAAACAAGTCTAGGGAGATTGACAAGACAGAGAACTGATAAATGTTATTCAGGCTGAAATAAAATGACATTGTGTACATTACTGTCCATGCCATTATTTTTCAACTTGGAGAGCCACCATGGGTTTTGCTCTGTAGGCTGACCTTGTTATTTGTTTAGTCAGCTGACAATTATGTGATGGTTGCTGCCGCTGACTGACAGATTACACTGCAATAAACAGTTTTTTTACAGTCCTAACTGTTTTGTGTTAAGCGGAATACCGGCACACTGAAAGAGAATTGACCAATCTAACATTTTTTTTAAGTCCATACTGATGCGTAACCATGCTGACATATCTGTTTGGCAGGGTTCTAAGAGTGGAGCAGAGTACAAACAAATTAGGGATGCACTATAATATCGGCAGATATTAAAGTGCATATATCGATATCGGTATTGGTTCTTTGTTAAATGAGTTGTAACATATTGGCATATCAGATATTGGCAAAAAATCCAATGTAATGCATCCCTTAAACAAACCATGATGTCAACCAATACTGGGAAGACATGCCAAAACCCAGCAGCCTCCACAGCAGCATCTGTCTTGGGTATTGTGCTCGCCATTGTTGTTTACTCATTGCTTCTAGCACATCTCTTGACAGCTGCTTTACAACGGCGTTAGTGCTCCAGCAGCGCTCATTGGCTGTTTTTTTTCTCTGTTGTTTTTTTCTTTTTTACCAAGGAGCTTCTGTTTTTTTGACCTGATGCCAGACCAGAATCCGTGAACTCAATCTCAGTGGAGTGAGCAGATTTAAAGGTCTGGACTCTGGCAAGCACTTTACTGGTCTCTTTAAAATTTTATGGAAAGAATAAAATGTCTGCAAGTTAACTTTTTCACAGCAAATAAACAGGTGGATATTTTACTATAAATGCAACAGGTTACTAAAATACCACACTAAACAAAAAGGAAAGGGAGAACCTCAGTGTTATTCGTGATTTATTTATTTTTAATGGAGAACAAGTGAAAATGCTGCACAAAAACTTTTTTGTGTTTTTTTTTTGTGGTGTAGAAATGTAACCTTTAAATTATTCATGCGTGCAACAACACAAGGTCTACATTTCACAGACTTTTATGAGGTAGCGTTGGGGGTTAAGTGCCTTGCTTGACAGCACTTCAGCGATAATTGGCGAAGGAGGGAAGGGTATTATTCAACAATGCACAATTGCTGGTTACATAAGAGCAGATGAGAAAGAAAATGCTACAAAATCATAAATCAGGGCAGAGAGCTGAACAAAGAGTCCTTAGATGACTTATGTGCGAGCAGAAACCACAGCTTCGCACTAATGTTTCAACCTTTTTTGTCTGACCTAACTCATTTTTAGATGCACTGATGCAGCTTGGAGCGGGCAAGGACATATTTACCATCACTGCATTATAGTGAAAGTTTCAAATAAGACTTGCAATATTGCAAAATCCTTCACTTTTTCTCCTGAGAGTATTAAGATGCCCTGCTGGCTTTACTCTTTCGCTTTACACATCTTACACTTAAAACACCATGCTTCTCTGTTAATCCGATGAGAGTTTAGGTACCATCAAAATAACCACGCAACTGGGCTCCTCACTTTTCATTTTGCGTAATATCTGGTTTTACTGTGTAATTACTGCAGATGGGTGCAAAACGACAGCAAATTGCTCAAAAAGTGTAATCTAGCACCTTGGGAGGAGAGAGCTTTCTAGGGCCTCTCAAAGGACACCATCACCATGGAAATGACCAGTCTCTGAAAATAACAGAAATTATCAGTGCGCTGTAATTATAGGTGTGGAAACATGCACTCTGTATTTTATTTGTCTGTGTTTTCTCTTTAGAAGGACTCTGCATATATGAGTAATGAGTCAAAGAACATGAACATGAATATAAGTCGTGGACATCTATTTTTAAAGGACAAACAAGTGATTTACAAGAAAAAATAAAATGAAAACAAGACATAGTGTCCTGTTGTTTGTTTCCTGTATAGCTTGTTGTGTTAGCCCAACAGTAATTATATATGTATCTCCTCATTAATCAAGCAGCATCGCATCTCCTTCTGGTTTATGTAATTTCTGTGGCAATTAGGGATCTTCCTTTCCTTTTCAGTTGGTGGGGAAACAATCACCAGACAACAGCAACATTATGTTGCAGTATTTGCCCCAAATGTATGGAACCTGACTACAAAAAATACACCATAAACATCATCAGAGCTGAACTTCAAGGTTACTATGAGTTGCAGTTTGATGGTTGCTGCAATAGTTTTCAGGAAAGTTCTATAGTTTGATGCATAGCTTTCAAAGCCGTAGATTTAAAGGGTTGGTTCCGCAATGAAGAAAACATGATTTTCCTCTTACAAGGAGTACTATTTTTCAATCTTGTTTTAATGTGAGTTGCAGAGTGTTGGAGATTTCTGCCGTAGATGTAGATTTTCAAAAGATTTTGCCGTCTCTCGAGGATAATGAAACTAAATGGCACTCAACTTGTGGCAGAAACAGAATACATTTTATAATCTCATCACAGTGTTGTGTGTGACCTGGTTACTCAAGAAAATCCGCAGACCTTAGTGTGAGCAGTTTCATGTCTACTGCTAGCTCACCTAGAACCACTGAGCAGGCTAACGTTTCAGCCTAGCCAAGGAAGACACCATAAATGTTTACATCTCACGTCATGAGTATGAGACTCTAGTATAAACGCTTCCTTTGGCAGAGTGTACCGGTTGGTCTGCGTGGCTCAGTAAAAAGAAAATAGTTCCTACATGAAAGTGCTCACAACAAGGTCTGTGGATTATCTTTAGTAATGAGGTCATGATTTCTGGAGAAAGACATTGCTGTTGCATTGCTCAAATGATTTTCTTGTTTTATTTGGCTTCTTGAATACAACAAGTTGAGTGCCATCTAGTTTCACTATGTGTGAGAGAAGGCAGACATCTCTACGGCCAATATCTCCAATGCTCAGCAACTCACACCAAATCAGTTCAGAAAGACAAACAGCACTACATTACAATAAGAGGAAAAATCAATTTTTTTCAACTTCTGGGGTGAACTGCTCCTTTCAGTCAGCCAGTCCTTTGGGGTTCCCCTTCCTCTTGACAACTACAAGCAGTGTTTTGAATAGGCTGCCATTTGCCTCTAACCATTTAATCTGTTTCAGCCCTATTTTTCTTTTGGAAATTATCCATCTCGTCTGATGTCAGTGATATTTGTGAAGGACTAAATAGGCCGACAATAATCTGGTCTGATAGACATTTACAGGAGGGTTTCGTCTGCATAACGATGAATACTTGTTTTATGATTACAGATGATGGCTTCACTGACCCACTGGAATGTCAAGGGCAGAAGATGGAGGGAAATGTGGTGATACATCATGCATTTTTTAGAAAAGGATCATCGCTTTGACTAATGTTACAGTTATCCTACCCTCATTAAAAGTCAGTCCGCTGCTGCCATGAAGCCATGTATTGATTCTGAGCTGACGGCTTTGTCAAATTTCATCAAATCCCTTATTGTGGTTTTCTGATGGCAGTGTCTAAACGTACTGCTGCACTGTAGCCTTGAGACTGCATGTTATAAGTAAAGATGTTTCTGACATTCTGTGGTGTACTCCTTTGAAAGAATAACATTTCTTTACAGCTTTCAGTTTCAGAGTGTGTAACTACTGCTCCATAGTGACTTCTTCTACCTATTTCTTCTTCACCTTATTCCAAATCACTATTGCTGCTTCCACAAAAGTAAAACATATAACTGTGCAGCAGAGGATTTCCCCTGCAGATATAACTGTTCAGAGGTTGTGGATAAATGTAGTGACAACATAGAAATATGAAGTGATAAAACAGACATTTATTCATTGAAAAAGATTCAAAAACCTAAAGATATAGCCTGTTTTCACAACGTGTATGTATGCCTTTAAAACTAAACTGAACAATAGGGGCACTGAAGCCTGACTCTTACTTCTAAAGAGCTCCTCTGCACCTCGGGCAATGCCAAAAGGTCAGGCTTGCACTGGTTATCCTTTTATACCCGCAGATACAAACTTACTGAAGGTGATTACAGGGACAAACCGTGTTCAGATTATTAACCTGTTTATATAGAAAACATGAGCTATAATTAAGATGCATATACATGGAATTATTAGTGTATTATGCAATTAGTATATTATGCACTTTTACTTTCCATGATCACAGACATACTCTTTCACCTACCCTGACATCAACAGTTTATCATGACGGCCACCAATGTGAGGAAAATGGTGGTGACGAAAATGGGTAATTAAGACGTGACAGTGATTTGATTATTGTTCACATAAGCTGAACTGGAACTTTCAGCGGTGTCACTCCAAACTGCTATAACCATCAGGTTAATGGACTTGCCTGCAGGGAATGAGGCGGATGGGTGAAGAGGGGACAAATGAAAGTAACTGTGAAAAGACAGCAGCGCAGTGAGGTCAGACTAAATGTCTACAAGGCTTTTATTTCTCCAGCTTTAAGACGGAAAAAGAACTCTTAAGCCCCCGAGGGCTTAACCAGTGAATGTCATAGCATTTAGCAACACATCCATCTTTTTCTACAGTCTGAACTCCAAGGTACAGTGCAAGTTCAGTCACAGAAACAGTGAAGAGTAAACAAATGGAAAGAGGAGGTACAGTAAAGTGAATGTGATAAAGGATATGTTGCTTTCTGTAATATTATTTACAATCCAATCTGTTCTGTTTGGCCACTGTAAACTCATTTCTGTTTTCATTTCCCTTCATATGGAGTCTTTCACTTCATCTGTCATATTAGCATGTGGTGGTGTTCTTGTTACCTCAGTGGACTAAAGGTGCTAAGAGTGCTCGCTGCGCTCACTGAACCATATGGGAACTGGTCAAGTGAAATTGAAATCAACAGCCTAAGCGAGTAACATAATGGATTTAGCAGGTGTTATATGTTTAAGTGTGTTAGAGTATTCACATGAGGTTAAGCTTATTACTGTAAGATAGTACAGTGTGTATCTTATTTGTACGAAAGGAAGATATGTTAATCAGCTGCAGGATGGAGATACAGAGAAACAATTAGTTGAGAAATAGAAATTAAGTTGTTTGTTATCTTATCTATTGGTTTAATTAAAATGATCCCATAAAAGAAAAAGGCAATTTGCCGATGCTATCTGTAGAAAATGAAATATCTAAGTGAAACACACACAGAGACACTAAATTCTATTTGGAGAGATGCATGTGCATTTGTGTCTCATGTCTGATTCATGTTATACATAGATACAAAGAGAGAGGGACAGAAGGCTCAGAGCTTTGCTAGACACATTAAGGCTTAAAGCATTTCAATCAAGAGACTGAATAAAAAACCACAGGGAATCTGTGTCAAAGACATCAAGCAACCAGAGAAAGAGGCAGCAGAAAAGCATGCAATATGGCATGTTAAACATGTAGAAATGATACGAATAGTGACATTTTTTTATTTCTCTCCTGAGGCATTTGCCTCCAGTTACTAAGTAGACACATCTGAATCCCACTGGAGTTTGATGGCATTGAATCTGAAAGTTATATAACCTGATTTCTTCTTCAAATGAACTATTAAGAACTGCACAGAATATATTATAAGATTCTATCCTCATCACATCTTTGCTTTTTACTGCTTCTCCAGAATCTATGTACTTTTTTTATATACTTATAATCTTTCTAAACAGATATATTCATATGTATGCAGAATTTGGCTATGGGACAAGACTTTAGTATCAGAATCATTCTGTTTTTGGTAAGTCTGTTTGTAGTCACAGCGGTGCTGACAAATCACTTTTAAGCACCTTTGGTTGCTTGCATAGACTGTATAATAAAGATAGACAACATGACAGCTCCCCAAAAGTAAAGCTAAAACATCTCGATCACCCCCTGGTGGCTGGCTGCAGTCACAAACCCCACTCCCTCAGTGTCAGCGGATGGGACATGTCAAACTAAAAAAATGAAATTACACATTAAATACATTTTTTCCCAAAGATTGTTTCTGTCATTTAAGGTAGTTCCCATCATGCTCATGTATGTTCAAGTGTTTATTTTTTTCTTAAAACCTTGGTTTTAAATCAGGTATTTGATGTTATCAAAAGCGGGATTTGACATAATGACTGAAAGCTTTATGTGCCAATCGGCCAACGGTGCAGCTCGGGATTGGTCAGATGGATGTTTGGGTGGGAATTCCATACAGCAGAGACTCTGGCTCCAAATGATGTCACCAGCACAAGATGGCGGCAGTCATATCCAGGATATTTCAGCGTCATTTTTTAACAGTGGGAGCAAGCGAAAACATGTTGTCCATCTATATGTGCAGTCATTAGTTGCATGCAGGTAAAATTCTATTTAGAGAGCAAAAGAGGTGGAACATAATGGTCAAAATGCAATTTTGCAGCCCATGAGCTATTGTCTGATAACAACTGAGCTTTTGTTACTTTAAAAAAAAAATAAATAAAAAAAAATAAAAGTATTTCCATTCATAGATTAGCCGAAATGTCGTCCAGACCAATTCTAGCGTCTCAAATTGCTGATAGAAACCGGAAAGCCCATTGATTTTCGAGATTGGTATACCCGTGATGAATGCCACATTGTAAAGTGTAATCCAAAATGTTGCCAATATGCATTGCTCAAACTTCGTAAATGCCAACACTCTGGTGAGTCGTGAGATAAGAATAATTTCTTTCAGAAGCATTCAAAAACCTGTTAGGAATCCTACTTTTCATGGTGTAGATAATCAAAAGGTATACTTTATGCTGGGGAAATACAGTGGCAAATGGTATCATACTCTGCAAGGTCTTTGCAGCATTTTTTATACAACTTCAGGTCTTAATCCTCAGCTTGTTTGACTTGCTTTTTTTAAAAGCTGAACAATGGGCAAATATCAAGCAATGGGACTTGGTTTCAGCTGTATGAAAAGACTGCTTTGACTCATCCATTGTTTGTAATTTTTTGTCAACACTTCATGCTGATCAGTAGAGATGACAGTTTTCTGCATTATAAACGTTTAAAAAAATGAAACTATCCAGTGTCAAATACCATGCTTGTAATTTTCAAGGTTTATAAACAAAATGTACCCTTACAGTTGTCCTATTGATTTGTTCATTCATATTTTCCATTGCTGTACACATGTGTTTCCATGATACTGAGAGCATATTCAATTTAAAGATCATCAGTTTACTTCAGTGACATTCAGGATGGATGTAGTTATTAATGCCTTGTTACTGATGTGACACTTATTGAGCTGGGTTGCTCATTTCGCTCTGACACTGAAGTCTGTCTGTGTGGCTAATGGTACAGCAACATTAGCTGGCTAGCATTTCTGTCTAATGGCCATGTTTAAGACTGCCTTTAAATTCAACTTGCATGTCAGCACAGACAGTGGGACACTATCGCACCAATTTGCTGCATCGTACTGATAGCACAATGAATCACAGTCAATATAGTACAACATAACAAGCTTTGGGTGTTTGTCAACATTCTTGACTGAGGACAACATGTCCTTGACTGAGGACAACATGTGTCAAAATTCATCTTCATGGCGAAAATTGATCTAAAACAAAATCATATTAGATGGACTGTTCATATGTTAGAGAAAGATAAAAATAGAGAAAAAGTACTGATGGCTCAAAATATGATTCTCTAAGGAATTATACAATACAGTCTTCTCTCAGAATAGATAATCAATGAGACAGCTGATGAATGATATGGTGGTGACTATTACAGAGGATCTAGTGGCACCTCTGAACTCTCTTCGACTGGACCTTCAAATTAGCCATTTAATAGGTTGGCCTTGCTGTCTTTGTAACCTCTCTCCACTTAAACAGCACAAACTGCTCACAGTTTATACAGTCATATTTATCCAGAGAGTCTGACCAAAGTGTCATCCATCATATTGTCTACATTTTTTTTTTTTTTCACTTCGACTTACATTTTATCAATTCTGGAACCTCCTCATTTATCATCCCCAGGCACTTTTGCAACTGCCCAGATAATAAAGCCATCACTGTTTCCTTCCAGTGGCTTAAAGGGTAACTTGTATTTTTCATCTTGGACCTAATTTTCCCATGTTCTTGTGTCTCTGTGACTAATGGGACAAACAGTTTTGGAAACTGGCCTAATATTGAGTGAGAGCGCTGCAGCCAGCAGCAGCAAAACCGGCTTCAATGTAATCCCTGCAGGAAACTTAGCATCATAAACTAAAAGTGCCTATTTTTGCCACTGATGGGCTAAGTGCTTGTTTTTTGCCACTGAAAGGTTGAGGCTAGAAAGGATCTCTGCAGAGACAGTAAGATCCTTTTCTGCAGAGACAGCCTCTAAATTGCTATCATCAAACCTACCAAACAAAATAATGTTATCATCATAAAACACATTTTATTCAAAGTTGACAGAAGCAAAATAAAACTCACAGTAGCAATCTTGGTATGTCTTCTTCTACTGTTCCAACAATCATCAACTCTGATTTGGTTGAAATAAATCCCTTATTCACCAAATTAAATGGAAAATTTGCTGTCTATAAAAGACTTTATTTACATAGGGTTGGGTAGGCTTGGCAATAGCAACTTCAGGGCTGCTTTTGGTATAAATAAACAACAAAAAGATCTAGCTCTGAAGGGATGCTTTCCATAATGTTGTCAGACACTTAGAATAACAACCTGAAGCCTGTCAGTGGCAAAAACAAGCACTTCTAGTGAACATACACTGACACTGACGTACAATTGTGCTCATTTGCCCATGGGGACTACATTGCGGCCGCTTTCACAACTGCTAGCTGCAGCCTTTTCACTTAATACTGGACCAATTTCAAGAATTGTTGTTCCCATTAGTCACTTGGACACAAAAACATGGGAAAGTAGGGTCCAGATTAGATAATACCAAAGTTACCATTTAAGATGTTTTTTTGTTTCTATTTCCTATTAAAATAACAAAAGTCAGCTATGAAGCAAAAACATATAAATGTTGTTGTTGTATCCTATACTGCTGAAAAGAGTTATTTTTAGAATTAAGAGCCCATTAGATATTTCCCACAACTTGCTCAAGTAACTACTGGTGGATCATTACAATTCAGTGTAATTGGATTACTGCATTAAAGCCCAGTTAACCTGACAGGTCTCAGCTTTGCCATGGTGCTTCATTTCACGATATCAATGTTTTCTTCCTGAACCGTTACAATTTGCCATGCATTTTGATAGATCCATGAATTAGTCATTTGTGCGTAATGCAAACTATAAGAGATACAGTGAAATTAGATAGTTTAGGGTAAAAAGATATATTAATATTAAAATAACAAAAATATCATCATAGTGCATGGGTGCCTTAATAAAGCAAAGGAAAGCCAAAATATGAATAAACAACAGTAAAATCTGTTGACATATAGCACCTTAATGGCCATACTTAGCTGCAATTTTTAGCATTTTAAACATGTGCATAATTACAACTAACTAGTTTGAGATAACATGGGCTGTAATGGTAGAAATAAAATGTAGCACAGATCTCTATAGGAGATATGATAAGACCAGGATTCAATGGGGCTTTGCTGATATGTGGGAACAAAGTAATTGCAGCGGAATGAGAGATATCCTCCTGTGAAGAAAAGAGACTTTTTCTTTTTTTTTAAATTCAAAGTAAAGGTCTGTCTTTTCATGCACCAAAGACCAGCTGGTGTTTGAGTGTATGGTTCAACTATAAAAGCAAAGACTTAGGGGATACAGAAGGAGATGATGAGATAGAACTGCAGTGTAGGGAGATTTTTTAGATGGTATGTTCATGGATCTGGTTTTCTGATGAGGCTAAATAAGGGAATAAGCTACTCAACGGTCACACTCGATCTCCCCTCTGTGTTTTCTAACATCATTATGGCATTACAGATAACTTGCTGCGTGTAACTTGAGCTCAACCATTTGGGAAACATCCCCTCTGTTCTAAATACTAAAAATCTCCCGAGGAAGTAATGCCTTAAATTAGATTTACTCTCCATCCAGCATCTTTTAACTCAACACCACCGAGGCCTTTTGTTCAAAACAGCAGGAAATCATTATCATTAAATTTTACAAGACATCGTTAACTTTTAGTGAGTCTTTTTTGTACTTTGTGTGGCAGTGCGTTGTGTGTGAGATATCCACAATAATATCTTTTCACTTGTGCTAATCACACTGGCCGCTTCTTCAGAATTTCTAATGACAGATACAGCGCAGAAGAAACCTTTGACACTGCACTCAAAGAACTGTCTAATCAGAAGATTTATATTCATAAGATATCTTCCAATTGCATTATATCACTCCTCTGAGTCACAACACTTTAACATCATCCCAGATAGCTATAATTGCTTTAGAAAATGCCTGTTTCAGATATGCACTGCGGAGAAGAACCCCTTTGAGAGGACGCACTCAGCTGAAGCAACGTGAAAGTACATGCAGTATGATGTCAGAAGTGCAGAGCCGCCACTCGATTTAATTGGTTTACGCCATGTAAAAGTGGAACTGATTCTTTGCCATCTGTAAGGATAAACTTGGATAAGAGTTTAGGGTAAATTCTCTCAACTATGTAAGGACACATTTCTGACATTCTCAATGAATTACATAAAGGACTTTGCTGTTCTTGTTCTATTATGAGCATTGATTGATATGGACTTTCATTGAACAAGCAGTTCTTTGAGTCTCTGAGTGCCTTTCCTCTCACACAAAGAGTCCACAGCCATGCTTGTGGTTCTGTAAGGTTGTAATTGGGCATACAATGGCTATGTTTCCATGCTTATCCTAGACTGTATATAAAGATGGACAATGCATCCCCCTTACCTCCGCTATGCATATGTGACGCTAAAACATCCCCCAATACTGCCATATTGTGCTGATGACGTCATTCTGAGCTGGAGTCTGTACTGTAGCGATATTCAAGGTGGGGACGTTCCCACGAAAACACCAGCTAGACCAGTCGCAAGCAACCCCATTGAACGCAAGTGCAAGGATTGGCTGACACAGCTGTTAATCATGCAGAAAACACCTTTTTTGTAGAATCGAATAACTCATTAAAAACAAACCTATTATAAAAACGATCACTTGAACAAACTACCTTCAGTGACAGAAACCATCTTTGGGAAAAATGTATTTGGCGTGCACTTTGAGTTTTTAGTTTGGCCCATGTCCCATTCACTAACATCAAGACTGAAAAGCTTCACTTTGAGGGAATTGGAATGTTGTCCATTTTTATATACAGTCTATGATGCTGATATTTAGCAGGTATAAAATTAGTCTGTTCAGTGTCCACACAGTGACATCACACAAAACTAAGCTGTCTGCAGTAGAAAGATGCAAATAGTTTTGAAACTGATGTTACATGACCACAGAAAATAGAGAAAAAGGGCGCTTTTGCTCAAGAGGTAGAAAACATATGCAGAATGCATTGCCCCTTACCAGATGCTCCCACTGGTGGGTGAAATAATGTGGACTGGTCTGAGTGAAAGAATGGCGCCGGCGATCTCTTATTACAGTTAAATGCTAAGGTACAACATTTGAGGTGAGAAATATGCAACTCAGTAACAGAATCTTAGTTTGTATTTGATCAGCGGTACTCCGTTTTTTCGGCCTCTGTTTACTGTGCAGAAACATATGGCGCTATGGCGCCAACTTTCTGTTCACAAACTCTCACTATTACAGCTGAACAGGGCGTTTAAATATGTTTCTGAAAACATTTTTGGAGAGAAATAAGCAGTGCAGTTACATATTCATAATCTTAATCTTGATTATATTCCATCAGTACTGTCTAGTTTTACCATTTGATTGGATTTTGGTCTGAATTTAAGAGAAAAACAGATAGGGGCAAGTAACTTTCTTGATCAGCTGTATATTCTTTGTCCTTGCTATTGGCGGCACGGGAGTATGCAAAACAAAAATGCAAAAGTACAGCCTTTGCTGGCAGAACTCCTTCAAGTGACGTAAATTACATCATTTGGAGGAGTTTTGCCATAGTGGGAGAAGGGATATGTACGCACTGGTAAGGTGGAGGGAAGTTCATCGATGCATATTACCGACACTGTTTTGATCCAAAGCTGGTTAAAATTCTGCGAAATATCCCTTTAAAAGGAGCTTCTTTATATGACATTTAGTGCCTGGGCTAAGATTGCCTAAAGTATCTTTTACCTTTGATGACCCAGGAAACATGGAGGCGCCTAAGCCGAAATGGATGGGGATTAGATGGTGCTAACAGTGCTAACAGCAATAATGCTGAAAGCTCCCCCCAGGTACTTACCCGGGGTGAACTGGAGGGTAGGTGTTCTGCTTTGCAATGACACCCAAAGTTACCAGCATTTACTGGTGTATAAGCACAGTGCAGAGTAGCAGTGATTAACTATGAAGGGACAGACTCATATGCACTAATAACATGCACCTGCAGCCAGACAATAGACCGAAACAAAGAGCAGAGAAGCTTGATTTACAACAATCACAGAGCGAGTGTGACTTCATTTTCTGCTCAGGACTCCATTACTCCACTATATCAAAAATAGTTCATAGTTTCTGCTTTATTAATGTTCAAAATCTTATGTATAGAACTTTAAAGTTCAAGACTTTGAAAGCCCAGAAGAGATCAAGGAGTTGTTTTATAGTTGTTTTATACTTTTGTCTCTCCCACTTCTCTGGAAATGGCTTAACAGGGGTCGATAAATGATGAAAGAATATTTGATCTGTTGACAATCCATAAAAGGTTAAGAGACATCATCGGAGGCTCTGTATTTTATTTTATGCCGAAAGATAATATCAAAGGATTTGCTTCTTCACCATTTTATGCCTATCCTAATATGTTAAAAGTTTCTGTTTCATCCTAAATTGAGTCACAAATAGTTGGAAATAAAGAAAAAGAGGGCAGTAAAAAGGTTGAGCAGATGTGAAAACATTTTCATCATCCAAATAAGTACTGTATTGTGAGAGTACCGCAGCACAATCTTTTCAAAAGGCCAGCTAAATGGAGCATCAAGGTGTAATTTTCAACAGCAACTATAATATCATGTTAATATTTGAATAGAACTAATGCACGTATTGCAAGTATAAAAAAAATGGCTAGAAAGACAGCAGCTTGAGACGGCATAAGCCCCCACTGTGGCATCACATTGGTAAGGTGACCTTTAATAGTCTTTTTATTAAACGTCATCTGAGCTCAATGGAAGACTGATGTTATTTGGTGTTTTACCCGAGAGGGAAAAGAGTTTTTGAAATATCCTGAGCTAATAAATATTCAGCCGGTGACATTTTAGAGCTCATGCTAGACACCCGAAAATCTATCATATTATGTGGCTGATTCCATAACACTATAGCCAAACAAATGATTACTACATCTAAAGGACAATTAATGTAGATGACCCGGTAGCGAACATTTGACAAACAATATCAGCAGGTGCATATTATAAAGAGAAAATAACATCTATCTTGGAGAAGGTAAGGTTGTAATTTTCTTTCTTCTGCAAAAAGCAGGTCTATTATTCTAAAGAAGCTAAGTGAGAAGGTGTAAGCTCTATTAATCATATTTATCTGTGAAGCCCCTGAGGTGACAAATTAAAGTAAGCACATTACAATGTTTCCCTCTGTTGTGTGCCACTGTTTGACCACATCAAGGATGATTTACTTCACTCAGATATGCTGCTTAAATCTTCACGTTGCTTCTTTCTGCATAAATTTCACACGGCTTTGCTGCTAATGTCACAATGCTTAGGACATCCTTATTATTACTATTTAAGCAACAACATGCAAGAATAGGTATTTTTATGATTTTGTGCCCCTGCAGCTCTGGAGTGGTACACCGCTGTCATAAATACCGACCCTCAGTAAGTGTCGATAGAAACTTAGCCAGCTCAAAGCGCAGCGCCAGGGGTCTAGTTCCAGATCACCCTGACTTCCTGCCGGACCAGCAAACTTTTGGTTGTTGCCATTATACCAGCCTGCTGTGCAGCCCTGCCTCCTAGAAATAACTTTCATATAAAACTGAACTGCAGTAACGAACATGTTTTTTTGGAAATGAAATGATGAGAAAATTATGTTTTCTATTAACGTTATGAGGAAATGTTGCTAATTAACATATCTGGCAAGTAACAAAAATGTTGTTATTGATCTTATCAGCAAAATGTTCACAGAAAACTTATTTCAGTTTTTTTCTGCCAAAACAGGCAATCTTGCAGTACAGTATCCACTCACTGTGATTACAGCTTTTTATTCACCTTTTTCATTAACATTTAACCAAAATCATGATTTTCCTTAACCCTATCCAAAGTGGTTTTGTTGCCTTAGTGGTTTGTTGCCTAACCAACACAGTGCATGAATGTATTGTTTAATCATACGAAAGTAATTTTTAACTGAAGGCTGTCGCTCGTTCTCAACCTTGGTACGTAGTCTCATAGTATGCGGAGTGAGGCGGATGGACCATAGCTTGTTAATTACCGAGTCACTTGTGGTCTGATAAACATAGAGAGAGGACAAGACAATAAAAGGCTGCACTGTGTTCTGCTTTACAATGATATGAGCTTTATCCATTTTTAAAAGTTAAAAAAAAAAAAATCAACATGTGGTTGTCAATATTGATGTTGTGGCGGAATGCCACAGAAAAATCAACGGGAAACATATATGGGGAATATGGGAAACTTTGGACATTGGCACTCCTGTTGGATTGGCATTGTTTTCCCATAAACTGTGACTACAGCTTAAATTAAAACAGTATAAACAGTTAAACAGTTTGCAACTCTACTTTAGTTTGATCATTTACACAGTATTATTCATGCACTGCTAGTGGTGCATGAGGTTTGGAATCTTACAGCAATAGTTCTTTGTCTGTGCCATGATGTCCGTACTTAGAATACCAAGCTAGCATTGTTTTTTCTTTTTTCCTTTTTTTTGGAGCTTCTTCTCATGCCTCGCTAGTGGTGTATGCGGTAGTTACGCACTTATTCTGAAAAATCCTACATGCTCAAGAAAGTTGCATATTGCAAAAACAGGCGTTCATGGCAAAGAGTGGCAATAAAAGAGAGGCAATTCTTTACATTGGCTACAAGGTAGTGTATCACCGACATGATCTTGAAACAGTTAATTTAAGGTTAAAAAAAAATAAACTGTTGCATAATGTTTTTGCAATGTCAATGGGTTATAGTCAATGGAGTGAATAGGTCTCTGATTATGATCAGACACACACACGCTTTAAATCTTACTCCTAGATCTTTAGTAATTGTGCTGAGAGAAGAAAATTACATTCAGACACACCCACCACAATCTGAATGAACAATCTGAGCAAATGTCAGTGTCATCAGGCAGTCTTTTCAGTCCAGGTATGTGGTAACAGCATAAGAGCACATGATAGATGTGATAATCTGTAGTGGAAAATCAGTGCAGCAATCACTCGGGGTATTGCTTTATTACATCCTCTGTCATCCATCAGACAGAAAGCTAAAAAATATGAAAATTTTATTTTTGCAATTTTCTTGGGGGTTGGGTGAGGACAATGTGATGGCTGTGTGCACGTGTGTGTTTGTGTGAATGTGCATGTCATTTTCATTTCTCATGCAGTATTTTTAGCTTTGAATATATTATTAGAGCAAATCAGGTGGGTGTGCTTCGCCATGTGTTGGTTCCAGATATGGTTACTCAGTGCCCTTCTCTTTGACATGAGGGGGAGAGATGGGGAACCCTGGAGCTTTACAAACTGCCCAGTCTATGTATCATCAACACCTTTGAATAGTCAAAACACATTACTTAATCACCCTGACAAAATACTGACTCACTGGACACGTAACAAATTCCAGTGGGTGAGCTGATGTGGCCCGATATGGTTTAACAGCACAGAACCTCTGTACCACCTTCAACCTACACTCTTGTGCTGTAAAAGTAGCTTCAGAGGAGCACGGGTGGTAATGATTCTTGACTCTGTGAAGACATGTCTCTTATTTCACAAATTAGATATAATGAAAATTGAAATAACACAGACTAAGTTCATCTTCAGATTAATCTGGGCTTGAATTGCTAACACATTTTCCACATATGTTTCATTTTCATCCCTATATTCCTGCTTTTAAAAAATATACCCTCGTCATTTGTATCATGAGCATCTTTTTCTGGCAGTCAACAGTTCCATACATATGCTAATATATCTTCTTAGATCAAATCACTAACCTGCATTTTTCACATTTAATGTGGTTTACATACACAAATAGGCTTCCTCTGAACAAAGCTATATCAGTTATGCAAGTGAGAAGCTGCACTTAGGATTTTCTCTGGAACTGTTGCCCTTTTTACAAGAAATGAAAACTGGTGATTTGATCAAATTATGTTCAAATTGGCTTTATTGTCATGACCATAATTGAATAGAGCCAGTTCCTACAACAACCATTTATAACATATCCCCCTTTTGTTCCATCAGTTTCCATCAGTGAGTGTGTTTACATGTTTAGAATAACCTGCTTATAATTTGGTTTTTCGAGTATCCCATTTATGTGTTTGAGCATGTAAACACTGTATCCGTTTTATGAGAAACCCAAATATGCTACCTGGAGTATTCTGAAAGAAATTAGGATACAGTTGCATATATACATACACCTTGTCCTGGTTACGGAAAGCCACTGACTACTTGTGCAGGTACAAGTTAGCCAAGTTGAGGTTACAGAAATACAAAAAAATGGCAGTAACAACACTGTCTCAATTCCAGGGTGATTAAGAAACTGTGTTTTATCATTTGGTAATGAAAGAGGCTGCGTATCTCCATCCACTGCTCCAATGTCCTGCTCAGTAGCAGTGACAGCAACAGGCTAGCATTGTCAAAGCGGAGGACAGTGCTTTAATAGTAGAGTAGTTGCTCTCAATAATAAGGTTATATTTGTTAACTACAATGTGTGCAATTCAGAGAGAGATGAGGACGCACTCAGTCAGAACAGACAGCTGTTGGCAATCGAAGCAGAGAAGAAATTCGTAATCAAGTTGTAAAGAGTTGGAAAATGTAAGGTGTAGTGTTTAATATTTCCTGTCATTTTCATCTCCTATTGTCAGTTTGTTTTTGTCATCATCACAGCTCCTGCGCAAATAGACTGTAGTAATTAGTAACTGGGTTACTATTTTTCATGTATATGGGCAATATAATTGACTTTATTTCTCTATCCTCAATTAAATACCATATCCAATATACAATCATAACTAGGAAAAGTCTCATAAATGGGTCTTTTTTGTCCATGCAAATGCACTCACTAAATCAGTTCCACAAGACTCCTATCACAAAATTCCCGAAGTTAGTAACCACTGCCGGCCCATTTGCAGTAAACTGACTGTGCTTTGCAACATGAACCATTAATTTTACTAAAACAGAGCATTTAAATTGTTTGTGAATCAAGGTCAACACAATTTGACTTCCAGCACATCACCCCTCCTTATATGGCAGCAAAGAGCATCATGACAGTATCCCTCTTTGGTCTTGCAGAGGCTTACAATTGGCCTTTTCATTAATGTGCAGCAAAAATCTGTATATTTGCACCTTATATTTTATAAAACATTGTGTAAATGATTTGTCACAGCTGTTGTTGAATTTTCTTTCAGTTATTATTGATATTCATCCAGTCCTTCATATACAACCTACAGAAATGAGGTGAATACATACAATATACTCTACGTAAATCATGGTCCCATGTCTGCCTCTGAGTTAAAAATGTCACTGCGTGCAGCTGTGAGAGTAAATAACATTTGTGGAGATTTCTTCCAGTTGACCTTCACAAAAAGCAGGAAATTCTTCCAGGATAAAAACTGATGTTACAAAAGTGGCTGCTGTTGCCTTGGGGATATATGTGCAGTGAAAATATGCTGAATATGACTGACTGAAAAGTGTTTTTTTTTTTTTTTTACACAACACTTTTTGACATCTAGGTAATTTTTCTCATTATTAACTTATCATAATATTTAATTAGTGTGCATAACCTCAGAAAAAAGAGCATGTACCCCAATATATGCTGGACATATAGCAAAGGTATATATATTTTATGTGGTCAAATTCTCAAAGTAAGTAAAATCTACAGTGTGACTAATTGGAGTTTCCAAAACTATCTATCTTCCCTAATCTATAACATCTCCTGGTGTAGCCACTTAATGTAAGGAAAAATTATTCTTCCTCTGACAATGAGCCTCAATGTGTCTCCATGGTTACCAGGTGTGCTACGGATAATGTCAATAGCTGGCTGGTGTCTAATCTCCTTATTGTGAGATTCCTCACTTTCTGTCCGTGTCTCTCTGTCTCTGTTCACCTACAGTACAGTACACAGGGTGCAGTGGTATGGGTGCTCACTGTGGTAAATTATGGTGGACATTTTGGTATCGATCAGGTCTGACCTGTAGTGTAACCACTACATATATCAGTTGTATGATGACTTATTACTTCACGGAGACAGAGCCACATGGAGCTCTGTCCATAAAAATGATTAAGGATGGTAAATGAGCTTTGCTCACAATCTATACTGCCCCCTGCCTCTCTATTATCTACATTATCTACTGCAATATCCATTAACCTCTACCCCAACCCTTATGCAGACACACGCACACACACGCGCACACACGCGCGCACGCGCACACACACACACTTCCTGATTTGTGTTTTCTCTTAACATGTTATAAATCTTCCTAAAGGGCACCACATATGACAAACAGATGCGTATTATACCAGAGAGCACACCAACTTTGAGCTTTTTGTGTACTGAAAAAAGGGACAAACACTGAACTCAGCCACTGTGACATTGTGAACAAAACACGGTTGACAAAAGCAAGAAGGCCTTCGGGCATTTGGGAATCTCTTAAGCTCTTGTAAGTTGTCACAGGAACTGCATATGGCTCTTCAAAGACAAAAGCATGTTTAGACAGAAATATGTTAAACAGGCAGGAGGGGAGGCACTTCACGAACATGCAGAAGAGTTCATTTGAATGAACTGTTAATAGCCTTAAAAAGACAATGGATTAAGACATTGGCATAACTGAATATTAACAAAAAAAGTGGTTCTGGAAAACAAGCTGTGGCCTCAAGCGTCATACGCCACCACTGTGCTGAATGTGCAGTTGAAGATAAAGTCATGATCAACCCGTCAACAGTGACAAGTCAAGTCAACAAACGATGTGACTGAATAGAAGTAACAGAAATACAAGAATGGCTTTTTTTTAAATCTCTATGAACACAATGGTGTGGCTCATTGTTCCAGGCCTGTCAGCTAAAATTAGATCACGGAGATTCTCCATTGAGAATAAAACACCTCTTCTCTTACTGCAAAAAAAAGTTAAATAAAGTTAATAATCTAATACAATACTGATTTGCTGTAATCCGTTTAAACACAGCCTGCCTGCATGTCACTACTAAAGCAAAACGGGAAAAATGCGTCATCATTAAGGCCACATTATTGCAATAATTGACTGTAGCGTTCAGTAATTGACTTTGTTGCTGTAATAAAACAGCTGGAGGGGACCAGAGGGCCAAGGTTTGGAGAATCATCTAGTAAAGTAATTGCAGCTATTGCGCATAAGTTATGGAGGGAAATGCTGATTTTGTTCCAGAGAAATAACCACTTGGACCCATTTGACATGCATTAGCTGTCATTTAAATATAAGGAGCTTGTTGCAACAGAAGAAGTGATATAATCCATTTAATGTCTCCCAGATAAAAAAAAGGTAAAACTGTAATTCCACAGGTTGTATTTCAAGATTTAAATAAGTTTATTGTCATACGCACAGTTAAAAACAGAGCTTTACTTAGTTGCCAGTCTTCCTTCATGTACAATGACAAAATTAAAATAGGTTACATTTAAAAATAAAATAAGCAGAAACAAAGAACTAAGAAAAAGGACTAATTGTACAACAAAGGCGCACTATGCATCGTGCACATATTGCAAACAAATATTTGTACGGGCTCTGTTTTTTTTTTAATCACTGGTGTGCAACACTGCATGGGGTTTTGCAGTGTCATGGTAGAGGAGGGATGAGGAGGAATACATCTTTAGCTTACTGAGGGGTATGGAAAGCACCATAACCAGCAAATTGCCCATTTTCCTTCACTAAGGTGCATTTACAGGGAAAGATCCTGCCACTAAAGCTTGTCCCAAGAGGAAACTGATATTCATGCTGGATGAGGAGAAACACCACAAGCTAATATACAGCATCTAAAATTAAATTGGTTCAGAGGGAGCTAAAACATTTGTTTACCGAGTTACTCTGCTCCTAGGAGATGAGTTGCCCTGAGTGAGAAATGGTTTATATTAGAGCCAAACAGATGCCGTGGTGGACGGCAGTGACAGCTTTGCTACAGGATGACATGTTTACTATAATTCTCTAACAACTACAGGGTGCTGGCATGGTCACTGTCGTCACGTCATGCAATCATTATATGCAACATGTTGCAAAACAACAGTTTAAAAGCTGACATATGCATTGCTTGCTTAAGCCATAAAAATGGCACAAGCGAGAGAATATATAGATCAATTTGTGATATGAGACAAGACATTGTCTTATATTTTGAATATCATATTTTGTGACTGTTTTCTTTTCCTTTTTAATGGCTGCATTCCAGTACAGCAGGGATTCTTAATTTGCATCACCCAGGGGCCACTTCTGTGAAATGGCAGGAGGCCAGGGGCCAGTTATAAACAAACATTAATTATTTATCAGATAAAATGAATAAATTAGGCATATCCAGTTTCAGCAGCCCTGCCTGGGTCAGGTGTACACTGGAGTGTTTCTAGGATTTAAGGACATTTGGGGCTTAGTCCAAACCTCTCTGGGGGGGTCTGGAGAATTCTCCCCTGGCACTTGTTTTGATAAACAAGCTCTATTATGATGCTTTTTTAAATGATCTCTGGCACCTTATTTACATTCAAAGTACACAAAAAATCCACCAGTGAATCATTTTATTTTCACTGTGAATTACAAAATAGTTGTGGGGCTCCCCTACACCCTATTATGGGCCAGATTTGGCCTGCCAGCCATAAATTGGGTATTACTGCTATAAAGTGACGTAATGGTGTCAATTTACTAGACTAGATAATCTACTACTTGCCTTCACCAACATAGTAATTTTATCCGCATAACTGACTTTTATTATTTATCAAATATCTCATTGTGTGAATATTATGTGAAGCACCAATTGTCAACCCACAATTTCATTATAATATTGATATTGGGATATTTGGTCAAACATGTTGTGATATTTGAGTGGCTATGGTTACATGCAAACCAGAATTCCCCTATTATTCTGACAATATTATAAATTTGAAGCGGGTCATAAACAGCATGTTTAAATATTCCCAATTAGGCTGTATTTTAGAATTTTGCATTTTTTCAGTTAAGACGTGGGATATGCCGGTATTATTCGAGATTAAGGAACATTATTTGGACAAATATACTGCCAATTCGGAATGTGAATGTCAGCTGGGGTTTTGTTGCAGTTTGTGACACACACAATCTCGTCTGCTTCCGGGCAGCTCTGTGCGTTGTCATGAACATGTTGTAAACAAACCAAATCACCAAGAGTTTGCAAAGCTTTGGGGTGGATATACGCAAATATTGCAGCACCGACCTTTTAAAGATGGTGAAGGAAGGGAAGAGAGAGTCAAGCTAGTCCACCAAAAAAATATTTTTTTTGATGCGAAGAAGCAAAATGATAAGCGGCTTCAGCTGTTGTACTTTTGCATATTTTATTAAGATAAGGAGCATATTAGGGCACGTTAATCGGAACATGGACGACTGCACGTAAATGGGAGTGGTAGTGAAATATTCATTTTCATTAGACATGTAAACAGCTTAGTAGATATATTGTCTGAATAAGGGCAAAAACAGGACTGTTTTGTGCATGTCAACATACTAATTTTCTTCATATCGCCTATCCCTGTTTGTGGCACACGTCTTGATGAGCAACTGGGCGTTACAGGCACAAAAATCATAGACTGTCAACAAAAAGTGAGTGCATCCAACCAAACTGCCACTTAGGCAGTGCAAATTGCTGCTATGCACCAAGGGCTGTGCAAAACTAATGCCGAATTGTCTCTGAAAGATCACGCTGTCCTCTGGGGGCCAAAGCCATTTGAAATCCCACTGCCTCTCTCTGTCTGCAGGGGTGTGTGCCAGTGTGTGTGAGACAGACACATCCTCAGTCAGACCTCCATCACTTCAATATAGCTTCAGCAGTTTCCCAGGCCAGTCATCCATTAAGCCTCTGATTGCTGAAGGAGGCCCTAGGTACACTCTGTGCTGACACCCTGGTGCCAAAAACAGCAGGCGGATCTCCACCAGCTTCACATCCTTAACTGCTTTTCATTCTCTGACCATCTCTGTCCTGCATGCCTGGTTACGATTTAGCATCAGTATCTTATTGATTTTTTGCTGCATTAGGTCACGACTGGGTATGCACAAAACAAGTGCAAAGCATGAAAACTGGTTGATGTTAAAGCTGTTTTACAATCGGCAATTATGACAAGCTGCACTAGAAGCATGACTGTTAATTAAGAAGGGACTTTGGTTCAGAGGATACCAATTGGAAATGTTTTGCAGAGAAAACTATGTTTCAACCTTAATTCCCCTTCAGTAGGTTTTTTATGTGGTTTCAGAATAAAATAAACAGGAGCTGTAATTTATCTGCTAAATACACTTAAAATAAAGTAAAATGTAGATGCACATTTCTAGTATCTCATTTAAAAAATATACACACACCCCATCCCCTTGAGGTTGTATAAACTGAAATAATTAAAGCTGTGATCTATTAAATTATGTAAAATTGTGAAATTGCTAACTTAAAATCTTTGCATCAATGGCATACAAGACAGATGAAAGCTGGCACACCATTTACATCAGTGATTTGCTCCTGCCGTGCTACTGTACCAGTGTCAGGACAGTAAGGTTGGCCTAATTCTTCTGTTTTGCAAAGGAAAAACTCATCTCTGTGCAACATCCTCCTCTTCCACTAAATCACATCTCCAGCTCCTAAATCCCTCTTCTCTGCTACCCCTTAAAATGAAATCTTGGGAAACTAATTGCGAGATATTTCAGAACACCACACATAACAGCAAAGATTGGGTCATCATCTTCCAGCAATTGCTGAGGGAATAGTGGGGGAACGGATTACAATCTTAGCCACATTTTCTGACCATGTAACACACTGAAGTGGTACTCAAACGAGATTTACATAGCTCTCGATTCCTTTTTTTAAAATACATACCCTGCAAGAACCATTGGTTGCTTTACTGGGAGTTATAACCAATGGAGTTGAAAACAGAAATCACTCATATCTTCCTCAGATTCTCTCTGTGACAGCCATTAAGGGAATCACTGTAAACTGGTTAAAACCTACTGTACAAACGTCTCAGTCAGGGGGTACAGCGCTTGTAGTTAATTCTTGAGAAGGTGGAGCCCTGCTGTTAGTCATAAGAAAAACACCCTTATTTTAATAACAAAAGCAGGGACTAATTCATCTTGTATCATGCCTAATTTTTGTAGGTAATAATATATTGGTTACAGAAATAAGCTGCAGATGCTTTGATTCAAAATACAACCAAAATTTTCTATAAATGCCATTTTTTTTGAGCCACGATAAAGGCCAAAATGTTGCCTGCAACAGATGGTAGGGCTTGTTGATTTCAGCCAAACCGATTATAATCGATTATGTCAATATAACAGCTGATCAATGTAGTCTTTACTCTATGTAGATCTTATTGTATACCTCATTCCTAAATGTTAAATTCTGTATTATCTCATATTTCAAGGTGTTTCACTTTACCGTTTCCACATTTTTACTATTGTAGCTGCACTCATTGACATATTTCCTTAAACAAGCATCAGCTTTCTGCCTTAAATGTAAACTAGTTTTAATTTTTTACAACAGTGACGTACAGCCATGGAACAGAGTTTGATGCACATCAGGTGCTTTGTGTAATTTGTTGGTACTAATTTGCACCACAATGTTTTGATGTGCGCTATTGTACTACACACTTGACCCTCCCTTTTATCTCTGTTTCATCCTCTATATGAGGTGAAACAGACGAGCTCGGTTTTCACATGTTTCTAACTGTGTCTGTTAAATCAAAATTCACCGTAGCAACACTTTCTCATTCACAATGCTGAATTTACAATGACGCAAATAACCTGTCAGAGGACAAGGTGTAAAGATGAGCTCCCCCTCCCTGGACTGCATCTATCAGCATTAAACTCTGACAGGGCTTCAATTCAAGCTCCTCTAAACTGAATACGAGTGGCTCTGCCGCATGTTAACTGTCAAACATTACGTACAATGACAGGCTCTGAGAAGTCCCCCCAACCGCCCTAAGAATTAGGTTCTGCCTTTGCTGCATTGGTGCAGAAACATATTACTCAACCGCATGCCGTCACAGCACATATTGAAAGAGAGGACAATGTAAAATAATATACAGCAATGAAAATACTGTACATAATAACACTAACATGCACAGGTCACATTTACACTCAGCATTCAATTTCTATGTGCATTCAAGCAACATAGCCATGCAATATTAGGCTGCAGCCAAAAGTAACAGGCGGTTGACTGAACAGAATGACATCCATGAAATTAATAAAGAGTACAAGATGGAAAAAATTCTCAAGCTAATGAGTGGTAAAAAAGCATGTGCCTATATGGCTGTGAGTGAGTGAATATGAGATAGGACATTGGCCATCTGCAATGACTGGCTAGTGTTTATATGGTAGAGGATGGAGAGTGTGCCAGACAGATTAGAGCGAAACACAGCTACTTAGCCATAAAACGTGGTCACCAGTCCAATACCACAAAAACTGGACTACGAATCCATCTGACAATGAACATACCACACGTACATAATTGCTCTGCATGCCTATAATTCTACAATTCATTTTATTCCTATCTATAAGATCCTAAAATACACATTTTATCACCATGCTGCTGGTTTGGACACATTTATTTGCACATGTGACAATGTTGGCATTCATGCGTATTTGCATGCTCGAACACATTTTTGTATGTTTTTTTTCCAAAGTCAAAAGTTGTGAATAAACAATTTAGCTCCTTTTACTTTATACAGTTTTTCTGTATAAATATAAAGCAAACAGTAATGCACATGTCCATATTTTACATATATTTATCCTCTAGATTTGTGGCTTTTTTTTAAAAAAAAAAAAATGCAAACGTGTTATCATAGAAATTTGTCATTTATAAGATATCTCTAAAACCACTAGTGTTAGCCTTCCTGTGACCCTTAAGTGGATAAACAGTTAGGCTAATGAATGAACGAATTAAACAATGAATGCATTTTTGCAAGTTATGTTTTTCATTCAAAATGGATTAACATTTCTCTCAAAGTTGCTCTATTTTCTTGAAGTAACCAAGTCAAATACTGGATGCATAACAATGCAGAGTTTGAATGGACAAACGGTTTAAGACATGTAAATCTTCTTTTTTTCTTAACTCAGAATAACAACACGTAAGAGAAGAAGGTTGGTAGTCACATTCATTAGGAGAAAATGTTGGAGAAAATGTTTAAAAATGTTGGTACTGAAATTTTCAGAATTGGGGTCAGAGGTCACTTACAAAGTCATTTCAGGAGAAGACACTGAAATTAGATAATTTTTAGTGTTTTCATCATGTCAAAATGTGAGTATCCAGCTTGTCAGTACTTCTCTTCTAGGCTTTCACACATTGGGTCTATATGAAAGTAATTATTACCATTAAAATGTACAAAGGGGGAGGTATAGTTGAGATGTGTATCTTTCTTAGCTGGGCTACAACATGTGGTTGTTCCCTTAGTCATTAGCAAAAAACAAAATCTAGGATGCTTGTCATATTTTTTAGGGTCAGGTATCACATGTATTAATGTTTATGGTGTTCATATCTTTTGAACAGAATAAGAGTAACAAGAGTTGGGTCACTATCTTTACCTGACAGTTTAGACTTCCATTGTGTGAAAGATTATCTATTATGGATGGAGTTTTGGAGGGATTCAAATGAAAGTAAAAAGTGTGACAACCATTCTCGCCTACTGTATTTTGTTGCTTGTACGGTTTTTGGCTGATTGCAAGCTTTCATAGCTGGACTCAAACTTTATTTTAAAACCTACAGATTTTTCATAGCTGTTAAGAAATGCTCCATCCATTAAGCAAATGCTTTAGCAAAATCACTGTGTGGATGACTGAAATGGCCTGGCAGGTTGAAAAAGAGGGAGATTTATTAAGGAAGGTAAGCTGTTAATCAATCCACTTTAACTTCCAAATGCCATGAACATCCTGCAGAGGAGACTGCACTTTTCATTTACTTCTTGAGTCACCTGTGTGATTAAAAGATCTTTTGCAAAGCATGCTTGGCAGGTTCAGTTACATTTATGAATGCGGCCAGGAAACCACGCGCTTAGATTTCACTGATTAGACGAAGCCGTCTTAAACAAAAAACTTAAAAAGCTCCTTGCAGCATAACAAATGATACCCACTAAGCAGGTTAGTATTGATTTCACAAAGGCTATCTAATCTCAACTTAATCTGATGAGTCAGGTAAGGACAAAAACATCGGTGGTGCAAACGCTGCAACTCCTATTGATTTTCTTCATTCAGCGTAAATTGAATGATCATTGGCGTAGGCGGAATTTTGCAACCCCGGGGCTTATGGGCGCCTATCAAAATGCAGTGAATAAAGTCAAAACATTTTATAGCTTTGGCTTTAATATACCTATTTACCTTGGTAGAGATGCCAATCATGCACATGCAAGACTGATTATTGCACAGTGTTTTTTTTTCTGGCAGAAACACTGATTTTCCTCATCTAAATATAGTTGGCTACGTCTGGCAGTGTGTGAGTGATGGCAGAAGAAGGGGATTGAGCGGTAATCATAGGCGCTCTAATTAGTGCTTTAGGCCTCATCTTCTGTAGTGTAGGCAGCTGAGGCACAAATAGATGTACTCCTCATGCCTGCACGTACACAAATACACACAAACAAATACACATTATCTATGCTATGCACATGCTTTTTGGGGAATATCCATGAGGGGTAGGCAGCTGCACAAAAGTCTAGTACTGGAGGAGTTTGTAGTTAAAAGCTTGGTAATTACGACGATTAATTTGTAAATTGCCACTATTAATCTCTGAGAGCAATCCACCACGAATAACAGTCTTATTTATTGATTCCGTAATTCTGTGCTTTCGGTTAACCTTTGGAGAATTTGAGGAGGTGGAAGCCACAGGTAAAGCCACCTTAATGCTGTTAAGCTCGACTGTGATAAGAGGCTGCTTTAACTGTCAGCAGCACATTCGATTCCAATCTTTGAGGCCGGACAAGGGTGACAGAACGACGGTAAATGACAAATTGGATGCAGAATTGTGAAGATGAACGGAGACAGGAGAGGAGAGTGGTGCTAAATCTGGAAAGCCGTGGCAGCACATCAGTGAGGAAACTTTTAAAAAGACACATGACAAAAGGGGGAGAAAAGGAGGAGAGGAGCTGGAAAGAAGATGATGGTGTGGAACAAACTGAGTGGAAAACAAGCAAGGATTTCCATAAGAAGAATCATATCACAACAACAACTTGTGTTATATGATGAACACTTTTGTACACTCGGAATACAATATTATTCTATGGAAGAAATGTTTCACTCACACTGTATGGTACAGTGTGGTGCAAAATTATCACGCTAAACATGCAAGTTTTTACTTTATGGAAGCAGTTTGTAAGTTTAAGGGGATTTGGCGTCTAGCAGTGAGGATTGCACAAACTCCTCCCGTTTAGAATTCCTAAATTGTTAATTTTTAGGAGGTTTCTTCTGTAATAACTTGATATATGCTCACTGTATTTCTGACCCAGACGTTCAGGAGGTTTTTAGCCAGTGATGAAATATCTGCAGGGGTCTCCTCCTCTCCAAAACAAACAGACTCGCTTATTTAAACCAGTAAAACACTGAATAAAACAGTTACAAGTTACAGGTCAGTATTTCTCTGACGGAGTTCATGTGTGTATTGCTAATGAGTAGTTGCTTTCCTGATAACTTAAGATCCAGGTTTCCTCTTCTTCTCTTAAACAAAAAGACTCAGTGTTTTTAACCAGTAAAAGTACTGAATAAAGTCACAATTAAGAAATCAGAGTTTATTTGCAATGCTCGCGTCACGCAGAGGCTGCTTACTGTGGTGGCCGATGCGAAAACATGAATGGCCTTATCTAGAGCCTGTGTTTTTTCCATTCTGGGCTACTGTAGGAACATGACAATATCTGTAAACAAGAACATGTTCCCTATTGATAAAACTGTTCATTCTAAAGTAATGAAAATGCAACATATCTTTTTTTTCAGGTGATTAAACACTGAACATAATCATTATATTCTATTTCTGCAAATACATCTCCCTCAGTCCTATACACTGAACCTTTAACACCTTTTTATCATGTTATGTAAAAACATACTGCGATCAGACTGAAATAGAGGCTGCTGCTAATTACCTGTCTGACGTGTTGATTCATCACCAGAACCACACAAACACACTCACACACACCACAACCTGTCCACATATTCACCACCCTTTGTGATGCCTGACTGCTGCCTTCTGTTTTCTTCTCTTTCCTGCCTCCTCTCTTAACACTTATCTTCAGTTTACACTGCATAAGCATCACACTGCTCGCCATCAATTTTCTCGTTACCTTTGGCTATTCGTGCATCTTTTCAGAACTGGTCGGGAGATCTTCTTAGCAACATCTGATCCACTCTGAATGAAGCGTGTAATTAAAATGGATGCTTGTCTGCTCTTGGCTCTTGCCCTTTAATGTGCTCCTATCTTGACATCACATTGACAACCCTTTTACTCGGCTGCTACCTGAGCACAGTCCTGTTGGCAGAAATGACGTGCTGTTGACTGCAGATTATAAATATGCAACGTGCATGAGAAGTCAGGGTCATGCTGATAGATGAGATATAGCTTTTTCAAAGAGAAGAATTGTCAGCCATCGAGGGTGTACATTAGAGAGCATCATTAATGTAAAATGGTGTTTGAACGGAAATGTGAAATAAATAGAAACATGTTTTTATCCCCAGCTGCTTTTCATTTCCTAAACCCACAGTGCAAACACCTAACTAAATTATTCTGTCACGCATCATTAGATTTTGGTAACCTTGTGTGTGTGTGTGTGTGTATGTTTTAATGACACACTGTATATTCGGTCTCTCACTTGTATCTGTGATTCATTTTGTTTGGGTTCAGTGTACCACCAGGATAATGACTTGTCTCCCGAAGAGCATTTGGGGAAAGCATTAACAACATGAAGCAAATAGATCTATCACACTGTGGAGCAGTGTGGTATATCAGGGAGTTACTGACTGTATACAGACAACATGCCATGTAACTGTGTCATTGGAAAATCTGCTTTGGTGCTTTGCTTGTCATGCCCTCTCCGTGTTAACACAGACCAGGCAACTTATTCTTCAGCTCAAATTTAATTATAACTCTGTGTGCTGGGGATTATGTAAAGTAAGTAAACATTAGAAGAGTGACACAGGAGGTTTCTCTCCTCAGGTCTCTGCAATTGTTTTCATGGATGATTAGTCATCCTCATGTTTGAAAATAAATGAAATACCAAACTGTTGGTAATGTTACCTATGTAGGGCCTGTTTCCACATTGTCCACAAAGCGTTTCTTTTTTTTTTTTTTTGTGGGCAGGAGGTATTTACCAATTGTTCAGAGAGAGCATATGTGAAGTTGAACGAGGGCAGTAATACGCACATAACGTAGCTGCAAGGCTTTCAAAAAGCAGCTTACATGAGGAAAAGGGTAACACCTGCTCACTTACTCCATGCTACACAAGTTTATCAAAGACAACATTTCAATCCTGCTTGGATCTTCGTCAGGTCCCGACGCAGATTCATTTTGTGCGGTCGCTCCAAGCGTTTCTAGTTAAAAGTCCCTGAACTTTAGCCACTTTCCATCCTGAGCTGTATGATATGTCAGACAGAGACTCTCAAAAAGACAGAAAACCCATTTGTGTGAGCAGATCAGCTGGACACTGAATGTTGATGATGAGTATTGTGGTTTTATCACCATATGCATTGTAAGGTTGTTGTTAATTGTGTAATCAACCCTCTGTTTACGTAGCGTTACATTAGCTACCTAGCTAGCGTTAACATCAAGATATTGTTGTCATATAAACAAAACCTACAGTAGCGTTTTGCGTTCAGCGTGTTGAACGCATGTTTTTAAAGAAAGGGCTGAGATAAAGCGCTCCCCAGCACCTTGCTGCCACTTTTCTGCTTAATAAAAACACAATGTTGACACGTGCCCTTAATATGGATGATCACTTTTGGGGAATATTTTATGCCAAATTATCAACACCAATAAATCAGTGTAATACTCCTTAGTTGAGAATAATAATAATTGTAACTCTTCAATCAAAGAGTTAATACAAGATAGTACAGTATAAGATAATACAAATGCCTAAAAATAAATAAAATAAATAAACTGCCACTGTGAGAGATAAGTAGATAATCAAACATGGCTATGTAAGTCTATCGGATCACATAATGTGTCGGTTACACTGTGAGCTTTTCACTGACAGAAACTGACATCTGTGGGAGACCAGTTGCATCTTTGTCAGATTATTTGTGGAGAGATTTTAGAGAGTTGTCAGCTGAACCACAAAGACCAAATCAGCATGAGGAAAAGATTTCAACTTCATGAACTGCAAGGTCTACTGTACTGAATCTGTTTGGACTGGAGCCATCTCTTTAATAGCAGCAAGCATATTTTAGTGACATTTATAATTACATTGTTTGCTGCACATTAATTTTCTTGCAACAGAATAATACTGAGAGCACAATAGATCTTTTGTAAGCTCTTCTCGATGGTTAATTACCAGGGATCATGCTATTATTTGGGATATATTATATTATTATTTGTGATTCACTGCAATTGAGCAGTGGGTAACTTACTGAATATTTTGTCCACCTATAGTATCCTGCGAACTGTTAGAATGAAAAGATACTGCTGCCAGCTGCTCTGTCGCGCGCACACGCACACGCGTGCACACACAGAGGACCTTTGTCTTATAAAAATGTGAGAAATTCTAAGTTGCCTTACAAGGCAGAGAAATAATGAGTAAGAGATCACCATATTTCCAGATGACATCCAAATATTTCAATAACACATTAGTATAGGTACAGATGTGTAATACAGTGTGTGATGTAAATACTAAGGGCTACAAGTCAGGGGACACTAATACTTCATTTTTATTCTCTGGACTACACACTATTTCTAGATTTTTGGGAGGGACTCTGATTTTTTACTCCACAAATTAGGTCTGTGAACTGCAAAATGTGCCCTCCTGATGACCTTTTGCTCCACTGTAGCAGGTAGGTACTGTTTAATAAGCTGCTTAGAGGTTAGAGGCTCCTTTTTATGGCATTAATTATGGACTACCTCTCTATCTGGAGCAGTAGATTTGCGGAGTCTTCTGTATATTTTAACAGGAGGAAAATCAAGGAAGCAAATGTCTACTATAGACCAATACAAGCCGGAAATATGCAGAGTAGCAACCAGGCCACCGCCAGTGTGGAGAGAGGTGAGGTCAGGGAGCAAATGAAAGGAGAGTTTAGGTTTTTCAGATATCTACATTGTATGCTGAGCACTGATATATCTTTCAGGTCAACTCCACATCTTTTAAAAACTACCTACATGAGCCCTGCCGGCTGATTTTATGTGGCCAGTAGAAATATGAAACACAGAAACATAAAACTGCTGAATCAAAAGCCGGCACACACAAATCTAACAACTTGGAACTCAAAAAGATTACTGAGGGGGTGTTGCAGAGTATTTGTAGCAACACAATGTCCTACATATAAATAGAGAATGATATGTGTTTTTTAAGTTCTCCAACAGAGCCTGTAAGTTTCATTTACAATCTGTGTGCGCTACTTACCGATGCTGCTTTGTTTTTCTTCCTAGGACACCATGACGTCTGCGCCCTGTCTCTGAGGGTAAGTGTACTCGATGATTTCAATATTTCTGTTGATCCAGTGAGAAATAATACAGATAGTTCTTCAGCAACTGACCTTTGTTGACCACTGTTGCACAAGCACATGCATTATGCATGTCCTATATACATATATGTGCAGATCGGTTTGTTTGCACGTGTGTGCACATGCTTGCATGCATAAGTAGCAGTATTAGGACTGATCACTGTTATACTTCTGCAGGTAATTGGCATTTTTCTCGCTCTTCCAATGAGGCCTTCTTTTGGTATGTTAATAAGCTCCTTCGGGGGAGGTTGCTCAATGCACTGAATGCAGTCGTTGTATTTTGCATATTGAGCATTCTGCTCCATAAGGATGATGGACAACTGTCACATTGTTATCGGGCCTTTCTGCTTTGAAGAAAATGTTTTCTTCTTTTCAGACAGTCTGACAAAAAATCTGTTTCTGTATTTTATCGCCCCCTGATTATGTAATTCTCCCTGTGATCAAGGAGAATAAGATCCAGCAAGAAAACTTCAATCCGACTTCTACATTAAAAAATGTTCTACTGTGTCCTGAATATGCTGAAATAAGTCACTGTTTTCATGCCAATTGTAAAACAGAAAATTAAAAAAAAGCTCAGGGGATCTTGTTTACTTTTGATATATTCAATGCCTAGACCTAATGTGTTATCTATAAAATCATTTACTTGCAAACAAGATTCTACAAGATATATTTTCTAATACATGCCACAGCCCTCAACATTTCTTTTTCCATATGCTCCTGTTAAAATTGTCTTCCTTTGTTCTTTTTCCAGCACCAACTCTGCCTCTGTGTTTGTACTTCTTTCTGGGAAAGACCCACCACTGAAATCCCAGAGGTGTGTGCCTGAGTTTCTGCACTGTAACTCTGAGTCATCATAATAAGTCGGCTGCTCCCATTCTCTTTGCCGGTTGTCATTCTGCTGCCTACACTGCATATCTGTCTCTGTCTCTCTCTGTCTCTCTCTGTCTGTCTGTCTGTCTGTCTGTCTGTCTGTCTGTCTCTCTCACACTGACTTCCAAAAACGCTTTTAAATATACATGTGTGATATGGCATGTTTTTTTGTCAATGTAAACTGCAAGTTTCATAATAATAATCAAAGCTAAAACGTCAACTTACGATCTTCAGAGGTTTCAACTGCATCTCTAAGTCTTCCTCAGCGAATACAGCTGACTCGGTTTTCGTTACTTCATCTATGTGTGGAGCCTCTTCCGCGATCCTTCTCTATCTGTCCACTGACTCCTGTTTGATGCAGAGGCCAGTTTTGCTCTTCACAGACACTTGAGGTTTTCTGTTTCTGATGTTCATTTGGTCTCTTGTCGAGGGTCGTCATCATCCTCTCCTTAAAAAAAACATGTTAAACAAAAAATAGAATATATCATGTATGTGTTTTTTTTAAATACAAGTTCCTTTCAGACACATTATGAATCAGAACAGAAAAGTGGACATCATACACTTACAGTGTTTCCCCTTGTAGGCCTAACCGATCAGTCAGCTGATGAAAATATTTGATTGAATGACTTAACAATATCATAACCCCACCAGGAGACTTGCATTCTGATTAGACCAACACAATCAGACTTGAAGAAATATCTGTACAGTCTGCGCTGCTCCTGGGATAAACTCTCATCTAGACTTCCAGTAATATCACTTGCCTATCCACCACTAATCAAATGTGTAATCATTCAAAGCTAGAACATAAAGTAGCTGAACAAATCTCTTTTATGCTCTCAGTTTTGGATTGATGAGAACAGCCTGACTTGGCTGACCTTGACAGTTAGGGTCTCTGATGAAAATGGAACTTCTGAAAAGGACAGCTCTTGGATGGTGAAATGCTGAAACGCTGCCATTGTGGCAATCCAGGCATAATAAAATGGTTTGACACATTTACTGGGTTTGAACCAAGCTCCTATACTTGGTTGTGGATCCACATTTGCCTTGTTGCACTCACTGTCTGTAAACATTAACGTGACAAGTTTCTCAATTTTGCATTCTGCTGTATCAATTTTTATATGACCTATTTGTAGAAGACCATGGTTTAACTTATTGTCTGTAAATAATGTTTACCTTACCATCACGGTAACCTAAACATTATAAATGTTGTAAATTAGTTGTAAAAAGTTACAGTATTGTTATGCAGCTGAAAGCAGAGACTGATTTACAATTTGTGGTGCATTCTTGTGTTGTCTGCAGAGTCCAGCATTCAGGAGTGACATCTAGCTGCCAGACAGCAGTGCAAACACAAACCACTGCATTTTATCACAACACAAAAGCTGTAAAAATGAGAATATCTAAATGTTTACCGTAAAAAAGTTCATTATTTCATTTCACAGTTGTGAGTTAGATAATTATTACAAAAAATATGGACGTTACGTCACAATACTAGGCAGCAAGTGAGTCCAAAAAAAATGACATGCGACACATTCACAGTGATTAGCTAACACCTGCTGCCAGAAAGTTTCAAACCTCTGCTGGCACATTTTCTCACGTCCGTCTAATGACAGTAAAGGCAGTTCATAGCAATGCACCCCGTGTAAAAAAATAAAAGCACTTCTTTCATTACGAAAAGAAAAATAAGGTTACCTGAAGTTTACCTGAGACGAGAGCCAAGTATCCATCTCCATTTATACACAGAAAAAGTCAGCGCGCCGCCACCTCCTCAATGTGTGCGCCTTTTATTGTCAATTACGGTAATCGTTAGTTGTTTGGTATGAATGCCTGACAAATAATAGCACAAATGATACCTACAATTTTTACAACATTGCTACATTTTAGGCGCGAAAATTCAACATCTAAAAATCATACTGAAATACTCCCGAAAAGACTAAACATACACAGATATGTGGCAAAGATAGAACTGAATGGATGACGTGTATGTAAGGGTCCTTCGGACTTCCGGGTGTGTATAAACAGATAGCAAACGGACTCGCCTCGCCTGGAAGATGTGAGTTTCTGCATTTTTTGCGTATTTTACCCCTTAATACATTGTACATTTATTTGCCAGCATCACAGTGGTAATAATGCTTTTCTCGTCCTCTTCATTAGGTCTAAAGTAACGTTTAAAATCACCCTAACGTCGGACCCCAAGATGCCATACAAAGTGTGAGTACACTGACAGCTCAGCAGTCTCAGCTGTTCATTCTGCTACATTTCACGTTTTTTGAACCATTTTTTTTTAGTATTTTTAGCTTACCGTCACCGCAGATTTCGGTATTTCATAGTGTTGTTGAAACCTGTGCTGGTGTGTTTAACAAAAGCTACAGAAAATGTGTTCAGTGAGGCAACATCTGTTAGCGTAAAGCTGTGATTCACATGCTGACACTGAATAAAACGGTTCACCAGCCATCAGCTCCGTTAACTTTTTGACATTTTATATAGAATACGGTTAGTAATACAGTATTTTTTGAGTTCTATTATGAATGAAAATGACCTGTCACTTTGTCACTCGGCGATATTTTTCTGTGACAGCTTTGAGTCAAAATCAAAACAGATGGCAGACAGGAGGAGCAGCGACAGAAATAATCACAGACAAGCTAAATGCACACTCTTGGGCAGGCTGTGAGCAGTGTATTTATACTAGTAACAAGTTATGGCTGCGACATTCATTTTGCAGCATCAGACTGATTACAAAAAATACAGACAGAAATAGAAATGGTGGAGGGGGTCATCCTGTATAGGAAAGGATCCATAATATTTAGGTATGCCACTCTGTGTGCAGTTTAATTCATGTTTCTTGTTTTTTTTCTCAAGCACAAGTATGTTTTTAGACATCCGGAAACATTTGACGTGATGATTAGGGTCTGATATGTTTTTTCTGCAGAAAAAAAAGAAAAGCAAATCCTTAAATGTCATCTATTTCCTCTCTTCATTGAAACATCCTCAGTGTATAAATATACATGTTGCTGGAGAAAAAATGTCTCCAACTTCACTGTAAAGTCAGTTTTTAGTGTATGTACTTGAGGCTTTATGTTTTTACATCACACTTATAATGCATACAATCTTTTTGCGATTTCACATAATTATTAACTTGTCTTAAACTCAGATTGCATGTGTGCAAAGAAAAGCTTTCCCCATTTAGAAGATTAATTTGAAAACTGTCTTTCAGAGTCAAACTTGGCACGTCAGCACATTTTGGAGTGGAGGGGGATTTCATGCAGTTACTTGAAAACACAATTACATTTTTGATTGCTTTAATTATAATCTTGTCACTGCAGATTAAGTCATTTTACTTTGAAGTGCATAGACAGTAGTGCTTAAATATTTGATTCACTACAATTTTCTGGTAGTTTTAAGCAGTGTGTAGGCATCATGATCCTAGAAAGTGGAGGCCCTATAAAGTGCTAACATTTGAATAGTATTTAAGTGTGTGTACAGCTCTGTCACTATAGCTTAATACTTTAACGGGGTATGATTTACAGCTGACATGTTTTGATTAAAAGCATCAAAACTTAACTGGCGTTCCTACATAACAAATGACATAATGCAAAATGCCAGCAATAGACTCACTTAAAAAAAACAGTCTTGCATTGTGTTTGAATTGACATATTTTAGATCTCTTTGATTTCTATCTTTGTCCTGTTGTTAAATATAGTGCTGGAATAAGCCACGTTGTTGCCAAAAACAGCATATCTGCCATAGGTCAAACAGATTTTGAGAGATGAAAGTCAACAGTACATCTGAGTGTGTTTTTGCCCCACACCTCATAATGTGTGTTCAAATTTCCCAACAGAGCTTCATGCTGAATTTTGACTTGAGTACTTGCAAATAAGTAGTTACAAAATACTGAGGCTGTGCAGATGATTCCAGCCTTAACGTGCTGACAGAGAGTCAATTCTCTAATGAGGTCAGACATGGTCTCGCCGTAGCTGTTTAAGCATTAGCATGAATAGAGGGATAATAATGACAGTAAATGAGGCATCGTATTAACACTGGCAGAGGACTGAACTTGAGCACAACATCAGCTTCTGTTTTATAATCACCAGTCACATTCAAACAAGTTACTGCTCACTCGCTTGGTCTTTATAATGTGACAAGCTTTCACTCCAACTCATAACGCTGGAGCTGCAACTTATGCTTTACTGCTCTCGGCTACTTGCTGCTGTGCCAAATGATTTTTTCCCTATGTCACCACAGTTCCTTCTGCACTAATTTAATTGCTAATTGCATCTCTGACCCTGTGATTTTTTTTTTTTTTTTTTTTCCAGATCTCAGAAAAATATGTCTGTTGGTTTCTGTTTTTTTATAGCCTTTAGTGGGTGTTGGCACTTCCTGCTGATAACTAAACCGCAGGATTCATTGCAGAAGCATCCCACTGAAAGTGTATAAATTCTTATCCTATAAATGGTCCCATGTACTCTGACAGAAATTAATCTGGCTGAAGTTAGTGTTACACATAAATTGGTCCTCTTTGGAAGTTTTTCTTTTGCTCCTTTGTGCTCTGTGGAAGTCAGAGTGAATGGTTAGCTACAGAATTGTACTTCTAGAGCTGTTAAGGTGAAAATGACTTGCTCTACAACACTATAACAGCTCAGACACTTGTCGATCGAAGCTCAGGCCAATAGGTTGAGAAATTACATTTAATCATGAGGCATTCTTCCATTAAAAAAGTCAAACTTTGGGGGATAAAGTAAAGGCTGGATTTTATGGTGGTTTTAAAATCCTGTTCAATGCTTTGATTTGTTACAGATTAAGTGTCCCGGACAGCACGCCGTTCACAGCAGTTTTAAAGTTTGCAGCTGAGGAGGTAAGCTTACTCTTGTGTTATACTATAAATATGTTATCACCAGCAGGGAGTGAGGTGGAGTATAACTGGACATTATTAGGAAAACTAACCATAATGATATTTTTATTTGGGACTGCGCAGCGTTGATTTTAGCCCTAACATCCTGTAGATGCATATGGCATAAAGGTGCGTGCTTTAATGTGTTTGAGGTAATTTACAATTCCTGCAATAATTGCACAGTTGGTGCCCCAGAGAGTATTTATTTATTTATTATTTAATGCAGATTTAGTTAAAAAAAAAACAAAAAACCTGATGCATTAACATTGACATACGCTTAAAACAAGACTCAACATTTGTCAATTAAAAGACAACCAAATAAGGGAAAGGCAGAAAAATGAAACTGTAGTAAAAAATGTTCAAATAATGATGATAACAAAGGCAAAAAAATACATATGTACTATATTAGTAGTTCCTCCTGCAGGAGATATGCATACAAGTACTAAAACATGTAAACATATTGTACTAAGGGCGTCATGTTGCAGTGGTTAGCACTGTCGATCATAGCAAGAGGGCTCCAGATTTGAACCCGCTGGCCTGCTGAGAACCTTCTGTGTGTGTTCTCCTTGTGCCAGCGAGGGTTATCTATGGGCTCTCCAGCTTCTTCCCACAGTCCAAACACATGCAGGTTCATTGGTGACTCTAAATTGTCCGTATGTGTGAATGTGGGCACAAATGGGTGTTTGTCTTTATGTGTCAGCCCTGTGAAAATCTGGCGACCTGCCCAGGGTATACCCTGCCTCTCACCCAGAGTCAGTCTGGATAGGCTCCAGCCAGCTGCAACCCTGATCAGGATAATTAATGAATGAATTAGGTACTTTCATGGACATGCACTTGAATGCACACACTCAAGGTCAAGACAGTTTGTCTGTTTACAATGAGAGTTGAATTTCATGATCTGTTTGTTTTATTTGTTTTTAGTTTTATATATGTATCAGTATTGGCCTCAAAAACTAGTATCAGCAGGGCTTTGATCTCTACATGGCCTTTAACCAATAAAAGAAATCTGATGTCAGCAGTTGTCAGTAGTAGACTTTTGCAAAACTAAATTTAGGTCTTGGTGCGTTTCAGCCTCCTGATAGGACAGATTGGCTTACACTTGTCTATAGAGGCCATGTACAGCTCATGCATAATTGTGACCCAAAGCCTCTCTTTAGGCTATTTTCTTCCACTGGACTGGAGCTGCTGCTGAGGGGCTGATGTGCCGCTTTTACAATTTGTATATTAGGTGTTTAGTGCTTCTATTATAAATAGACTGTTTTGGCTGATCTGTTGGACAGAGATGCAGAAAAATGAAAAGATAAAGACATGACTGAAGATGTTTATTTTTAATATACCAGCAGTTGGTGATTCAATCTCAGTCATGTGGTGGAATTTGGGATTTTACTGTAATCCTTTATAAACTATATTTTATCTGCCAATTTTACACTACATGAAACAAACACCCTGTCTTTTCTGATCTAAACTGTATTTCATGCATCCTGCTTGGGCTACCTGGCAGTAGTTTAGTGAGCAGCACTTTGTTAACCTTATCTCTCCAGTGACAGACTGCCCCCTCTATGCTTTCGCTGCAAATCTCACCAGCCCACATCCTCTTCTGTCGAACAGTGAAGTAGGACATGTTTTGTGACCATGCTGAGTGATTTGCTTCCAGAAATTGAAGCGTGGCTATCTTCCCCTCAGGCTCTCTCCCTAACTGTTTGTATGAGTGTGAGCATGCACGGGTGAATTTGTTTGAAAACGCGAACAGTCACGTGTCTGTCAAATGTTAAGACAAAATGCAGTACACAGCATTTTCTTTCTGCTGCTTCCACCAACTTTGTTTCTGAAGACATCCTAACTAAAGCCCCAATTTTGAAGTTGTCACCCAACAAAGTCAGTGAATCTCAGTGCGCTGACTCAGTGGATGAGGCTTCCCTTTTTGATGATTTATTCACACTACATCTTCAGGCCAAGTGGAAATGGGTTGCAACATGTCCCTGGTTATTTTTTACCCCAAATATTTTTGTGCTGCTGAAATTTCTGACATGTCAGTGTTGTGAATTTCACTGATGCTTAATTCTCTATTTGATTTTCTTTCACAGTTCAGAGTGCCACCTGCAACCAGTGCAATAATAACAAATGGTGAGTTTTGGGGGAAAAGTCTTTCAACTAATGATTTTCTGTCTCTTTTGCAAACTACTCCATGTGCAGGAGTGACATGTTTACCAGTTTGGCAGTTATTAAGGACTTTGTGACTTCAGAGAGAGTGTCATTCTATGAGACACAATGCTCTTTGACAGAAATGTTTGGAAACTTAGCTGAGTTTCAAAACTTCAACAACAAGCTGTGAGATTTGAGGAAGCTCTAACAAAATCATTCTTTGAACTGCAGTGTGCAATGCTGGTGAATAGTGTCAAATCAGATAACGATATATCATGATGAACGCTGAAAACGTTGTCATCTTCCTTTTGGCGTGTTTGTGCTGTATTGCAACTGAAAGCCAAAATGATTTACTCAACTATTACTTCATGTCTGAAACACATAGGATGCAAATCCAAGTAAATTTAATTAATAAGACAAAGGAGAAAAATCCTTGTTGTCTCACTGTTTTACTTGTTTTAAATTGTGATCTGAGAGATAAACTTAAAATGCGCCTACATTTTCTTTACATTACAGTACATTATCAGACATAAGGTTCCTTTAAGTCCTGTGGTTTCAAAGGAAAAATTGCTGTGTTTCTATCATTTTCAACTCCCAGAAAGTGCAGCTACTTTGACCATCAATCCACAGACTACAAGCAGTCCTCTGTTTCTCCTGCTAATTCTACTGAAGAGGCATGGAATAATTTATGACCTTTAGTGATCTGTGCCCGCTATCAGTGGGAATTATACGATCTCAGTCCCTGGACCCCACAACACAGTGGCCAATAATTGACACAATATTTTCACATTAGAGACAAGTAAAGTTCGCTAGCTAATTCAATCTAATTAGAGCTTAAATACAACAGAAAAAAATATTAAAAATATATCATACTTCATATACTGCTACCAGTATTACCTCATAAGTCAGTTGAAATGTGATTATTTTATGTGTGATTAATGGGAACCTATTGTTTTTGGGTTCATACTTGCATTAAAGGTTTCTACTAACATGTTTGCATGCTTTAATATTGAAAAAACAACAACATTTTCCTCCATCTGTCTGTGCTGGAACATTTGTATTCAACCCTGTCTGCTCTGATTGGTCAGTATCAGGCATCTCTGTACTGTAGTTGCAGCCAGCGGAATGATTATAAAGAAATCTGCATATAAAGAAATCTGACAAACTATAATGTCATACTGTTGCCGGAGTAGAAAAAACTGTTGGAAACAGATTATTCAGAACAGCCTGACGCCTGAGGTTTTTTGTTTACAGAGATACTTCCACAAACATTTACCTCATTATTTAAAACGTTCACACAGTACAAGATGAACATCCATCATTTGACACTATATATGTGTGTGTGTGTGTGTGTGTGTGTGTGTGTGTGTGTGTGTGTATGACAAATAACACAAAAAGGTATAATCATTAAATCTTGTGCACTGTAATTAAGTGATTTGCTTCTTCTTACATTTTTTGCTGGTGCTGGATGGTTTTGGTAATCCATGGTTTCTGGTTGTGGAATGATTTAACTGTACCCTTAAAGTATTGAGGCTAAAATTCTAAAATTAAACTAAATTCAAGGAGATTGGACTCTGGCTGGCAGAATAATGGCCAATCAGGAAAGTGTTTATATGAGCTACCCAACAAATGTGTATGTCTAAAATAACCTGAGCCAGTAAAATGTAAACATACTCAGCTGAATTCATCGCCCTACAGAACACTTGTAAATACAGTTATAGTAATCACCAGGACAAATTACAGTAAATGGCTTTTGTGGCTGAAGGAAACTTGTTGTCTCTTTCATTGTTTCCCAACAATTAAACCGTGCAGCGCCACATAAAAACTGATTTTGTTTTTGTTTACCTCTGCTCTGCATTGATAGTGATAGGCAATTGAGCAAGAGTAGTTCAGTGAATGTATACCTGATGTATTCTTTCATAGAAAGATGACATTTTTAGGGCACTGGGGGAATAATTGGACACAGGACTGTGCCAAAATAAGACTGATATGAGATTTGGGTTAAAATGGTTGGAGATATGACTGTAATGTCAAATATGAGGTTTAGCTTTATCAGTGCAGAATTAATGACTGGTCGGTTATTATTCCAGATGGAATTGCCTGCTTCTGCACTCGCTCTCTTTTTTTCAACATCATTATGGATAAACTGGTGATATTGTAAATTATATTTTTTTTCATTTCTGTGCTCGTGTCAGTTCCCTGACAATCTTCTCGGCTCACACTGGGTTGTGTTTTCTTTCATCTTGCAGATGGAATAGGAATCAACCCTGCCCAGACAGCAGGTGAGTTGTTATGTTGTTTTGGAGCCCATGCCTATGATAATCCTTTTCTTCACAGTAAGAGAGGCTTTTGTAGAGATATTTTTTTTTAAAAAATCTCTACAAAAGCCTCTCTTAATGGCTTAAGATGTTGTTTTTTCCTTCTATTCAAGTATATGAAGGTTCTTGGAAGCACAATCAACCTCGGGGCTTTTTTAAGCGCTTTGCCACTTGTCAATGTGCTTTCATCAAAGCAGGACTGGAATATAATATGTTTCATAATGCACTTTGGTAATGCTGGTGGCACTGTGTTAATAGTCTAAAAGATTAATTTGATAGAGCCCCCAGAGGCAGTCACTTATGTGGGTGGTTCCACAAAGAAGGCAAAGAAATGTTAGGCTTAATATAAAAAGCCTTACTTGAGGGAACATAACAAATCGATCTGGGATTGGGCAGTTCTAGCTAATTTAATCTGCGTTATTTAAATCAGATATGAACAGTGCTGTTAAATTGGTATTAAATCTGTAGTCTGTAACTTTAATAAAAACAACTTTTTAGCATATTTTCTGTCACTAATTATCCACTCAGCATCACATGAGACCGATAACCTTTGAAAAAATAATTTAAAAAATTCCTCTGCACTGTCCAAAATTGCCAAGCCAAAAACTAAGCACCGCCCACTGGACTGAGTAACTTTCTCATTTTGCAGTTAAACAGTAAACTAAAATATCTTTCTGCAAACATTTTAGGCAAGAAATAATCAATACGGCTACAGAATCTGAATTCGTATTTGAGCAGCGCTGCATCGTTTGACAGTTTTACCTCAATTCACAAACCGTGATTAACATAATGGACAGCTGCGTTAGAGACTCCTCAGCTCTGATTGGTTGTTTTTCAGTAGCTTCTAGCAAATGCTGTTAGAAGCACAAGAAGTGGAGGGAAGAACCTGATTTCTTACCACAGACTCTCTGCCTCATATAAAACTGTGGATACAGTTAAAGTTTCAACAAATATGACTAAAACATACTTTTGTAAAAGTTACCAACTGTATCTTTAAAGGATACCGAGCAGGGACGATTGATTGAAATTGTTAAGGAGAGAAATGTATGACTCAGACATAGGCAGAGCTGAAAACCACCTAAAGGGTTTTGACTCATTTGCTAAAGCGTTTACCATGTAACTGTGACATCCTGAGTTGGACTCTGCCCCATGACTGTTGCCCAGTCTCTCATCTTTTCTCTCTCTGTATTCCAATTTTTTTCAGAAGGGCAGGAGAGTCCAAGCTCATGATGCTTTTCTGGGAAGGAAATTTTGAAAGTCTTTATTTGTAGAGTACCTACTGCACAAAATCTGTCTTTGACCTAACGGTGATGTAATATTGCACCATAATGCAAGGTTACATCACCATTTGGGTGCTAATTTGGATTTAGATTTATGTATTCTGGACCACAAATCATGTTATGAAGTAAAAACATAAAATGAGACAACAATACAAAGGTAAACAACAAGAATAGATGGTTTGCACAAACTGAGTCGAATAAAGGGAGGCAGAACATTACTCATAAAAGCACCCAGTTTACATATTGTCCTTGTTTTGTCTGTATAAATAATAATGTATGTTTATACATGGATGGGTGGTTATAAAGTATTTAGGCAGGTACTTCTTCCTTCTCCTAACAATGTTTTTGTTTTCACATTTAAACAAAATATGTAAATCATCACCCAGGCGGTTGTCATTACATAAATGACAAAACCTTTTATTTATTTCTAGACCTTTCGATCTTTCTTCTATTATTTTTTCTGCAATAAGAAACTCAAAGATTACAAATTGCATCTACATTAAGGTTAAATAAGCTTGACTTACTAAAATAATCCATACTAAAGTGACATTTCTGTGTTGGAGCAGGCCTCCATGCTTGTTTGCATGGAAACGGTGTTTACTGATTCATTAATATAGATGCAGTGTCTCCAGAGGCAGCGCTTAATGTTAAATTAAATTAAAAAGCAACCTCTGACTGGAGGCAAACAACTTGCACCAAGCTGTTGAGTCAGAATTCACTTGACTTAAGATTCCCACATTATTGCCAAGCCCTGGTGAATCACTTTTCCTCTTTGTCAGCCTCCTTGGTGTTTCCCCGAGGTTCATACTTAACTGTGTAGCCGGGTAATGGATGAGTTGGTTTTCTGCATAGCGCAGGATAAGGTAAATGCCTGCTTTGACTGAAGGCAACATTGAGCCTTTTTCTGCCAAGAAAGGGAAGAGTGGTGGGCATTCACAACGGCTTTTTATCTGCGTAACATTGGTGCTGCCAAGAATAGCCTCAGTTCAGACACCTCTGTCAAATTGCTGTTTTTCACCCACTACAGCCATTCTACCTCATGTTCACAGAATTGAGTACACGGCAGAAAGTGAGCCGATGTAATTTTACAATCTCTTTAGCTTCACACGTCTTTATAGGACTAACATCACACATTTTCTGCGGTATAATGACAGCATACTTATACCGATGGTGCTGGGAATGATTTAAACATGTATGATGTCTGCATTATTGCTGATTGAATGAACAAATTAATAACTGAGATTGCTATCTTGGTTCCATAATGCAGTATAAATTATAAAACATTCAAATTAACTCACTGTGTGAGCTCTCTATAGTCCTGATTGCCCCCTAAGTTGCCACGATAAAAATTAGAAAAATTAGACCTCAGGAAATCTTTATCCTTGAGTTTAGACATGTCCTCGACTTTTTTTTTTTAGACCTTTACATTTAATCAAAATATCTGTGTAACTACCAAACTTGTGTACAACTTTGTGAACAAATCTGTGAATTTTAATTACAGTGTCTTATAATTTATCTTCGTATCAAGGTTTAAGCTTTGTGGATGCAGTTATACAACTCAAGTCATATACTGTAGCTGTCAGTGTTTTTCATCCATATTTTAGACAAACCATCATTTCTGAGTCCATATTTCTCTCCCAACTGGTGAGTCGACATGTTGTTTGCAGTGCATCAGCTTCAGTGACAGTAAAACCCCTTATCAAAGAACCCAGATTATAAACTGTGATCTTTATGTGGTGCTCTGTCCTGTGTTGCAGGGAACGTGTTTCTTAAACACGGCTCAGAGCTTCGCATCATTCCCAGAGACAGAGTGGGAGGACAAGGAGACTGATGCTGCTTTTCCTCGTTGACAGCATAATGACTCACACCGGCAGAATCATATAACACTTGAGACCTAGGAAACACCTCAGCGTGTTTCATATTTTTTTTTCTGGCCCACAACTGACAGTGACTCACATGAGAATATACATATATATATATATTTAAACTTAATGACATGCATACACACTTGCATGCCCCTTGCTTCTTCATTCTCAGTCAAGTTTTTTTTTTTTCTGTATGTGTAGTTGCATCAAAAGATTGGAGTGGCATCAAGAGTTTTCAGAGGTAATGAGTAATTAAAAAGCAAACGCAGCAGCTGCATCATGGGAAACATTTCAGCTAAGATTAACAAACAACAATTCTAGCTTTTGTATCTTTGTAAAAACAACGACAAATGCCTATTTTGCAATGTTTACCTTTGTTTTTATTAGCATTGTTAATATGGTAAAGTGAAGTTTTTAAAAGGTATGCAGAACATGATTTAAAGGACCATTGTCGTTATAGTAAGTGGCTGTTGATACTCGAATTGTCACATTAGCGGTTCTTTTCTATGTCAGGCTGTTATCACTATTCCTCAAACACAAGATAAATAAATTTGCATCATTGATCTGTACTGAATGTGTATCATGAACCCACTCCTTCCATATTTAGAAGTTTACATTTCAGCTAATCAAAGGACATATTGTTCATCTGTCAAACTGCAGGCGCGTGGATCTTTGCTGCCCTCTGTCAGGTTGCATTTTAACATCAGTTTGTGCTCACCCAAAGGCCTTGCCTCTCTATTTTCAAGCCATGTATTATGCCCCATCTTTGTACAATAAATATAAAACATTACATTAATTAGGAGTTAAATCAGGTGCTGACGAGCAGGTGGTGTGAAAGCAAGGCAAGCGTCCAAAAGGCTTTAATTAGAATGCAGAGGCCTCAGAGTGTCACACAATAACTATCACTGAGGTTCATCAAACACCAAAAACACCACTTTTTATCTGGGAAATAAAATGTTTGACTGCATTTTTTCATGCTGAGTGTTTTCTCCTGGCATGATCTGCTGGCAATTTGAAATATCAGTAAATAGAAGATGCACCTTTATAATAAGCCTCCAAATAATCTGATTCCAAAAAAAAACATGATCAATGGGAGGAGCAGTTGTTTTTTCTGAGTTGTGTTTTATTGTTCCTCTGACTGATTAATGAGGGAAAACAGCTTATTATCCTCTTCACATTAATCAGTATTATCATAGAAGGTGTGGGTCATTTGTTTTTGAATTTGCTCCCTTTCTCCACCAAGGAAAAGCATACTTGGTAAAGAAAAATGGGCTTGAGAGAATAATGGAGCGTGCATGTTGTAATGCGCAGGGGAAAGCGCACCGTTGTGTCTCACCATCCATTAGGATGCAGACTCAGATGGGGGGGCTGGCTGCTGGAGTGCCATCACAAATGGATTTTCTCATTTATTTTAATCAAAGTCGCTGCTGGGCACATTCACCAGAAATTTACTTCAGAAAAAGGAGAAGACCACAGAGTGCCCTGGATGCAGCAGATGTTATCTATCGCAGCGTTGGCCTAAATAAGGCCTAATTACTGCAGTTGTTTGCAAAATACAAATGTTATGCGTACCTGGTTAAAATGGTGATTAAAATCTTAATAATCCAACAGTTTTTCTTAATAAAAATGCTTGACGTAAATACTTGACATTTTCACATGATGACTAAGCATAAGAATAAAAGATAACGGGTTCGTTTAAAACGAGAAATCATCTCTTTTCTTCACGTCCTCTCATTCTTTGCTCTTTTAGGCATGAAATTAATATTTCACACTTAAACATAACGGCTGCTGCAGTTTTAATCTTTACGAGCAACGAGGTAGAAAGATGCTTCATAATCACATTTCAGGTTGAGCTGTCTGTCCCGAGCCAAGTTCAGGATGAACTTCTTCTCACCGCGCTGGCTCACTGTCGCCTGGATGAAGTTCTGACTGGGACTCACACAAGAGGAGAGTTTCTTTTGATGTGCCACCACCGCATCAGCAGCAGAACCATTCCAGGCGTCTGCAAGTCCATCATTGCTCCCAGGAAACATGTTTTCAGGCAGCCTCCAGACGGACAAATGATAAAACGTAGTCTAGTGGTTCTGCTGTGGCACAGATCCTGCAGGCGGATGTCCATCGTGGACTGTGACAACTGTGGGAGTCTTTTAGTTTAGATGAGGCAATGCAAAGAGAAATTGGAGAGAGAATTCATGAGTAGCTGTGGGTTGATTTAAAGTTTAAGTGTGTAGGATTTATGGGGAGTTACTGGCAGGAATGGAATATAATAAGTATGTTTTAGTTATGTAAAAAATAGGAATCATTGTGTTTCCATGGAGTCTGCCATGTTGCACTGCCATCTTTTTACAGTAGCTCAGAACAGAAAAACCAAACATTCAACTTTGTGTATCCACCACCAGCATGGCACCCCGTCCATGACAAGCAACATCAGAAAAACAGATTGAAAGTGCTTTATTTAATCTGTTACCTGTTTTAATCATCTGGTCTGTTTGTTTGAAGCAGAAGAGACCTTTGTGCATAATTCACCCCCTGATAAATATCTCCTGAGTACAACAGAGGATTAGGGCCATGTTAAAAAAAGAGTTTTGACATTTTGAAAATAAAGTCATAACTTCGTGAATAAAGTCATACTGTTATGAGAAAAAAAGTTGTAACATTATGAGAAAAAAGTCTTAATATTCCGAGAATTAAGTCCTAGTTTTACGAGAATTTTTTTTTTCTTGTAAAATAACAACTTTATTATGTAAAATTAAGACTTTATTCTCATAACGACTACTTTCTTGTAAAACTACAACTTTATTCTCATGATATTATGATTTTTTTCTCACAATATTACAACTTTAGTCTCCAAGTCTCTTTTTTGGTCCTCAATGTGGCCCTTAAACTGGTACCTGGGCAATGACACACAGGCTGACGGTCGGCCGACAGTCTGTCGGTCAGTGTCTGTAGCACTAGTAGCTCCCGTCGGTTTTTTTTTTTTTTTTTAATTTGACCGATTCGGCACTTTTGGAGACAGGGGAGCCAATCAGTGAGTGAAATCACTCTGATTGGCAGTTCATCTCAGCGCACGAGAAGAGAAACGGAAGTGAGGAGTGTCAACAAAGAGCTAAAGTCAAGAGAGAGTGAAATTTAAACAAACTTGTTTTGTAAGGTAAGACCGTTTTTCTTCAGCCATTGTGCTCTTTAACAGAAACATTTCCTGGTGGTTTGTGCTGCGCGGTAAATATGCTGTGTACTATCAACTTTGGATTATGTACTTAATGTGCTAACTGGCTAACTAGCATCATGAAAGTTTTCCAGTTTCCCTTTAAAGATGGTGAATAGACAGCCACCACCTGCTGATATGGAGATTTATTTCATCCCATGCAGTCGCTTAACGTACATGTTGGTTGTTCCGTCGGCTATAGTATTTGAAGTGTGTTCATTTGCAACTTTTTGGCCGAGACACAAACGACACAAGAGTGGACATTTGTAGCTGCTCAGCTGGAATTCTAACCGGGATATCATAGAAGCCACATGGGAGAAGTTTCACCCGGTAGCAATCTGCAATACTCACAGCTAAATGCCATTAAACCTTTGAACCCTGAGCACATTGGTTTGGTTTAAAAACACATTTAGAAACGGACAATAATCAATTTGGCAAATAATGTTCCTAAAAATTGCAGGAAATTAGTAGAATTGCAATCTTATTTTTAAAAATTATATATTTAAAAATAATTTTTTTTACAAAATTATTTTGAACGCAATTTTGTAGTCATTTCCTTGATTTTTTAAAATTATATTATTACTATTATTGTTATTTACTTTTTCTTATTTTCTTGTACTTTCTTTCAATTATTTTAGTTTCAAATGCTTAAACCCCACACATTGCTCTGTCAGTTGTTGTTGCTGTCTCTTTTGTAGTTTGTAAACCACAAGACAGTTGCTCAAATTGTGGCTTCGAATTTCAAAATTCACAATTAGTAAACTTGTCACATTGATTGATTGATTTCTCTTGTGATGAAGGTTGGCCCATGCACAGCTCATGATCTGAGAGTGGTTTGAAGTCTCCAGTTTTGTTTTATAGTTTCAGTTTGACATGCAGAGAAATAGCAAACAGGATGCTTACATGGAGCTGACATAGTATTGACTGATCGCAGTGCATGAAGCTCTGTGTGTGTGTGTGTGTGTGTGTGTGTGTGTGTGTGTGTGTAAAGTATGGAGGAATCAAAACCCACTTGCTATAAAATGGGTTTCCCCACTGCTTTATAAATGACATGTTGAGCATGCTCCTTGCCCCCGCCCCATTAAAGGCGGCCCATCTAAAATGAGATCTCATGGTCCTCCACAGACGCAGCATAGATAAAACCAGCGCTTCCGCCACAGGTCAGTGAGCCAGATAAAGAAATAGGGAACCGGGGGAATAGAAACAGGCCCCCTCCTCTGACAGCCCATCCAGCTCATTTTCACTTCAGTTTCACACATCTGTCACTCAAACACAAGCAGCACGTGTATAAGGAAGTGTGTGTGCAGAAAATGTCCCAAATGAGCTGGAACCTCAATCACCAAACAGCCAGGTGGGATCACACCTCAGGGAAATTGATGCATGTACAAAAGCCATTTGAAGTTCTGCGTCAGGATTATTTAATTATATGAATGACCTGACTCTGCCCCCTTCTGTCTTGATATTAGCATGACAGCTGGAAGAAAACTCCATGATCTGCTCTGATTCATGTTCTTGTATGTCTTTTTCTGCAACTAATTCATCTTGATGGAGTATAGATAATAAGGCATATTTAGATATGCTGCAATTTTCTCTAAATCAGCAATGGGGAGGGGGATACTTCACATATCTCTGCTAAGAAGATTCTCTATCGTACATCAGAGCCTCTGATATCCTTCAAGCTTAAGTGAGATAAATAATGTGGCTTTAATACAGCATCTTAGAGCAGTGGTTCTCAAATGTTTTACAAAGCATATTATCTCATAAAATAATAGGCTTTGTAGGTACACACACTATGACTGACATTAAAATTACGTTGCGTAGACGGTTCACTTAGGAGGCAGCTTTATTCCTAATCAGAAGACTATTAAAAATAATACTTCATGTGTGGAGACACAATTGCAGTGTTTTTACCACCACTTACTACTTGCCATTACAGTTTAGAATATAAGTAATCACTGATGTATGAACACCCTATGATCATGAATGTGAATATGTAGCAGGCTGTTATCAAAACAAAAACACTACAGGAAAGACTTGATAGTATTATATAACTTTAAATTGATTTATTACATTTTAAAAATATTTCAAAGATTCCTCCATGTATCACTCAAGGAAACTCGCTATTGGTGTTTGGACCATAGTTTGGGAATCGGGGTCTCAGAGTATTACTTTTTCACTGATATATATTTTCATACAGATGCTTCACATTGTTTCCATTTTTTCTTTGTCTTTTAAAATTAAAGGCACTTAAAAATCTACAATTTGATATGAACTAAAACATTTAACCTGCTTTTTTCCTCTCAAATGTAGATTAATTTCTAAAGTTTGCATCCAATCAAAATGATTTTTAATAATAGTCATCATTTAAATCACATCATGTATTTGGAAAAAAAAGGCCAACACACATGCTCATCAGATGCAAAATGATCGATTTACTTCATATCCTAAAGGTGACTCATCAGCCTTTTTGATGAGTTCATAGAGTACACCTTCTGACTCTTAACATGCTTCTCCTTCTTTGCTGTTTGTCTGATGGCCTATTCAAGTTTTTTTTTTTTTCAATTATATGAAAGCTGAATGTCACCTTTTAGCTATGAAGTGACTCAATCCTTTTCGCATCTGAAGAGCCTCCTCTACTTTTTCAAATTTGCAGACCTTACTGCGATAGAACTGTTCACCTTGGCTACAAGCACCTGATGCTTTTCTTGGTGAAAAAAAGATGTGGAAAACAAGTGTTGCACACTCTGGCTCTATATACATTTCTGTTTTATTTAGATGATGAAATATGAGAGATGCATATGGATTTAGAGTGTGTGACATTTGTTTTCTACTTTCAAGTCTACTGCCAGTGAGCAGCACCTTGCTACAACCCTTGGTGTGCATTACTTTTCTATATAATAATAATGGGTTCAAAATCTCTCCACATCAACATTTATAACAGATATTGTATGTTTGCCATAGTATCCCACTCACTGTAAATGAAATTGTGATGTATTAGGATGTAGATTTTGCTAATATTAACTAATTTGCAAATATTTTGTTCTTCATATTAGAGATGGAGACATGATGTACAAACTGAGATTACATAAAAAAAAAAAGCTAATTTAATAGATTGGTGATTTTACAGCAAGCTGTTTTTCAGCTGCATAAGAGAAACTTTTAAAAACATTTGAAAGTCGCCTCACTAAACTGTTTTTCTCCTTTGAGTTAAGTGGTCTCCTAAATCTGTTGAGGCAGTCCGAGAGCTAATCTTTTATAATCCCCCGTTCTTTGTATATCTCCTCTCCCTCTGCACCAACTCGCTGTACCAATGTGTTTAAAGGGCTTGTGGGAGTATTAATAAACCACTCGGAGAGTGTGTTCTAAGGACACAACAGCCACAGGCTGAGTTTAGCTTGTTTTTGCTATATCCATGAAGCTTGGTCAAAACAGAGAGGGAGCAAAGTCTCTGCCAGTCCACTTCTGCAACAGCAGCTCATTTTGTCTTAGTGATAGCCTGCTGCGTGTGAGCACCCAGAGTGCAGGGATATACTGTAAAGCTTCACAAGCGCTTTCTATCTCTGTCTTCTTTTGTTGTTTTTAGCCATTCCAGCCAGGGAATGTCAGGCTGTTGGTCCACTGCTTTGGTCCAGACCAAAATATCTCAACAACTACTGGATGGATTGGACATTCTTGATCCCCAGACGATAAATGCCACTGACTTTAGTGGTCCCTTGTCTTTTCACCATGCAGTTGGCATGAAATTTGGTGCCCACTTTGGTGACCCCTACTTTTCCTTAAGCGTCAATTGAAAATAAGTCGTTTATCACCAAATATCTGCAAAACTACTGTCATTCCCATCAGTTTAGGCCACATGTTGTGCTAAGTGCTAATTAGCACATGTTAGGATGCTAACATGCTAAACACCGATGTGATTAAAAAAAAAGTCCTCTAAATCATCAAAAGTTGATCTCTCTGACATACTTCTGCTGATTTATGTCTTCTGGGATAAATAAAGTTGTTTGAATCTGAATTTGAAAATGAGAAATGTAATTAGAATAATGCCTTAATCATCTCAAAATAATGAGGAATGATCCAAGTCGTTATTTTGAGGAGGTCTCTTATATTGAGAAACCAAGTGTTTTTTAAATTTAGATAGGCCTAAGTGAGTCATTCTTTTGAGATAACTCAATATTTCAAGATACTAATCTATTCGTTTGAGATAAAATGTCTTTTTGGATGAAGTTTGTCATTATTTTGAGAAACTTAGTCATTCCGTTGAGATAAGTGGTTGATTATAATAACTAACAGGGTCTTTTTTTCCCTATCTTACTGGCATAAATGGACTTCCGTACTGAAGTAATTCAGTGAACTGGGTAAATATTGTATCCACTAAACGTCAGCATGTTGGAATTTCCATTGTTAGCACATTCACATGAAAAATTCAGTATTTAGCTCAAAGCACTGCATGCTGTCCCTTGTCTGACAGAGTTACCAGCTGTAGACTGCTGTATGTTGAAGCATGAATGCAACATGAGTGACTATTATTATAGCCACGGACAAAACTGACTACAGTTTATACTTCTACTAATAATATACAATAGGCCTGTGGTAATAAAAGCTAGATTAGACTTCAAAATGCTCTTCTAAGCAGTTATCATTATGAGGCCTTGAGCTGACTCATTTTTAATCTCCCAAGTGTCAAGAAATCAGATCTAAATTTAAATCCTGTCCTCTGTAACCTACAGTTCATAAACTCTAAGCATTTTGGGACCGGTAAAGCCTTCAACAGGCAACATTAACATGAAAATCAGTCAGTGTGAACTTATCCAAGGACTAATACTGTTTGTGTTCCTCCAGGGAGCGCCATGGTGTCTATCCCAAGGTATTGCTAGAAATTTTACTTCAGTATATGTTATAAGTAATTCTCTTAAAACTTTGTTCATTGCGAGCATGTATCAGTGAGCAAGACTGGGTCTGTTACAGTGTCACTGCACCGATTTTCCACATGAAGTTCAGCTTGTGTCATTCAGCTTCTGAAACAGCTGCATTATGTCGTCTGCGGTTCTGGAGGGAGCTCCCTAAAGTCTGAGAAGAAAAGCTGATGGTGTCGTCAGGGTTATCTCGCCCTGGGCTCCAGAGTTCCATTTTTAACAAAGAGCCAGCATTACAAATTGGAGGTGTGGGGTGAGAAAGAAATTGGTTTTTAGGAGGCAGGGAGGGTCTAATGAAAGACATAATTGAGTATCAGTCGCCATACTAGAGGATGAAAAGTCAGAATCTCAGCCTCTGCTGCTTTGATTTTCACCATTATTTTTTTTTCTTAAATCTGTCTCCTGTGAGTCCCTCAATTTTAGAGAGGTGCAAATGGCTAAAAAAAAAGGTGAAGTTTTGTCTTTTTTCCTTCATCATCATCCCTTGTTTGGTAAGCTGCCCTCTACAGGAAGCTTACCTTTCTGTCAGTGACAGTCTGAGGTTAGTAGTAATGGGTGAAAGTAACGAGTAAATCTTTTTGAACAACTCTTTTTAGTGTACAATATGTACAGTGTCAGCGTGTCGAATGACTTTTCCCTCTGGTCCACTAGATATTATTATGAGCTTTAAGTTATTAAGTTATTAAGTGGAACACGTTAGAAGATGACTGGTAGTGCATTAAAGAGAAGTTTTGTGGGACAGGCAGGACTAGTCATCAAACGTGTATGTACTCAGTGTTCCTCAGATGCATTTCAAAACTCTCAAAAATCGTCTCCCAGCTAGCTTGAGATGACTGGACTCTGTGGAGTTTTTTAAAAAGCAGTTAAAAACCTTCCTATTCAGACAGGAATTTTGGTGGCATATTGTGTTTCATGTTTTAATCCTTTGTTTTTATCTGCTCTCACTGAACATTGTTTCTAGGTTTTATTTTGAGTTAATTGTTTTTATTGTATTCTATTTTGTTTGTGAAGCACTTTGTGAATGGTGTCTGTGAAAGGTTCCACATAAATAAACTTTGCTTGCTTGCTTACTATAATGAAAGGTTGTGGAAAAAAAAGTGACACGATATTTCGCAAAAAGTATCAAAGCTTTAAATGTTTGAAAGGTTCAGCACAGAGGAATGGTTTCTGAGAAGAATCAGTCCACCAAGATGCTAGTGGTTGAATAGCTTTTTTCCTGTAGGTTAGGCAGGGCTGTGTATGTGCAGACGAGTGAAATATACACAGAGTTGTCAAAAGCATTTTAAAATGTATTTTCAGAGCACATTTTAAACAGTATTCTGTAATGTACACATCTTGTATTAATTCTACCATTCTGTTTATTTAGAAGCCCTTCCTCGTCTTTCACTTCTTCTCACGCTGCAGTGCCAATTCCTCCCAGTACATGTCTGGTGCAACTTCACAACTTCCACAAAAGTGAGTCTGTTACAGCAAACTCTGATGTAACTGCTGAAATGATAAAAAGCATTATTGTTACTTCCATGAGCAGTCTTCCCTCAGTAGCAGATGCACCTATGCTGAGTGTGTGTGTGTGTGTGTGTGTGTGTGTGTGTGTGTGTGTGTGTGTACACGTACACAGCAGGTGTTAGTGGACAAAAAACAGCTTATTGGGACAGACCAAAGAACAGAGTTGGAGTAAAGGGAAAGGGTGTCATACAGAAGGCGGTTAACCTTCAAAGCCGCCGCACTCTCTGTTCTCACTCTGTGAAGGCTGAAACTTTATTAGGCATTGAGACTCTCTTGCTCTCTCTCTTCTTTAACGGTGCCTTTAACGGTGCAGCTTTCCCACAGTGTCTGCATGGGATTTTTCTGCGCAAGGTTGACAAAACACAGAGCAGATAGATGCCTGCAATGTGAAATGTCAGGGTGAAAATCCTCACTGAGGTTAGCTTGCAGGTTGAATGTGGATTTTCTTTTTTTTTGTGTCTCAACTCTCTGATGTCCTTCTACAGTAAATATTTCTTAATACCCAACATGCAGAAAATGTGATGTGATTCTGTTTAGCACGCTCAGCCTTGAGCAAGCAAAAACTTTAAAAGCTGTGTCGTGACCAGTGGAAATAAAATACTGTAACACAGCTCTAGCATAAGGAAAGAATAGTTTCAGCTCTGATGCTGAACTGGTTCTTGACTTCATATAAGTCAACACCTGATAACCTTTAGCACTTGAACCATGAGCTGATTCCTGGAATGCTGCTGCCGCTCTTCACCACCAGAGAGCAGTAGTCTATTAAAAAATAATAACACCATGTCTCTCTCTGGTCATTTAGATGGAAATCATGACTAAATGATTGATCCTCCTTATTCAAATTCAGAGAGATTGAGGTGTTTCTTTTCTTCTTCTCACACCACTGAAATCTTTTTAGTGCAACGGCAAATAATCTGCAAGATACTCTGATTATGCAGCTTTAGTTGCATCTACAGTGTAATTAACTTTGTAGTGAGTGAGTTTTTTCTTTTTCTCCTCAGGAATTTTTGGTCTCAGGAATATGAACAGCTTAATTTGTTCTCCTCTGGGGGCCTTCTATTCTTATCTGTACTTACGCTCCAAAAGGTTTGTTTAAAAATAGAAAAACAATTAAAGTAGAGGCCTTGAAAATATGCTAAGTGTTTTATTGGTGTAAAAGTCTTCTCCTCATCATCGTTGGTCGGTAATATAGTTCACAGTAACAAGAGAAGGCTGTAAAAGTACTGTAACAAATGTTCACTTCTAGCAAGCCACTAGAGCTGACAACAAGCGCTGCAAATTGACACTGCCTGCAGGGCTGAGGGCTGAGTGCTTTGTCTGATGTGTGATAGAGTGTGGCAGGCTTGTTCCTTATTAGACTCATCACCTCTGTGAAATCACATGAAATAGAGAGAATACGCTCGGCGAGGGGCATGTCACAAAGCCAACCAGCTGGAAAAAGCTTCATACTCGAGCTGTAAACAAGTCATTAATGCCAACTGTTCGACATGGAGGCTCCTCTGCATTTAAGGTAAAAATCCCACCGCTGAATCTCAACCTTGGTGGCACAGGGTTTCGGAAAAGTTCAGGAGCTGGTAGTCCTGAAAGAAATAGATGGAAAGAGTATTTTTCAAAAGCCAGAAGGTGGCTCATTGAAAGTCTGTCTTTTCTCACAGTTTTCGGGGCAATTAATCACAGATACAACAGATATTTACCCAATTCCCCTCTAGGTCATAATAATAACCTCGTTCCCCGAACTGAAAGGCAGCGGCATTGTCATCTGTAATGTAAATGAGTGTGTGAGACGCAGGAACAAACTGACAGTTTCACCAGACAGTAAACATTTACCAGAATGGCACTGTGTGTAAACTCACACGGTCATTGTGTTGATGATTACAGAGCAGCGGCGGCGCTCAGATGCCTGTTTGGAGAAACGAGTTCCTGGTGTGTCCTCTGAATGCCTACTTCTTCACGACTATAATATGGGAACAAAGGCAGACCAGATGTGAATCTGCGTACGGTTTGTAAGTCCTCTTGTGAATGTGTGTGTGCAGTTGTGAAGGGTAGTGGGGGTGATGGGGGTTTCCCATTACACTTTCAGCTGACCCACACAAAAAGTAATTGCAGGCTGGTTCTGCAGAGAGCTAAAATCAGTGGTTTTGCATGTCTGGCCATTGCTTTTATGCGTGGGCTTCTTCATGAAACAACAGGTTGTTTTCTGTTATGGAGATAGTGAGGACAGAGCGAAGAGTGACAGGAGGTCGGCTCCTTTCATCGATGCTGAGTGTTGAAAGCATAAGAATAACAGCTGTGTGATGTAGGAAGCGATGGAGAAGCCATTCAGATTCTTTACTTAAAGGAACACCAACAAAATGACCATTGGTATATTAGTTAGTCATGTTGTGTTACCTTGAATTTGTGAAGAACAAGATATTTTTCTTGCATGCCTGCACATAAAACAGCGAACATTTATTGATTGTTTGCGGGCCGTGTTTAACAGCAGCAAAACTATCTCAAAACACTTGTTTACAAACTCACACACCTTGTGCAGTATAATCCAAGTCTCTTTTATCCAGTCGTATGATCAGTACTTCCCAAACACATGCATTTTTGCTAAAAAGAAGGTGTCTGGCTTTAGAGAGAGTAAAAATAAGCTTCACTTACAGTTCAGTTCAGGTTTTAGCGAAAATGCATGTGTTTGGGAAGTACTGAGCATTTGACTGAATAAATGACTTGGATTATACTGCAAAAGCTGGGGCGCAGGGGGCTGGAATTAAAAATATCGTTTTGTTTGCACTTTAAAAAAAAAGTGCCACAAATAAATTAAAATTGGCAAAATCATCAAGTGAAAAGATTTTAAAAAAAAAAACAAACAAAAAAAAAACTGTAAGCTGTGAGGCTTTCACCCTTTAAAGGCCCCAAATGGTTTAGTCTGCCCCTGGACTATAATTTGTCCCTGAACAGCTTAAGCACATGAGCGAGACTTTGTGCTGCTGGAGCACTAATGTACGCTCTCCTGTCCTTCTCCAAGACAGGGCAATTAGGGTTCCAAAAATGAAAAAAAAAGAAAGCAAGAAAAAGGCAGAAGGAAAGAAAGTAAGTAAAGGGAAAGAAAGCAAACTGACACTCAAACAGTAGAGACATGGATCAAGAGAAGGAAGACAGGGGGCCCTAAGTGACTGCTTATGCATAGGGCCCAGAATTTGGTGCTACACCCCTGCATGCAAGAATTACTGAGGTTATTTTTTTTCAGGAATTCAGGGTAACACAGCATGACTAATTGATCTACAAATGTCATTTTAAAATATCCTTTAAATTACAAATAAGAGAAAAGTTTAACTTAGGTGTAAGTTCAGATTTTTAGTTAAATAAACTTTATTATCAAAAGTAAAACTGTTCTCATTATGCAAAATGGCCAATTCCAGAGTCATAATACTTTACTGGATTATTATTCATGATGCATTAATATGTAAGCTGCATTTTAATGATGTAGCTGGTCAAGTGGCTTATTAGAAGTACTTCATACTGGTGAGTGGTATAAACTATTAATGAATCATATTTAAGACTGATCAAATGTTTTGTTTGCAAAATATCAATGTGTGAAATAACCATATCTGTTAACATATGGTGAATAAAGTGTGTAAAATGTCTCATTTCCATCTGAAAGTTAGTAAAGTCAAATCATAGAGTAGCATAAAATGACAATGCACAAGTACAAGTAGTCTAAAAATGTACTTCCACCACTGAGTGTATGCACGGGAAATTCTTCTCTGTGCCATACGAATACATTCACATAATGTACATTATTCATTGGAGTTATGGGTCTTTCATTAAGAAAGCGTGACCAGAAGCAATAAAACCAGTCCTTTGTAATAATGATGCAAAACATGGAGCTTCTTCTTGGATGTTGCATGTTGGACATCTGCAGAAATAGATATTGTGAACTAATAGACACGTCAGAAGCGGATAATGTCCGCAGGAAAAAAGAATAAGCGTATATTTCCACCGTCACACTCAGCTTTGACACTGCATCACAGATTAAAGCTCCTACTTCTTGATTCTGTTGGGACAGAGGTGTGTGGGTGGTGTGTGTCTACAAACAAACCAAATTTTCTCAGTGGAGTACAACCACGTTTAAGTGGGCTCATCTTCGCTGTAAGAATCTGCATTGTTTTGTTAGCAGTTATTTTGGGACTAGACAAATCCATCTGACCAACAAAACCTGCCTCATGCATTCACAGACCAAACAACAATCATCTTATTGTAAAATCGATTTAGATAAATGCGCTCTGTTGTGCTCCTGCTGCGAAAACAATGTGTGCTGCAGTGGTGAATATTCATTTGGCGTTTAATGATGAATGTGGTCCAGCTCATCACAAAATGTCTATTCACATAAATTAGCTTTCATGATAAGAAGGGAATGCTTTTGTCATTTGAGGCATGCACGCCAAGATGTTATGCAAATGCAACAATCTGATGGGTGCCTAACCCTCATACTGCCTCATTACCAGACAGTTTTGAATCTTTCTCATCCCCATGTAGGCTCAAACCCCAGAATCTCCATGTGTGGCCTTATCACAGCAGAGCAGCTGCTGAGCAGAAGGAACCCCACATTCAGTAGTGTATGAATATGACATAAATCTGAGGCTGGACTTTCCAAAAGTTTCAATGTGCTCGGTGGGTGAGAGAAATGGGCTGCAGGGGTAAGCCAGAGTTTGAGCGCTAATTAGTCGTGTGGGAACAGAAATAGACAATTAGGGAGTCCAAAATATGGAGTAAATACTGCTCATCAGCTATCATATGGACTCCCCTCCTATGGAAAATAATTCTGTGGGAAACAAATATTTCAGCTTCAAAAGCTCCAGGTGAAAATGCTTACAAGTCTCTAATTTCGTTGACTTAATAACGATCTTTACATCCCTCCTTTGTTCCTCATCACTCCACCTGTCTCTCATCAGACTTCAGTATCCAGTATAATCGGATTAAATGTACTCCTGTCTCACAGCACAGATCTAACATGCATGTATCTGAATGTTTTGCCTTGTGTAAAAATCACAAAAAGAATGTTCTCCCACATATAAAAAGCACGACAGCTGGAAAAGCTGGGGGTGCCACGTACTTTGAAATAACAAGGCACTAGAAACCCTCTAATCACCTGGCATTTTAAACGTGGGTGGTGGTGAGTCAAGAACAAAATGCAGTCACAATAAGAGCTTCTAAGGTTCAGGCTCATGGATGGGGATTTTAGAGACTCAAAGCTGTCAGGTTTGTGAGAGCAGCGTGGAACATTACAAATATTCACATTTGAAACTTCAACTCAGAAAGCGCATCCAGTGGGATTTAAGCAAGTGCATGAATTTGCATCATACATATTGTTGTTCAGCACTTATTGTTGTTATTGTTTCATATTCACAGTGCTGATGCCCACCCCCCCCCTTTTTTTTTTTATTTTTACTTATTTATTTTTTTTAAGTACAACACTAACTCATATTTGACTTATGGCAGCCATAAATCTCTACATAAATGCTATCACATATAAAAATTAGCCGACAATTTGAATTGGCATTGAATTACTTAAAAAATTCCTGTCTACAGAGCAGGTGGAGGGAAGTGGGTTTATTTTGTCATGACTTCACCTTGACATGTGTTCCAACTTGCCGTACAGATTTCCCTCTAGGACCACCAAGGTCTTGCAGGATAGATTTTTTTTTGCAGTCGCAAGAAACGGTTTGCAGCATTTTTTGGTCCCTGTCAGCCAAATCTATTTTTCACACCCCAACACTGCAGGTGCTTATGGCAGTATTTTGTTGTTGTTGTTGTTGTTTTGCATCATAGTTTACTGATCTACACTGACAAAGACAGGGTCATTGTTTCTCCAGCCTGCTGCACTTTGAGGTGTGTCTTTTTTCTTGCTTGAGGGAAGGTCAGCATGTTTCAGAGGGCCCACATTCAACTGCTTATTCACCACAAATTAAACACAAAATAAATAAAAAGATGAATTCATGCATGATTAAGAACCAAACAAGCTAGTCTTTTACTTCTATCAGCTTATTTACCCGTAAGCTTTCCGCAGGAAGTGTGTGGTTAGAGTAAATGAGGAGGAACGTTGGAGAGGACTAATAAGCCTACAACAAGCAGAATAATGACAGCATCCCTTTAATTTAGGGAATAAAGCCCAAAGTATCAGTTTTATCTATGTTTTAGCCATACATTAAATATAATGGATCCCCATATTAGTTTTTTTGTGTTGTTCTCCCGATCTTGTCAAAGCTAAGAATGTGCTTTTAATTATCATTTTTTGCTCTGCATCCACGTTCTGTAATGTCTGATGTAATTTTGTAGCAACTGTTGTGTTGTTTAGTTCTTCAGTTAAATGTTGATTTCTGTGTTTCTATTTATGTTTTTCTTTTTCTTTTTGTACTCATATGAAGCAGTTGACCTCAAGGAAAATTTCAGATTTTCTTTTATTTTAGAATAAAGTGAAATCAAATGAAATCAGATCAAATAATTAACAATATTGCCCAGTAATACCAAATTTCACAGTTTTCATCAGTTACTGAATTTGTGTAAATAAGCATTTTGGGGTTTACTGGGCAGTTTGACAGACAATAAATAGATGGAGAGATGAAATGCAACAATAATCCAGGATTTTGTGGATAAGCACTTGGTGTCTGGATGAGCTTTATTGTGTTAAGATGTAAAATTTAATAATTAGCCTGTTGTTATTTGCATAATCTTTGTTAAGTGCTATATTTGCATTTTCCAAAAATGATGCCTTCTTTGTTCAACCCTGTACTGGTTAAATCTGCCTTTAGTATCAAAGCAGTAACATAAAGATGTCAGAGCAGTACGTGAACTTTCTCTGACATACCGTGGAAAACATTAACAATATCTGCAGCCCTCTGGGTTACAATTCTGACATTTCTTCCAATTTCATCAGTTTGTCTGAATGCCCACAGATGACATGATAATATGATCTGCTACTCATGAGCAATACTTAAACAGACTATTTTTCTCCAGGGCAATATTATCTTTTAACACCACTGGTATATCTCACAAAGATCCAGACAGAAGAAACTCAGTAATTGCACTGGATGTAATGAATCTGTGTAATTCAGCTCATCTTCTAGTCCCCGCCCCCCTCCTGTGAATGTCAGCCGTGCTGTCCACTGGCGACAAAGCTGAGCTAACAAGCCCTCAAAAATGCTCCAATATGCGCAGAGATGGGCGGCAGCACTTTTACGCAGCCTCTCAAGTGTCTGAAGTTAAAACTCCTGCGCGCTATTGTCGCTCAGTATGTCGAGGGTCCGGACGGATTGATGCACGGGAGTCACCGTGTAGGCATCCAGCGGACTCCCAACATTTAAGGGATTTTTACCTTTTCGAGTAAAAAGTAGCGTTTTTCAACATCACCTCGGCAGAGCGACTTTTTTCCCCGGATGGTTTGGATCACCTCCCTCTCCACGATGTTGTTCCACAGACTTCTCCTGTGTTTTTCAGTAACAGGTTTTGTCTTCGCACAGCCCGACAGCTCTGGATTATTTTACGCGCTCAGATCTGAACTGTCAGAAGATGCAATCTTGGTGGCCAACAACGGAATACGCGTGCCTTTCGGAAGATCTGTCTTCATCGACCCCATCAATGATTTGGTGATTCAGACGCAGCCGGGAGACCGGTGCAGCATCACCGTGCTGGATAATGATCCGCTCTCACAGAGACCGGGGCACCTCTCTCCCAAAAAGTTTCCGTGTGATTTCGGTCCTAATGATGTGACATACTCTCACTACGGCTCGAGAAGTCCTGCCAAAGACAGAGTGAGGCTGCAGCTCAGGTATGATGCGCAAACCGAAACCGTTATTATCCCGTTTATGATGGAGGTTGAAGTAGTTTTTACGCAGCTAGAGTTACTCACCAAAAACATGCCTCTCACTGTTGATAATCTCAAAGCGACCAGCAATCCTATTGATAAGAAGATTTTAGAGTTCACTTATGACAGAGACTCTCACAAATGTGAGGTGACATCCCTGTCCAGCGGCAGCTCACTGCCAAGATATGGAAGACTCATAGATGGGGGGAAACTTTCCAAAATGATGGACTGTGATGAATTCACACAAGCTGACATCCGCTATGAGCACACGTTTGACCGCAAGTCTCCCAACAGGGACTATGTTCCCATGGTTGTGGAGCTGCATGATAAGGAGGGCAACCTGGTGAAACAGGAGTATTTCCATCTTATGATTCGCATCAAAGAGGGAGAAGAAAACACTCCCCCCAAACCCAGCTTTGTGTCCATGATGATGATGGAGATCAGCCAGTTTGTCATGACTGCCCTGACTCCTGATATGCTGGCTGCTGAGGATGCAGAGTCAGACCCAGATGAGCTTATTTTCAACATCACCTCTCCCTTATCATACGAAGAGGGCTACATAGTCAGCACTGATGACAGAAATCTCCCCATTACGTCTTTCTACCAGAGAGACCTGCGCGAATTGAAAATAGCCTACAAGCCCCCCTCCCTGGACTCAGACACTGAGAGGATTTTCCAGCTTGAGTTTGAGGTGGTAGACACAGACGGAGCTGTCTCAGACCCTTTCGCTTTTATGATAGTTGTGAAGCCGATGAACTCTTTAGCCCCTGTTGTGACGCGTAACACTGGCCAGCTGCTGTATGAGGGGCAGTCCCGGCCTCTCTTCAGCGCCCACAACTTGGAGATAAGTGATGAAGACGACCTGGATGCTGTCACCATCACAGTGGTGGATGGGCTGCGGCACGGGGACCTCATGGTGCTGGGCTCTCACAGGAAGCTCTTCACACCTGCTGACCTTATGACAGGGGTTGTTGTGTACCAACACGATGGGAGCGACACATACAGTGACAACATTGTCTTCAAGATGTCGGACGGGAAAAACGAAGTCGAATTCCTTTTCCCAATTACAATTGTCCCCACTGATGACGAGCCGCCGATTATAAATGCGAACACTGGCCTGGTGCTGTTCAAAAACCAGATGATGCCTATATCTCCCCTCATGCTCAGCGCTGCTGATATTGACTCTGAGGACTCAACTATTAAATTCACCATCGTCCCTCCCTTTTCTACTATTGGCACAGTGCTCTTAAGGCAGTCGGATGCCCCCGAGGACCCCTCTTCTTGGAAGTTCAATGCTGAGGATGAAGTGTATGAGAAGGAGGTGACAGAGTGGCTTCAGAAAGACATCACTGACGGGAAGCTGTTTTACAAGCACACTGGCCCTCACAACACAGACACCATCATGGATCAGTTTGTGTTCAAAGTTCAAGATGACAATGATCCCCCGAATGAGTCAGGAGAGAGTGCGTTTATAATCCGAGTGTTACCCATAGATGACGTGCCCCCTGAGCTATTCCCCGGCACCACCCTGCAGATGACAGTTCAGGAGTATAAGCTCACCCACTTTAGCAAAGAGGTTCTGCGCTACACTGATTTGGACTCAGAGGACAGAGACCTCAAATATACAGTTATCCAGCCCCCGGTAGATACAGATGAAAATAACCCAATTGCATTTGGTTCTTTGGTTCTGACAGACAACCCTGACACTGAAGTCACTGAGTTCACACAAGCGCAAATTAACCATCACAAGATCTCGTACGGCCCTCCGGATGTTGAGCTCGGAATAACAGCCCATGTCGTGCAGTTCCGTTACACTGTTGAAGATACAGCTGGGAACAGTGTAGAAGGAGCTTTCACCATCTACCTCCAGCCCGTCAACAACAAACCCCCTCAGATTACAAACACAGGCTTCACTGTGTTTGAACGTGGCATGCACATCATCAGTATTGCCGAGCTGGATGCCACAGACCTCGACACAGAGAGCAAACAGATTACTTTTACTCTGAGCCAGCCCCCTAAACATGGCCAGGTCCAGGTTGCATTCACTGATCTAGAGCAAAAAGGCTTCTTCAGACTTGAGGATATCCCAGAGGGAAAGATATCCTACATTCATGGCGGGGAGGAGACGATGAGCGATGAATTTCAGCTGGATGTCAGTGATGGGATTCATGTTGTAACCGTGACGGTCAAAGTTAATGTAAAGCCTGTTGATGATGAAACGCCAACTGTCAGCCTGCCCCCGGGAACAATCGGCTCTCACATGGACGTGCTGGAAAACGGAGCCACGGAAATCACAACTAATGTTATTCAAGGCCATGATGATGACACAGATGACCTCCAGCTGACCTTTATTGTGGAAGATCCTCCAGTTATGGGTGAGATATTGGTAAAAGGAGTGCCTGCCACTCAGTTTACGCAGGCTGATATTATTAATGGTGTGGTTGTGTATGCGCACACCGGTGGAGAGATAGGTCTCTCCTCTCAGCAGGACGGCTTCAATTTGACTCTCACAGACATGTCAGATGATTGGACTGTAGGTGGTAATAAGGTCAACGGAGTCCACGTTCGAGTCACTATTCTTCCTGTGGACAGCCAGGCCCCCGAAGTCGGAGTCGGGATTCAATTCAGTGTCATTGAAGGGGAGAAATATGCCATCGGCCCTCAGCACTTGAACGCTGATGATAATGACACACCAACAGATGATATCCTTTGCACCATCATTGTCCAGCCCACTGCTGGCTATGTGGAAAATATTTCACCCGCCCCAGGCTCAGAAAAGTCCAGATCAGGAACACCTATCAGTGCTTTCACCATGAGAGACATCAGAGAGGGGAATATCTACTATGTGCAGAGCATTCACAAAGGCGTAGAGCCAGTGGAGGACAGGTTTACATTCAGGTGCTCTGATGGCATCAATTTCTCAGAGAACCATTTCTTCCCGATCGTCATCATCCCAGCAAATGACGAAAAGCCGGAGATTTATCTGAGGGAGATAGTGGTGATGGAGGGGATGAACATCATCATTGACACTCCGATTCTGAACGGGGCTGACGCCGATATCCCACCTGAGGAGCTGATGTTCATCATTTCCAAACCTCCCAAACATGGTGCCATTTTAAACCAGCTGTCCACAGGCTCAGTTTTAGTGACTAATTTTACTTTGGAGCAGATTAGGGAGGCATCGAGCATTATTTATGAGCATGATGACTCAGAGACAACAGAGGACAGCTTTGATGTCACTCTGACTGATGGAAAGTACTCCGTGCAGAAAACAGCCGTGGTTATGATCATCGCGGTTGATGACGAGACCCCGAGAATGCTTATTAACGACGGCCTGGAGGTGGAAATTGGGGAGACCAAAGAGATCAACAACAAAGTGCTCAAAGCAACAGATTTAGACTCAGATGACAGTTCGCTCACATATATTATCCGGTTCGGGCCTGGTCAGGGTCTTCTGCAGAGGAAAATCCAATCTGGGTCTCTGGAGAACATCACGCGAGGTATGAATTTCACACAAGCTGAAATCGACGCAGGACTTATAGTTTACACACATAACGGTCAGGAGGGCATCCGAGACCTGGTTAAATTTGATGTGACAGATGGAATGAACCCACTGATAGATCGCTACTTCTACATCACTGTGGGCAGTATGGACATGGTGTTCCCTGATGTCATCAGTAAAGGTGTGTCTCTGAAGGAAGGTGGCAGAGTGACTTTGACCACAGATCTTCTCAGCACAACTGATCTCAACAGCCCTGATGAGAACTTAGTCTTCACTGTCACAAGGGCCCCTGTCAGAGGCCACCTTGAGTGTACAGATACTCCTGGGATGCCCATTGTGTCTTTTACGCAGCTCCAGCTGGCTGGCAGTAAGATTTACTACATCCACACGTCAGATGATGAGGTGAAAATGGACAGTTTTGAGTTTGAAGTCACCGACGGCTACAATCCTATTTTCAGAACATTCAGAGTCTCTATTGTGGATGTTGATAATAAGAAACCGGTTGTCACTGTAAATAATTTAGTGGTCACAGAAGGGCAGATTAAGTTAATCACACCATTTGAGCTCACAGCTGAGGACCAGGACACGGCTGAGAAGCTACTGAAATTCACTGTCACCCAGTTGCCCGTTCATGGTAAACTCCTTTACAACCAGTCGATGCCGGCCACCATCTTCACCAAGCAAGACCTTAACGAAAACCTCATCAGCTACAAACACGACGGAACTGAATCATCAGAGGACTCCTTCTCCTTTACAGTCACTGATGGCACTCACACTGATTTCTACGTTTTCCCCGACACTGTGTTCGAGACTCGCCGCCCTCAAACCATGAAGATCACCATCTTGGCGATTGACAATGGCGTCCCGCAGATTGTGGTGAACAAAGGTGCTCCCGCTTTGAAGAACTTACCCACAGGCCACCTGGGGTTCCCCATCAGCTCCAAAGTTCTGCGGGCAGAGGACAGAGACAGCAGCCCAGCGTCCCTCGTGTTCCATGTCACCACGCAGCCCAGACATGGTTACATCGTCAACCTGGGACAAGGAAACAACTCCATCAACACATTTAGTCAAGGTAAAACAAACACCCACTGGTATTATAATGTATGACCTTTGCATGTGGATGGCATAATCAAATGAGTGCTTTTCAGTGGTTAATTGATGGTGGACTTAAGACAAAAAAAAAATGGATTTCAATATGTAATTGTCAGTTCTGGTACACAAAATCCCCTCTCTCAATGTAACATTAAATTATTACAAATAATTATTTGCAGGCAAAATGAAATTAAAATGCCTTTCCCAAAAATTGTTTCAAAATTGTTTATATTTAAACAGTGTTATTACTGTGCTTATTTGGCAGATCAAAGTGATTTTAATCAGTCTTTTTTTGTCAAATAATTAGAATCCTCTAACTTGTGATTTGATGCCCATGTGGTACTAAACTTAAGAGAAGAAGTGTTAAAAATCCCTGCATATCTGTAAGTCTTGATTAATGTCTCACGCTGCCTACCAAAGATTTTAATTTATGGAGTAATAATTATTCGTATGTGTGACAAGTGCAGGCTTGGGAATTTCAATAGTTAATTTGTGGGCCTGATTTAGATGTGCCTTCCTCATCAAATCATAATTAGCAGACCAAAGTTAGAGGCTGATGTTTCGCACAAATGTCTTGTAGACGGTTAGGGATGAATAATTTATTATTCCTGCATCTCCGGGGAAATGTTCACATCTGATGTTCTCTACAGTGGTTTGTTAAATGAAGCAGGACAGAAGGAGAAGGATCATGAGAAAAGGTCAGAGCAGATCTTTTAGTGACAGGATGGCATTTGAGTTGTGGAACATCCTCGTGGTTTGCAGGTCCGGTCAAATTTTAGGCAATTTGTTGCAATTTGTGCATGTTAAAAAATTCATATGGAAACCTGAAGCTTGTCAGGAAAAATCAATTTCTATACGGCACCTGCAGAAAGAGCAAGACACGCCACTTGAGCAGTGAATATGTAAACATTCCTGTGTGTGTGCATGTCTTTATTGATAATGCAGACAGAGTCAAGACCCCGCTGATTGAGGTTTATACTGCAATCAATGCAGTATTTCATGTCACGCTGAGGCAATCACACAAACAAGTAAGAAAATTCACCTGCTTGTGCCACAGCTTGGCATAAGCACAGAAAGGGGCTGGGAACACAGAGTGAAGAAAAAGAGCTCTTCGGTGTGCAGGAGACGGACACTTCTGACAGCCACAGCGCGGCTGCAGTCTTTGAAAAAAAAAAGGACACAGATGAGACAAGAGTGTGTTGAGAAAGAGAGGCAGAGGGGCAGAAGAGGGGGCAGAGAGAGCAAGTAAAGTGGAAGAGAGTGCAAAGGAGGCAGGGGGAAGAGGGGGAGGTGTAGGTGGCATGAGAGAAATAAAGAATGAGGCAAGGGGCGTGAGAGAGTGAGTGAGAGAGAGCAAACAGGCTCGTCAGAGGAATCAGTCAGGTGAAAGAGACAATCCCTCGCTCTTTATTTACTCTTCCCATTTCCAGGGCACATCCCATGAGACTTTCTCTTTAAATATTTGATGAACAATGTGCCCCTGGTTCACAGTGTTGACTTTACATCTGCAAGGTCCTGGGGTTCAAGGCTGTGTCACAACACTCCGGAGATTAGCTTTTTCTTGCTGCCTTCCCTCTATGATCACATCGATACTTGCTAATGTGAAAAGATGATTCCTAATCTGAGACAGTACACTTGAAAAAAAATCACTATTTAATGTATAAATGTGGAATAGATTTTTTTTGTCTGTGTCATGTTTGAAGGAAATAAGGAGAGGCAGGAATGACAGGAAGCCACCGAAGAGGTTTAAGATGCGTCCCAGCCAGGAGTCAGGGGTTTATACTTTTATGAACCTCCCTCCTCTGAAATCTATTATTGAAGGAGGTGGTTCGGAGAGGCCAAGCCCTTTCACAGTCTTGATGATTTTTCCTGCACTGTAATAGACGTTTCTGGAGAATGATGGTGTGAAAAAAAGAGGCAGGCAGAAACCCTGTAATTCACAGAAGCTAGGAAAACAGCTGTGGAAGTGTAGGTGCCCGTTGCAATCCTGCTTTTAACATTCTTACCCTCGTCTGTCATTAAAAGATCCACTGTCACCTGTTTTTTCTCGGGCTGTTGACTCAGAGAGCTGGCAGGTTCAGGATTTAAATGCTTGCTGTTGGTTTAGCTCGAGCCGTCTTGGATTTGAGGTTGTGGCCTTATCGTCCAGGATTACGGATGCATGACTTTCAGAATGCTTTCTCTGGTAGAAAATTGTTCACGCTGAGTGCTGCTGATAAGGAGCAGAATCAGTGTGATACTAGAGACCTGCTGTTATTGTAGCTGATATGGTGCCGAAGCAGGACAGCTTCCATCTTTGAACAATTATTCGACAGAGAGAGTGTTTGAACGAGCCATAAAGCCATAATACAACTTCAAAGTGTGTTTGAGGCTATTTCTGCGCAGCCAGCGTGAAACTTCACACGGAGGGTTTTTTGTTTTTAATCTTAAAATGCAAATTGTTTCATAAATATATATTTTTAATCTCGACAAGGGCAAATCTCTTCGATATACAGTTTATAATTTAGCCATCACCTTGCTCTAAGTTGGTGCAAGGTTAAACTTTTCATCACATATTATCTCACATTGACAGGATAGTTTGAAATGCAGAGTACACTTGCCTTCATTTGCATGTCATTAATTACATCAAAACATTTGTCAATGTTTGCTTGTAATTTCATTTTTTCCCCTTTGTTGGTTTTGAGGTTGACTATGTTTATTTAATTTATTTAAGGGTTTTTTGTGCTTCTTGTAGCCCAGATTTTTACACCTGTGTGACTACCTGACACTTAAAAAGTTAATTTCCTGTTACAGCTGACATCAATGACCTGAACATCTGCTATGTGCTGCGGAAAGAAGAAAATGCTACATCGGATGTCTTTCATTTCTCTGTTGAAGATAACGGTAAGATTTCAAATTTTTTCTTTTCCAATTGCATTTTCATTTTAGCCACAGAGACTTAACAACACCGTATGAGCAGAAAGGTCCTGAATGCGTTGCCAAATGACATTTGTGGATAGATACAAATTGGCTTAGATGAAGATCAAACCTGTCACTTTTTGGATATGCTATGATCTCTCTAACCTTTAGACTTTTTTGCAGTGAATCTGTAACTTTTTTCTCTCTGAGTTTCTACTGTAGTTGTCAGGGTGTGGAGAATAGTTAGTTTAATTGTGTAAATTGTTCTTGGCAGTCTTTTACAGACACATCAGTAAAGAACATTTTTTATCTTTCTGCTGTTTTCATTCCTAATCAATAAGCTCAACGGAAGTCTTTTCTCTATCAGCCTCAGATTCATGAGGCAACTGATATTTGCACTGACTTCATTCGATTCAGGATTTGCCTATAAAGTAATCTGCCATTCAGAGCAGCAGTGCAGCTGTGGGTCAGAATATCAATCTCTGACAAATCTGTGTAGGTCGACAGAGGCTCTTTGTCTGTAACTGTACACTGCACACGATGTTACGTCGTATTAACTGACTGGGGAACTGATGAGGCTCACAGGTTCATCAAAGATAGGAAAGTAATTTTTGAGGTGCCAAGATTAACGCACTTCACTTTCACAGTTTCATGATTTAGTGCGACTGCCTGTGTAATTTGTGAATATGACTGCAGAAAATGTCAAGTAGAATTATTTTATATTCTATCTTGAGCCAAGGCTGATTTCTCAGGGCTTGTTTTGTCAGCAGAGCGAAAATCTCAAACAACATTTGCTGAAAATACAAGCAATACAATAAATAATATAGATCACAATGGAGAAGGGCTGAGTTGTTCAGTCTAAACTGTGTTTATGTCAGTATTAGGGACCTATTATGCTTTTCTTTTTTTTGGTCATATGTATATAAAATGTTACACTGTCGGATGCTCATATTAAACATGGCTAAATTTTCATAATGAGGTAACCATATGTAAAAGTAATCCCCGTGAGCAAAAACCTCAGGCTTCAGACCGATCTGAATAATTGGTTTCCAGTTTTCTTTTTTTTATGATACCGACTGGTGTCAACTCCTGATGGATTTTTTATATGGTCATGTGCTCCAGGCACGGTGCTGTAAGTGTTAACATCACAGAGCCTACACTGCTACATGTGGCTACATGCTCACGCTGTCTATAGCAGGTAGAAGGACTTGCTATAGACAGTCAGATGTTTCCCAGATGCAAGTACACATGTGTATATATATATACACATATATATACACACACGTTAGATTGTGGTATAGGGCGTATATGCATGTCTGAGTGTATGGGGTGAATAGTCAATTAAAATAACGTTAACATAGGTAGTAGTCCATTTTGATAGATGTTTGTACTTGACAAATAACCTACTCTGCATTTGTGCAGGTTGTAGTCCGTTCTGATAGATATTTGTATCTGACAGAATGACCTACTCCACACTTAACTACAATTTTACAAATAGTAGTCAATTCTGATGGATATTTGCACTTGGCAGAATGACCTACTCCACATTTAACTACGTTTATACAGGTAGTAAGTACACCTGTGTCGACAGTTTTGTTGTTTTTACTTTCACTGCCAGAATCAGCGATTGCAGGTGTAAATTAGAGCAGCAGGGTAATGCAATGAAAGTGACCGGTTAGCTAACTGACCATAGTACCACCATCCAAAAAGAGAAAAACAGTGCAACAAGCAACCCAATATATTAACTTTATTTCTCAGTTGGTCCAGGGAGCAATAGGGAAAGAAGAATTATGCTGTTGTGTTTCTGCCAGAACATGTATGATGCAGCTTTTGTTGGTTATTTTTACAGCAGAAAGTGCAGCTGTACACAGTCATTACCCAGATGCAACTACACTGCCACATGTAGCTTAAGGCTAAAGTTAGGGAAACATACAGTCTTGGTTGCTGATGTTGTTAATGTCTCCCTGATATTTGATCAAATTCCTGTAGTATCATGTCTGGTTTTGAAGACTTTGGTTTAGAATATTTTATTAGTGCTGCTATACTCTGTTACAATCGTTCCCTGGCTGCAATGACAGGGTATAAATGCTGGCATTATTATTTTCATCTTAAAAAAACCCCTACTGTGCTGTGATTGGCTTGTAACACATTAATGTGACGAGTACTAGCCAATAACTGCATGCAGTACTAGTCAACTGCAACACAGTAGGGTAGGACGACACACACAGACACACAGAAACGGCAAGATTCAGAGGGGGTGTTTTGGAAAGAGGGCTAAACTAGACAGGAGCTAAAACAGAGCCTTTTCAGACAGAGGGTCATTAAGGGTCTTTCAGCATAGACATTATGAGAAATATAAAGTGCTTTTTGACCATTAAAGCAAGTAAACATGTTCTAGTAGAAACTGAAAAAATAAAAAGTATGAACCCGGCAATGAGCATATGGTGTGCAGTTTCATTATTTGCCTTCAGAGGGTTAGGACAACCCTCGCACAGAGCAAAGACCACTTTCCGTTTGAAGAAATTACCAACACGCTTTCATTTAATGTGTAAAATCCACCGCATTATGACTGATTTTAGATGCATTATGACTGTCATTTACTTCCTGATTTATGCACATGAAATGGCCACTTAAAGTTACGTACATTTCGCTCTATATGTTGGCTTGCAATGCGCATGAAATTAGAGTCCATTTACTGAGGCAGCAGTTAATGAAGCAATCAGTGATTGGCAATCTCATGTAGGACAATTCTGTCAATGAAGGAGCTTGGTGGCTGCATTTCTCTGAGATCTGGTATATCAGTGGGCCCCTACCAACAAAACATATACAAGAGGAAAAGCATAAACATTAAGGAAAATGCACTCCAAATTAATCAGGCTAAAAACATAAGAATTGAAGCACAAACAAAATTGACATGGAGCAAATAACCAAACATACACAAAAGGCTGGTTGTCTTAGTCATGTTAGAAGCACGTTTCCTTTTTGTTTTTTCTATGTGTTTTGTCCTTTTGGGCCACCATAACCAATAATGATCATATATATTTATCGAAATGTTTGAAAAGCAATGCAGTTTTAAATAAACAACCACGTGGAATCACATGAAAACTAATACACTTAATGTATAGATTTCATATTAAAAAAATAAGGTACACACAATGAATGCTTTAATAGGACCTTCACATTGTGGTTTAAGTTTAAATATCATGACCACAGAGCCACAACTCCCAGAACACACGATATAAAGCAGTCAGATAATGGGGAGTTGTGGGTTCAGTTCTTACTGACCTATGCTCTCTTTTACTTTCTTATTTTTGAACCAAATAAATAGTTAATTAAACTTTTTCAACTCCACCAAAACCTTAATGTGCGTGTGCAAATACGTGCATACTTTTGTTTGTGTGTGAAAATATCTAATTTACACACACACACAACCTACTTTTTTGGTTAAATGTTCATGCATTAAGATACAGAATGCTTTTGGAACAACTTAGTTCTCTCATCATGTTCATTTTTCTCCTGTATGATCCAATATGATGGTTAAAGAGTGAACACTCTCAGAACAAGTGATGTAGAGATGTAAGCCTCCCATCATTGAGGTGTTTGAATTTAATGGACTTTGCAGGGAAATTCTCAGATTCACAATCAGATACTGAGTTAGATTCTCAATGCCTCAGTAAATCACAGGACTGTATCATAAAGTGTCGATTTAAAACATAATGTTGAGATCATGGATAACTTACATTGGCAGTGCTGGGTGCATTCTTCAATTTTAATGGGGTATAAGAGTCCTCTGGTAAAGATAATTCTCACTTCAAGTTTAAAACTACCATATGTCTTAACCACCAACAGCAGAAAAAAATAATCTGCTCTCCACATAGCACAAGAATAAATATGTTGCACACTTTTTGTCTGAAAACATGAACTAATGGTTTTGCAAATTAGTCCTAGACTCAATTTTCATACAGTGGTGCTTATGCACTGAGAGGACAATGCTAATGTGTGGAAGAATAACAGCTCTTTTATGCACATGAAAGGAGAAACATTGACTAATTGATTGTCCATGCTCATGTAAAGTTCTCTCTCTGCTCTCGGCAACAGTCTGGTTCTAATAAAAAAGCCCACAGCTTTTAAAAGGAAATCTGTAATTGAAGTACATGAGTTTATATTATCAATCCACTGGATCCACTTGGGCTTACTTCCCTCTCGGGAGAATTGGTGTTACTGGTTCCGGATATAGAGTTTACAAAGGAAAAAAAAAACATTGTTAAAAGGGAGGTCTACAGTGAATCGCAGCAGGTAGAACAAAGTGCAAAACATCCTTGTCATCAGCTTCCTCCCCAAAAATCCCCCAAATCAACTCCTCCATGTCTACAAGCCTCTGTTTTACAGGAAGTCAGCATTATGTGTAACATGACATTAATGCAAGCATGTACAGTATATATATTTTATGAAAATGTCTTCAAAACAGATGTGAGCAGCTATGCACTCACGCAACTAATCCCACACATGCATGCACAGCATAGTGCAGAGGGGTAGCTGTAGGCTAAGGGGCGGTCTGGCCTCCAGCACAAAGAGGTGTTTGATATTTAAGAGCCCAGGCAGCATTGTGGGTAATGAGAGCCCTGGGCGTCTGAGCTGGGCAGAGCTCCGAGGCAGCCACTGGTAATTACGTGGCCCTATTACAGGCTCATCTACAGGGGAAGAGTAGCAGGAAGCACCTTCTTTCACAGGTTAGGACCCGCTGGGATCACTGTAGTTAACTGTAATGGGTTGCAACACGGTTTCCCAGGCTTCTCTTTGGCCGTGGGATGTTCATATGGCAGTTATAATGGAGCAGTGGGAAAAAAAACAACACAAATTATAATGATGAGGCTAATTCAAGGATGATGAAAACAAAATACTCACAACACAAAGTAGGTCTGCAACTATGATGATTCTGCCAGTTAGTTTCTCGATTAATTGACGAATCATTTTGTCAAAAATGTTTTCTTATTTTGTCAAAAACTTACACATGGTCTGTTTACTATCCTATCAACAAACAAAACCAGGAAAAACAAATCTTCAGTCAGAAGTTGGAGAATGTTAACTACTAATCCATCAGTTATCACAATAGTTGTCAATCTTTTTCAGTAGATTGACTCATTGTTTTCATTCTATTAACCTTGGCAAGAGTTTCCCAGTGGTTTTATTGTTGGCAACGCTGTTGAAAGACCACCGTTTTCCGTTTTCGTCAGAGCCGAGCAACTACCTACAACACAACACATTTTCTTTTCCACAGTTACTTCAGTTGTTCCACCATCCATTTACACTATGTGGGATAGTAACTGCAAAGAACTTACACTGAATACTCTTCGCTATTGGGGATGGCTTCCTACAACACTAGCTGGGATATCTAAAAACACTGGTTTATCACCTGCATGGGTGTGGTTTTGCAGGATAAGCTCTCAGACAAGCTCTGTAGTTTCTCAGCCTGTGACTGCTTGGACATACATTACATGATGTGTGCAACTTTATAGGGATACAGAACAAAAGTCCTGCTTTATGTTGGTTAGATAAAAAAGAGAAGCGGCTACTTGTATGGCTAAAACTTGGAAAACTAGTTTACTATTCATAAAGATAAAATGAGATCACTTTATTTGTCACGTTTGAAGGCATACAGAATAATATTCATATTTTCCCATAATTTGTGCATTTGGTCTCATATCTGTATATCTGTGTCATTATTCCATAGCTGTTACATTGTGCAGTTAACATTTACTTCAAAATGGTACAAAGAACAAAACTTGTCTATTTCCGCTATAAAAGCTCAGTTCATTGAAATAAAAAAACACACATTTTCTCACTGAACTATAATAGTGCACATAGTTTTAGTTTTATTTGTCCATGCTGTGAGATATCAGAGATGTCTTAAACCAAAGCTCTCTGCATGGTTAGATACCACTGGGGGTAGGTGGGAAAAACATGTTGTTTTTTAATATGGGTGAATTTCCATGTTTTAGACACTGGCACTAACCCTGCCGCTTAAAAAAAACAATCATAGAAATTTGTAATAATTTAAATGCAGTTACAATGCAAGAGATGTTATATATATATATTCATACACAGAAAGATCTTGCTGAATTAGACCAGCAGGTTTCATCTCAACCTCTCTGCTCATCCCGCCATTTGTTCTCTATGTTCCTCCTCCCACTGCAAACGAGGTTGATTGTTACAATAGAATCCTTTCATCCCATCTTCACCCCTTCTTGCACATGAGCAACCCCGACATACCACTCCTTTATCTAGAGTTACATTATTTCCCCTTTAAAAAACCCCCCGCAGCTTCTACAATATCCTCATTTTATCCATGTTTCACTGCACACACATACACATCACATAACATTTTTTTGTCTTCACAAATATCTCTTGATTGTATAACAAAATATTTTGCGTGTAACTCTTCCCTTGTTAGTTTTAGAAGACTAATTATCACCGCAGACTACTCTGCAAGGACACTAGTTCTTTATTGTCAGTTTTGTTTGTGCAGGATGTGGACTGTGCGTAGATAGGTCTCTCCCCCCCCCCCCCCCCCCCCCCCTATAAAAGCCCCCTATAAAAGCATTGCCAACACTTCAGATGAAATGACCTCCTCGTGTTGCCCTCTTCTCTGTTGAATGATAAGCGCAGCAAATTATTTATGAGCACGCAGACTTTCTTTTCTAACAGATGAAAGGAATCAGTCGCTGAAAAAGAAATAAATGAGTCAATTTTAAAACAGCTTCTATAATATCTTTGAAACTCTTTAACTCAACAGCAGAAAGACTCGCAGAGTTTGATTATGTCTTGGCTTAGAAGTTTGAAGTCGTCCAGTGAATGTAGATGGGATAATCCGGTTTTAGATTGCTGGATTTCCTGGAATTTCTTGAGAAAGCTGCCTTTAATTCGTTTGCCAAACTCATTGTACTATAACTTTTTCCAATCCTCCTTTAATACATATCACCTGCTTTAGAAGAACCTAAAAACAAACAATTACAAGCTTAAACTGACTGTCACCACAGCCACGGATGGAGGTTAATCCCTTGACCTTCTTTTGTTGTTGTCAACATGTCCAGCAAAGTTTACAAATCAGGGCAGAATTACAAGGTAATACATCAGCATGCAGCACAGATACACACACACACGCACACACACGCTCACACGTCCCCTGGCTTTAGGAGAGGATTCTCTTTATCTGTCTGCATTCAGGAATTTACTGTCACTCACTTCTCCAAGGGGCCAAACTCTCCTATCTTTATCCTCTTCATCTCTCCCTTCTCACACTGTCACTCTTAGATCATGTTGGATGTGTTTTATTCATTTTCCATTCTTTCACACCGCTCAGCACCCATGTTCATTATATATTTCATTCTTTAGTGTTATTTTTGTCTGTCTCGCCGCCTATCAATGTCCTCTTTTTCTCCCAAGGTACAGTCTTAATATTTTGCCCTCCTGTCTCGCTGAGTTTAATCTCAAAGTGTGCTGCGGTTTATTGTGCCGACTCTGTCTCAGGCATCAGGATTCGGTTTTTACTGTCACACCCTCGCTGTCTTTTCCTGCTGTCTGCTACCGCCTGCCGTGTTTGTCTGTCAGCGCCGGTGCTGATGGATCTCTCTGTTGTAGGATTACAGCACATTCTGCAGTTGTGAATGTCGCTCGCGATGATCCGCATCTCATTAGAGTGCCGGGATGAGAGTGTGAGACTTGTTGAAGAGATTTTTCATCATGTTAATCATGTTTGATTCTGTGTCTCCTCTGTGCTTGACAGCCAGCGCTCGACATGTAAACACACGAGTGTGACCAAACACCCTGCAATCTTCAGAATCAACAAAAAACTGGATCTTTTTGATTCATTTCGGTACTGAAAGGTTCTGATTTACATTTCTTGCCTAATTATCTGTTAGTTGTTTTTTTGTACTTAAGTTTTTCTGTCACCTTTTTTCCTCACACAATTTGCTCTTTTTTAAGCATTTTTTTTAAATCAAATTTTTACCCTGTCTTTCCTCCTCCTTATATGGCACTTGATTTTCTCTACAAACTGTAGAAAAGTTCTAGCTCACATAAAATCTCATTCCATTTTACAACCTTTGTAAGTCATCCTTGCTGTCTTTCTTTTGTATTTAATGGCTCTTAATGGCTCTAAATGGATCTTTAATTTATATTTAAATCACATGACCATAACAAAGTAAAGAGATGCATTTTCCTTTTCACATTGCAATATAAAAATAAACAGCACTGGGGAGCTGTTGTGAGCTCTCCATTATTTTTTTTGTATTTTGAAACCTCTAATAAAAACCATATATCTGAAAGTAAACATTCAGAAAGCCACAGATGTAAAAAGGAACATTTTCTGGCAAAATAAAGTTTTGCTTTAAGGATTCGGAGGGTGTAATGGAGGGAAATGAGAGCAGAGGAGGGAAAGTAGAGCTTTCAGTAGCTAGTTTATCAACTCTGTGCTTAAACACAGTTTGCTCTCAGGAGTACCAGAAACCATTCTGAGATACATTAAACTCATCTCTCTGTTAAATATTATATTGGTGGCAGGGGGAGACTTATGCTGTAGCTAGAGCGATAGGCGTGCTGAAGTTATGTCTCTGTGATGAGCACAAGAAGAAAATCCTGCAGAACAAGTGCTTTTAGGTGTTCTCATTCATCTGACACTCGACAAGCACGAGGGCGGGTGTATGCACACGCGTGCACAACTGCAGACACCCGCCTCGAGGAAGCCACCATTTCTTTGTCCCAGAGCCTTCTCCCTTTAAGCTACGCCCAGAGTCGTATACGGCTGTCTTTGTAGACATCAGTGAAAAACCTCACGGTTATTAAATGTATCACACGAACTTCAAAGGAGGGAGGATTCTCAGCCCCAGATGTCAGTTTCTCATGGTTTCATGTGCGAGGTCGCTTAAGGTGTTTCTGCAGCACAGTCTTGCCTCATGGCTATTGAATTTAGGGAGGAAACATTATTCTGTTGCACGCAACTTTTTATCTCTTGAGGTGGTTGAGAGGGCAATACATGCGCCTTTTACTTCCTTTGTTGCCCAAAGGCACACAATCACTGTAAAATGCTCTACACCAGATTGGTCCTTCTGTTCAGTTTGGTTTGATGGCCTGTGAAGCGACTGATCAAAAGCAGTGGCTAGTGGAAATAATCACCTAAACACATGAAAAACCCAACAGTCAAAATGCACTTGATCCTGGTAAATTAACAACAAAGAGAGCTCACACACATTGGCTTCAAATTGCCCTAGAGTTGAGCAGCATTTTAAATACTTCTGTTTGCCCAGGGCCACAAATTCCTGGTCAGCCTACTGATATCTCACCACACCTCAGGAGGTTTCCACTATCACGCTGATTGCCTTAGGCCAAGTGTAAATGTAGTGGGATACACACACACACACACACACACACACACACACTGGATTGCTGCTTAAAGACCTGTAAAATGGCCTTATTTCAGTCTGATATATGCATGGCCACACACGCACACACACTCTCCTTGTAGAAGAAAGACACAGCTGAGTGCAGAAACCATCACAAACTTTTCTGATCCTCTTTGCCACCAGTTGCACACACACACCAAGCCTCCCATCGTTTATACAGTGACTGCCACACATCTGTCAGGATAAACTAAAAGGTATTGAAGCATCCTGAGGGGGAGTGAGGTATTTGTATTTTCTCACCCATCACAATTTATGTAGAGAGGTACTCCTGTCAGATGGATGGTGCGTGGGCTCCTATTACTACAAGAATACTGCTGCTAGTCTATTTTAGCAGGAAAGAGTGTCACAGCGCTTCACATGCTTTGTAAAAAGGAACTTGTTGCCAACTGAATAAATAGCAGATTTGGCGATTGCTTCCCAGTCCAATGTTTCTCGAAAGTTTTCCATGGTGAGAGAGAGATCATCGGGTTTGTTGGTTGCCAGTTGCACTGGGAGTTGGGGACTCGTATACAAAGGAGTACAGAAGACAGATGGAGACGTAACAGTGAGGGAAGGGCCACACCGCCAGCAGCAGAATAAATGTACTGAGCAGCAGACGGCATCGCCTCGCTGTGAAACGTTTCCTTTGATTTGGGGTGTGAAGTCTCAGACACGTACACATACACAGACAGTTGAAACTCAAAGTCAAGACAGCTCTGATTTTTTTAAGACTGGAGCTAAGAGCTTAATCTCACGGTTGTTTTGATTCAAAAATATAAAGACAGTAAAAAAAGATGCTTTAAAAAAATTTAAAAAAATTTAAATACCATTTTAACAGCGTTGACTGTCTCTGTTTTATCAAAAGCACTACGGTCCAGCACAAAGAGAGGTGACCTCATACAGGATAGGTACCCTCCCTCCCTACTTCACTACTAAACACACACACACACACACACAAACACACAATACTTGCCTCATACATCCCCAAAACCTGTGAATGATACTTCCACCTTTAAGTGTGAAGGCTGCACATAAATGGAAGTTACGTTTATTGGTCAAGCATGCGTCTGTGTTGGAAACGTGTTTGAAAAGCATCGAGTCTTAAGATTTAATGTTGCAATTTTGAAACCCCATTTGCTGTCACGTTGCAGAATAAGTGCTCTATCCACATTTGTTATGCCCGGTGGTGGCCATTTACAGACTGTCAGATCTATTTGTTGCTTGAAAATTTCGGTCTGATGTCCTTGTCATGCCAAGATGGAAAATAATTATGTCGCTGTGCCGCATGTAACATACAGCATTATGGCAGGAATTAGCTGACATTGACATTCTTCACTTAGTGATATACAGTACAAAATAGCAGAGCTACTAATGGCAGTGCATTGGTTGTAAAGGTGATTTGACAGGATGGTGTAATAACAGTAGTTATCGCTATGTTCTAAGAAAAGCTTGAAGTGGTGCTTGCTAGGCTTTTGTACTTTATGAAATTACACGTTAAAAGGAGCAAAGTAATGTCATGTCCTGTAAAAGTTTTTGTTTTGTTTTTTTCATTTAAATCCATGAAACATCAGTATATAGACACTGTTCAGGGATATTTCTGGCTGTCTTACCCTGTTATTCTTTTTTCTCTAAACTCTGACTTTTCTGTTTTCCCTCAAGTGTGTCAAGCAGAACATGCATGGCAGGTCTTATGGTCTCAAATCATACAATCTCACAACCCATAGGCTATTGGTCTGATGATGATAAAGCCTCTGAGGGCAACAGCCAATAATTCTGTTCTGTTGTAGCCAGCGATATCAAGGCCAAGACTTCCTCTTTTGTGTGGCGATCATTGTTTACAGTTTGATTAGCAACTTGAGAAAGGTCCAGACAACATTTTGGCTAATCTCTGTTGAACAGATATCTGCATATGAATGCAAATAATAGTAAAGGTTAATATAAAGCAAGACCATCGCCAGATGATAGCTGATGGGTTCAGAGATTTCATTTCGGCCTCTCGCTCTCCACACAAACCTGCAGGCAATCAAGACCTGCTCAAATGTGATTTGTCAATACTTGTAATACTTGTAATACTCAGATTGTAAGCAGAAATGAACACTCCTGATACCTAAATCTTGCCCAGTTGCCAAGGCTACTGATTCTGCATACATATGCAAATGCTGTTATGCTGTTTATAGAGATTATTTTCATATGGCTTTGAATCAAGTCAGAATCAGATTAAGAATTTGATTCTGACTTCCAAAAAACTGACTTCCAATTCCACTTTAACACTATCATCTCTGGACTTCTACATAGTCTCCACAAGTAGGTCAGTACTTACTTTAATGTGCTTTCAAATGAATGATTGTACCTTCGTGAAAGGTTTCTTCCTGAGGTCAATGATATACATAGTATCTTTGTAAAGAGAAGGACGAGGAGAAAAGAAATGTGGGGGTTACTCTGGGAGAGCAGCTTTACTGATTCTCTTTATATGAAAATATGTGTTATTTAATAGTAAAAAGAGGCAGCATTTCCTCTGGTTTATTTTTTTAAAGCGGCCTACAGTGCATCCTAAGGCTCATTTATACTTCCTTTTTCTACAAAAATAGATTTGTCAGTTTCAAATGCTGTAAACACCACTGCCCTCATACTTCCATGTGTCCTTTATGTTGGCATAGATATAGCCAATAGATGGCAATAGAGGGGAGAGTCAAATGTTTTGAACAACACCAAACGAGGCGACAGTGGAGGAGGTTGTAATAATTTACCTTGTAACAGAGGCGAGTAGAGGTAGAGGTGTTGTAGATAGTGGTTGTTTGGGAGGCTATTAAATACACCAAAACGTGTGGATGGAGAATTCTTTTGACTAAATTATCGACTCTTTACATTTTGCTGTTTTTTAAAAATGTCCTCATCGTCTCCTACGGTCGTATCTCACTTGAAAATGAACACAAAGTATGGACAGAAGGCTGCTTCCGTGTTCATATTCATATATAACGTTAAGCATGTATTAACCCCCCTATTTGATCTGTATTTGCATTGCAGCATTAAGTTTTTAATTGTACACCAAAGTGTCCCTGTCAAGGCCACCCAGGAGGAAATTTTGAAAGTTATATTAAACTTTTTTTTTCTAAACACAAACAAATAAAAGCGCCAAAAATGAGATTAAGTAAATGTTAAAATGTTATGGCTAACAATTACCATTCCCTAAACCAGCAGGCACGCAGCTTTATAGGATTCATTTTAGAGTCATGAATCTGGCCACAGATGCACTTTACTCCACTTACTTCTGACAGATATATTTGGATGTTTAGCTTTTTCCTTGTTCAGATTTGTTCACCAGCTTGTTAGTACAGCACTATTTGGGGTTGGGCACATAGCGTAGTTGATTATTCAGAGATATTTTGCTGAAATTAAGTTGAAGACCCAAACGAGATATAATGATTTGGTTGACATGCAGCACCCGTCTTTTCACTTACTGTACTGAACATATATGATTACAAGCCCTTTGTGATTCTAAAATGGTCTCTTTCGCTGACAGCGATATTCTGTAAAGTAGATCCTACATCACAAGCCAGCATCAAAACTGAAGCATCAAAGTTTTTCTCTGCAGATTTCTCAGAGTGCCCTGATCCTTGAAATTTTCTGTGCAGAAACTATGATCCTTAATTGGTTCAAAACAACCCTCATGGTGAGTTTTTTGTTAGGAAAGCCTTTGAAATCGGGTGTAAAGTGAATTTAGCTCTATTGAGGATGATTTCAAAGCTGCTTTTTTGTACGGTCAGCACATGTGAGAGGTCTTTTATCCCTTCCAAAAGGCTGGAGGAATGAGACAATCTGAAGCCCTCTGACTCAGATCCCTATTGGCTGCACACAGCTCTTCACCTTCAGTGGGAGGTCACTTAGAAGTACTGGTGCACACACACAAACACAAACACAGACACACTAAGATCTTAGGCAGCTTATGCTGCATTTACTATCAGGGAGCGGGGATGAAAGTGAAGGTTGCAGTGAAGTCGGGATTGAAAAGTTGTGTGTGTTTGCGTGGGCGTGTGTGCGATTTTGTATTTGCGACCGCTAAGTGAAGCCTGAACTTGGCCCACAGGCTTTTTGGACGATACACAAGCTCTGATTATATTAGCTGTCTCCTCACCTCAGCATGTTGTTGCAATGTCTGCCAAGCAAGAGAGTGCTGAACTTTTCACCTCTGCTGCGTTTTAGCACCATGTCGGGATACCATGTTAGAGATATATTCCAACAGAGAGCTGAACCTGTATGTGCACTTTGTTGTGGTTGGTATCATCTCCATGTTTTATAGTGCTATTTATAATATTTTATCGATTGGATTTGAGATCTGCTCTTATTTTATTTGTTATCAGCATGTCAGAGTGCAGGATTAGTAACAGAGTCGCACCACCTTTTTTACACCGGGAGGTTTGAGCAGCTATGCTGCTCTGCTTTCTTTATGACCTCTACGATGATGGAGGTGAAGCGCTCCACTGCGTGTGCTTTTAACAGCCTTACAGCTCCAGCATTTAAGAGGCATATATTACTTGAAAGAACAAACACCTTTGAAATTGTCCTCAATAGAGCCAAATGAGATTTCCTTTCCGACAGCCTACACATTACGTTTGAACAAACACTCCTCCACCTCTGCATTTCCCTCTGCCAGTAAAGCACACACACACACTCATTTAGTTTAGCACTTACAGGAATGCCCTGCTTACTTAGTCATTGTTTAACACCACACAAAAGAAGAAAAAAAATCCCACCTCCACCTCTTTTATTCAAGTTTTACAATGCTATCTCATTATTTCTTTTCATTATCGCAGAACTCAATCCATTTTCCCCTGGCGGTGGGTAAATTAGCCACACAAAGCAGCATCCTTCCTGTCTGCTTGCTGAAGTGACAGCTATTGAGTAGTTCTATTAGCCTAGCACTAATATGACCATTTACTGTGCAAACCATTCCTCAACAACACTGATTGGCTGGCATGCATCAAATCTTCAGGGTGACGTGCACAAGCGAGAGGATAACACTGTTCAACAAATTCTGTATTTAACTGAAGAGGACATTACAAGATTGACTGTTTAAATGGTGTAAAATTGTGTAATTTCATTTTTTATGAATCTGTAAATATTCAGCAGCAGATGTGTTGTGAACGTTTGGACTGCGCATTGAGCATAATTAAAACACTTCTTCTTCATTACAGTTTTACAGTAATTGCCCCCTTGGGTCACAGAACCCCCCCCCCCCCCCCCATACTTTCCTTTCCAGTTTTTACAGAATATTGAACTCAGCATTTAGTTTTTAAATCCGCACAGATGCACCCCAGCATACAGTATTTCCACAGTGACAATATGTTCACACTTGCACTGTCTTTCAGTCCTGCCTCAAAACCCATCTCTTCTCCTCTGCCTTTTCTAGCCCCCATCTCCACCCCTTTTTTTTTTTTTTTTGTAAAGTGACCTTCAGTTCAAGAAAGGTGCTATATAAATCCAATGTAGTATGTGACATTCAGAGCATATATATGAGTAAAAGTTTTAGCCAGGATTGCATTCTCATGGCTCTCAACATGGAAGTGGCTGAGCCGGCGGCTAACAGCTGGTAATAATGGCAACAGTGCTAACAGAACTTACTTTGTTAACGTGGAGGTGAACCAGAGGGTGGGTGTTACACTTCCACTACAATGACATTTGGCCACCATGGGTCAGGAAGCCGGAATCAGCGAAGACAGCCAAAATAGCGCAGAAATGAAGCCAAAATCCTGCTGGTGACATCATTTGGAGCCAGAGTCTTTGCAGGAGTGTCTTCCATGGTGGTCAAGGTCTCGCACATACACACGCCTGACCAGTTGTGATTAGCGTTACTGAAGGCAAGCAAACACAACTGTTATTAAGGTATCAAATCCCCCCTTTGTATAGTATTAAATTATAAATTAAAACCAAACTTGAAAAAATCTTGGAAGAAAAACCAAGACTTGAACATATATAGCTTTCTAAAATGAACAAAACCATCTTTGGGAAAAATTTAGGCACGTACTTCAAGATTTTAGTTTGGCTTATGTCCCATTTACTAACATGGAGGGGGTAAGGTTTATGATCTTCAACTTCAACTTCAACTTCAAACAACTTTATTTATCCCAAAAGGGCAACTCAATTTCACCTATACTTGAGCCAGGCATCAGGGGGCGATGAGATGTTTTCTAATGAACATTTTTTAAATATAGTTTATTTGATAGGGACAATGCAAATAAACATAGTACAACTTCCACCTGCTAGAAACAAGCTGTAGTAACTGATGCCTCACATATAGAGATTGTAGCTATTGCTAGTTTCCAACTCCTGTCCCTAGTAGGCTTCTAGTAAAGAAAAGTAAAGAAGATGATATCAAGGTTACATACAATAGAGTGCATTCAATAACAGCTATGGTAAAAATAAGACAAAAAGGTGAATCAACATATTTGGCCAGCCGGCTAAGTATGAGGACTTTTATAAAGTAAAACACAAAAAAAAAAATGTTCACAATCAGGAGTAACAAAATATGTTCTCTTTTCTCTTTGTCCAGGTGGGAACAAGCTTAAAGGACAGCAGTTTCGTCTGGACTGGGCCTGGATCTCTCTGGAGAAAGAGTACTACGTGGTGGATGAGGAGGACAAGTTCTTGGAGGTGGTGCTCAGGCGGAGAGGATACCTGGGGGAGACATCTTTCATTGGTTAGTCTGTTTGTCTTTCAGTCTCTCTTCCCTTCTTAGTCAAGAGGACATAACTTGTGTTTTCGGCCATGCTAGCAGGTTGACCCTTGTGATGAAAATGTAGGTCTGAATTAGTTCACCATTTTGGTCCAAACTGAAATATCAACAAATGTGAATGACTGCCACAACATTTGGTATAGACACTCCTTGTCTACAGAAGATATAAATACTAAATACTAAATACTTTGGCGATCCCCAGATGTCAACTGTAGTGCCAGAGTGAGGCGTCTCAACAACCTACTGGATAGATTGCCAAGTCATTTGGTTTATTCATATCCCCCTCAAGATGAATAGTAATTAATTAAGTGATGACCTGGGTTTTCATCTAGTGCCTTTATCATAATATTTCTATTTTATTTTAAATTTTGACAAGATACAAATTACTGAACTGATGACATTACCACCGGCTTCGGCTGTACTTTGTCATTTGTGCTAATTTATGAATGTTAGCATGCTAGCACGCTATACAAAAATGGTGAACATGGTAAACGGAAAACTGCTAAGCATCATCAGCATAGCATAGTAGTATTTTCATTGCAACCATGATAACATGCCAACATGCTAAAAAAAAATAATTTTCATTTCAATCTTATTAGCATGCTGTTGTTTAGCATTTAGCTCATAGCAACACTATGCTTGAGTACAGCTTTACAGATCTGCTTGATTGGCTTTAGCCTCTAAATGTTGTTTCTGTCCGTCAAACTGACAAACTGTTACAGTCTCTTTTTCTGTAATATTAATTTAAACCTTCATTACTTTATATATTTGTTCATGTAAGGTTTCTGGCTCTACATTTCTGTTTCTATGTCTTACAAGCAGAAGAGAAAAAGCGTGCAGAAAATAACTTTAAAGTGCTATAGAATCCAGGAAATAACGCACAACTCACACCCTATTTGTCTGCTTTTTTGCTTGTATGAGGGTAGCTAGTATACCCAATTTTGTCATTTTCTTCACTGCAGAGCTTTATGTACCTATCATTCACATAGAGTGCTGCTCCAAAAGATCTCCGAAAGATGAAGAAAAACAAAAAAGCAATCGCAACAGTTCCTTTCAACACACACTGTAACCAGATTTATCCTGTAAGCCAAAGTAATTTTGTTTGGCCTTGAGCCATTTTGGAGTTTGCAAAAATATTTTTTGTCATGAGTTAGAGGAAGCTAGATGAGATGGCTGTGAGGTCAATGTGGTGCCCTGGAAGTGGCTCTATTTTTTTTTTTTTTACCAGCCCATACAGGAAAACATTGTCAGGAAAAGTCATTTTGCTACCTGACTGGCTGTGAAGCAACATACAATTTTCCTTGATCTTCAAAATTCAGCTTTATCTGCCCCAGTTGGTCAAGTGTTTGTCACAGTGGGGGCATGAAATTGGCATCAAAAGGAGCACTTGTCAAAATGCAATAAAAATGCATTTAGCAGGTGGATACAACAAAATCCACAAAGAAAACTCTGACTGCATTAATAGAGACAAGCTTACTGAGGTTACATCAAGTCATTGATGAAATAACATCACTGACATCATTGTCGTCACAATCAGCAGAATTGTTACCCCATTATCTCCTTGTCTCTACGAAAAAGCAAAGCTGTAAATACGAATCAATGTTAATCTCTTTCTATCTGATTGACTTTGAGGTTCCTAATGGCTCTGACGCACCAAGCTGACACTCAGCTGTTCAGTGGCGTATGGTAACTGCTGCCTTACAGTTTGACTGGCACAGTTGGCTCCCAAAGTGCCCGTTTACGGTTGGCTAGTTTTCGTGTGTTATTTGGAGTAGAAAAATTGATCACTTTCAATTCATTTTCTCATGCTCACCAGTTGGTTGTTGGTTGAGGTCTTCACAGCTGCGTTTTACAGAGTGGAGCACAAATTATGACAATAGACAGGAGGCGAAGCATGCCGATGCGTCAGTCGATCTTTGTCAAGCTGTTTTATGTAGGTGGGTTTGATGCATCAGAGCCCCAAACTGCAGTGTAAAAGGAAGAGTGGGGGAGAGATTGAGATGATTAAAGGAATACTTCACCCACAAAATGATCACTTGTATATCAGTTACTCACCCTGTGTTACACTGAATTCATGAAGAAAACGCCTCCAAGGTGAAGAAATCCCAAAACAGAAAAAAAAAATCTTGACGAACTGAAATCACAGGGGGTGAAGTTTAACAACAGCAAAAGTATATCAAAACATCGGTTTACAAACTCTCACACAACTCATGCAGTAAAATCGAAGTCTCATTTATCCAGTTGTATGCACCTCAAACACATCTTTTGCCAAAATTAACCTTTTTAGAAAGCTTCTGTGTGAACGGTCTCATGCATGTAGTTAGTAGTTAGTGTGCCTGGGAATGCACATACATTTAAACTCTGTTTATGGAATGAAAGTTATTGCCAGGGACACTACTTGTATGTGAAAATGTTTTTAAAAGTAACCTAAGGTTTTGAGGTTTGAGAGGAAATGCATGTGTTTGGGAGGTACTAAGCATACGACTGTATTAATGAGACTTGGATTGAATGCAAGAGTTTGTAAATCAATGTTTTTGATATAGTTTTACTGTTGTTAAAGGCAGCCTCCTTATTTTTCTCACTTTCTTGATTCTTTTTTCAGCATTGAAGCATGCAAGTATTAGTGAGCATTGATATGCAAATAAAAAAAAAGTGTTCCTTTAAGATCAGGCCAAATACAAATACTTAAGTGTATCGTTGACCATTTAAAGCACGCTTATCGCAGTCTTGCTTTTGAAAAATGTGTCAGTTTTCTGAGAAGAAAACAAGCTGTCATTACAGTTCGTTCCAAATTGGACCTTTTTTACTCTTAAAAATTAGCTTACCATCCATCAAAGATAGTTAGTCATCACAACTCTTAAATGAGACATTTTACAAATTTGTCAGAAGGCTGATAATATTTGTGAATCATCAGCAAACTTAAAAATAAAATCCCATCGTGCTGGCTGCAGCAGTCTTCACTGTTCAAAAGTGGGCAGCGAACCCACTGCTGGCTCTGTGCTGCTCAAATCCCAAATCCAGCCAGTTACACAAACATCAATGCCAGAGTTTTTAATAAGCTTTTTGACCAGCAGATGGAGGTGGTTTTTTTTCTGTTGGAAACAACAGCCCGGCACGTTTTTGTGCTTATGTCTGAGTGCTTGCTTGGATTTGAAGGTTAAAAGGCTGATGATGATGTTGTCCCTGAACACTCCTCTTAGCCCTGACTTTGTCAAGCAGCTCGTTCGCTCTGGAAGAAGCAGCAGCTGTAAGCAGCTTTAACTCTCTCACACCTCTCATCATCATTCTGATCCCTTTTAATCGTTGGGTCAGGTGCTAGAATCACAGTGTAGCAGTTTATGTAAGCTTTAAGACTTATCTACCTGTGCGCTGGTGTGTGTGTGTGTGTGTGTAGATGTGTGTATATGTGATTCCTCCCTGGAAGGTTTTGAGTGTATCTCTTGGGCACACATGAAAGCTTGCATTCTGACTCTCATCTCTTTGCGCAGTCGGTGTGTGAGCACCTGGTTATCTCCGACCACACACACAACACATTCACTTTTAAGACCTTCTTTTCATTGAACGGCTAACATGCTATGTAGACGTTGTGCTGAAATGCATCGGTGTAAAAGTGTGACGAAGTCCTCCTACCTAGCCGCAGCTACATGTTGAGCTGTGGCATTTTTATGCATAAGTGCATGGTCTGAAGGGAGATTAAAGAGTAGGAACGTTTACTTGTAACCGTAAAAAATAGTGTATCATCCACCACAGCACCAAACCAAAGTTACCCTGACAACAGTAGTTTAAATAAAATCTGTATGTATGCTTGCATGTTGTGTATGTTTTTCTGTTTTTGTGTCTTTATGCCCGGTGTTGATGTGTTCAGGCACTGATGATGAAATACAGTCGAGTTTAGGGCAACACAGAATGAAAAACAAAAAGTGATCGAAGTCTAATAACTTTCATAGATTTCAATTTACTGGACTGGTGAACAGAAGAATGGAGTGAATGAACCAATAACAGAGTGGGGACATACCCAAGGTGGACAGAATAGCAAGAACACCATACAATGCAGTCAAAATCAATACACTCACAGAAATGCCGCTGTTGACTGATATTGAGCGTTAATTGAACTCCTTATAAGGCAGTATATGTCGCTGTTTAGCAAATATCTCATTTAGAGTATGTGTTGTTGAGACTCCAATTGTGTTCCTCTTACTTAACTTTCATGAGTTTGGCTCGAGTCTTAATGATTTTTTAGTTTTGTCCTTGTCATGGTTCATCGTTTTGCAGTGTGCGTGAAGGATGCGCTTGACTGGCCTGTTCAGAAGCTGTCTCATTTCGCCTTGATATCATTGATTGTCGGATAGCTATTAAAGGTGACACGTACTGCTGGCTTTCAAGTTGTGTGACTCTCTTGTAGCATTGTCTTTGTAATTTAGATTCAGATGGAATGGACAAAAACAGCAGAAACACATTTTGAGACAGAGTGGTAACTTATAAGAACAAAATCAAAGCAACAAAGGCAACTTAAAAGCTTTCAGTTAAATTGTAAAAAATAATTGACAGATAAACACTTGCTACCCTTTGAAAATGAGAGCGACATCACTTTTCTTGTGCTGCTTACAGGCACCTTTTAAAATTATTCAAAACTTTGAACCTTGAGCAAATTGGCTCAATAACTTTCAAAAACATAGGACAAAGTCAATGAGCAAGGAAGAGCAAATGAAGAAAAAAACAATGATGATGATACAGTGCAGTTAAGAGTATTACAACTGAGACACATTTTTCAGCAAATTGGATTTGAAATGAAACAATAACTATGAAGTCAAACTGTGAACTTCCAGCCTTATGAAGGCTTTATAAACACCCACATTAGGTTGCCCAAACCCGGTAAGGTCCGAGTTGACCCAAAGGGTCTTGGCTTGGATTAGGCTTGCAAGATTGTGCCACAAATGTCTTTTACAACACTGAAAAGATTTTAATTGACTTTAGCTTGTAATAAATGTTGGAATATTGTTGTTTTTTTGTTTTTTTTTACTGTGTAAATCCATGTTTTTAGTCTGGCCTAGGTCCAAAACCTCTGCCATGGTTCGGGCATGGACAAAAATTATGTAGGTTAATGTAGGGTTGGGCCTGATTTTTTGGGACCAATCAGAACTCTCATCCACATCAGATAAACAGCAAAGGAGCTCCAACCCTGTTTACCCACCAGTTTGTGGGGACAGAACATTTTGAAGCATCATATACAATATTTGGTTGGAAATCCTTTCTGAAATCTACAACACACAAATTATCAGCAGGCACTAAACTGAAGCCAGTTTCGCTTCTTTCTTGTTTCGGGGGTTTTATCTCTTTAGTCTGGTTTTTAGCAGTGAAATGCATAATCAGTTGGATTAAGATCAGGTGACTGATTTGGCCACTTAAAAGGCAGTTTTACCATACAGCCTCCTTGGCTGCCTTGTTAGTATGTTTAGGGTACTGTCACATTGTTGGATTATTGGTCGATAAAATGTCAGAAGATGGCAAAAAATGCCGTCACAATTTTTCAAAGCCTAAGGTGACATAATCCAGTCACTTGTATTGTTCCACCAAAATCCAAAGATATTCAATTTATAATTAGATAAAGCTGAGAAAATCTGTGAATTCTCACATTTAAGAAGCAAGAACCAACAAATGTTTGGCATTTTTGCTTTTAACATTTAACCAATTATTGGAATTTTTGCCATTTAATTTTCTGTGGGTTAACTAATTGATTTGATCTACTTTACTGTTTTTAACTCTAAAGAGGACTACGAGTCTGTCTAGCTGATATGGTTATGAACACCCTCAAACTCAAAGTCAGCACTTTTACTTCAGAGTTTAAGTTAAACCAAAGCAATTAGGCCTAAAAACATCATGTTTTTCGTTTTGTGTGTATGTGTATGTATGTATGTGCGTGTGTGTGTAAGGTGTGCCAATGGAGGATATGAGGGGGTTGTAACATAGATCAAAGATCACAAGTAAAACAGAGCTGTAAATGCAAAGATAATTGATGATGGGAAAAAAATCATGTACATATGAAAGGAAAACAAGAAAAGGAAAGGAAAATAGAAAGCCACACAGGATTTCCTGGCAAACATAGACACTGTACGAGCAGGTAGATGGACAAGTTACATTAGATTAGACAGTGAGAGTGTCAGGGATGAAAAAGCAGGGTGAAATACACTCCACAATGTTGTCAGAAGCTTTCTGCAGTTGCAAGGGGTTTAGCTGATGAAAGCCACTGTGGTGCCAGGCAACGGTGGAGGCGAGCTGTTACACATGCTCCATCACAACAGGACGTACAGGTGGAGAGGATCAGTGAAGGAGGAAAGCAGAGATAAGATCAAGGTTCAAAGATGCCCCCTGTGAAGCAAAGCTCAGGCAGAACAGGGCTGGACACGAGCATAGGGATCAGATTGGATTTCTTCTACCGCTGTTATACCTCACTTTCTCACTTCTTAAGAAAAAACGACTAAGATATCGGCTTAATTCTCCATGGGTGTTTGCCCTCTCCCTAACCTGCTGCGTCTTCTTCTAATTGAGTTCTGCTGCTTTTTTCCTGTCTCTTGTGACACTGTCCCACCGACTTGTCCACCCACTTAACCTTGGTTTCTTTTCATCCTTAATCTTTCCTCACCTCATCTCGTTGTGGAGAGCGTTTGGTCCTTTTGCTCCTAACCTGCTTTTCCTCATCAAAGACGCCATGTCTCTTCTTCCTCCTCCCTTGCTGCCTTATAGCCCTGGGTCTATGCCATAGGCTGTCTTATATTCTTCCTCCACCCACTCGCCCTTTGTCATTCGTCTTATATCTCTTCTCTCCTCTCTGTCTCACTCCTGCACTCATTCGCTGTCTATTTTTGCTTCTATTTTCCTTTCCTTACATGCCTTCTGTATGTGGTTGTTACATTGCATTGTATCTCTTCTGGTTCTTCTCCATCTTTGTTTTGTCACATCTTGCTCTGTTCCCTCATCTCTCAAAGTCCTCATCCTGGCCACATCCTTTCTTTCCTTTTCTGTCCTTTCCTCTCTTCTTCCTGTCTTCCTAGCTGTATGAGTAATACGAGGAACCCCGTGGGGAAACGAGGTGGAATTGAATTCTCATTCTTTTTTTCTTTTTTTCTTTTTTTTTATTCCTCGCATAAGTCAAAGCTTACTCCTTGAAGACAGTTTTTCTCCCCTTTCTGCGATGTCCTTTTCTGGTCCGTCCTTGCTCCGAGAGATAAATGAAGGATTGTTAACAAGGTGTACATTTCCCAGGTTAATCATTTCCTGTGGGGTGTACTGTATCCCAGCCTCATTAATGTGTCCAAGCAGGGTGGATGGAGTGACAATTTCATTTCACAAGGAGAGAATAAAAAGTGCCCCCCCCACCCCGAACCTCTTGTCGGCAGATCTCCTCCTCATCTGCCTTGATGTAAAATGACCTTTATGGTATAATGAGCACGCAGGTACCTGCAATCATACATTTCATGATGAATTGTTTAATTTACATGCAGCTTGTTGTTGTTTTTTTTTCAACAGTGAAAAAAACTTCACACTACAGAAAAAAGAAAGGAAAGTTTGCAGCTGTAAACAGGATTTGTGTGTGTGTTTTTTAGCAACTCTGTGTTTGTGTGTGAGTTTGTGTATGTGTTATGGAGACACAAACACAAGGGACTGTAGCTCTGAGGAACAGCACCGTAGAGATCAAAAGCCCTCGGGTGGGTATATTTCCACCTGCTGAGAAGGAACCCCAGCACGACCCCAGGCAACACGTGTCTCTTCCCTCCGGGGAGTCCAGCAACAGTGGCTCAATGAGGCTCCACCCTTTTAAGATCAACGCTCTCTCTCTCTCTCTCTCTTCTAGGCAGGTTTTCGTCTGGTATTTGAATTAGATGAACTGATCATCAGAATAGAAAGATGAGAAAGATAAGATCTGCTAAGAGGACACTTTTCGAGTCGAATTGCCTAGTTTTCACTGTTAAGACTAATTTATACTCTTTTTACATATAGGTGTGTATATAACAATCTAGACCCTAGGCTTTGACGTTATCTATTTTTTTTATACCTTACTGAAATTTCCCTGGGGAATACAGTATGTGATGCTATTTGTGTGCAGCGCTACTCTGGTTTTGTTCATAATAAACCCTTAATTCTGCAAGTTAGATGTGAAAATGTGCTGTTTTTCCCTGTGGTCACTCTCTGCTGCTGCTGGCCAGCTGTTTACTAGTCTTGACATGTTATCGCCCCCCAAATGTGCAGTTGCCATCCTTTTCAGTTAAGTTGCCTGTTCCACTGATAAAGGCTCACCTGGCGCGTAATGTGCACTACATGCAATAGAAATAAAATAGACAGATGGGTGGACATGAAAGACAGATTTTGGACAAAATCATAGTGAAATAGTGTGATACTACCCTACCAGACCCCTCCAGGTTGTTGTTTTTTTTTCTGGTGCTAGCACAGTCAAAAGATGGCAAAGTTTCTTGATTAGTTTGTCTGTCTGAGCAAAACTTATCCACAAAAAAAAATATCTAAACTGTTTCTCCACAAATTGCCATGAAATTTGCTGTTGATAGTCCCGGTCTTTTTTATTTTGCTGACTCCTGTGACCTTTTCTCATTCAGCACAAGCAAGCTGAAAATTTAAATTTCTGCAAGAGAAATGTCAAAATCTGATGGCAGGCTGCCATGGAATTTACTACTCACATTTATGCCTCCCAGAGGATGAATTTTTTGAACCAGAAATTGGATGTGTGGCAAAACTTTATCTTTACATAAGACAACAGACACTTTATTGTCATTGTAGATGTACAACAAAATTATGTTTGGTGACTCTGAGGCTGACAACTACACACAAACGAAATAAGAACATTACATTAAAATTACTTTTAAAACATTTAGACAAGATGAGAGCAAGGTACAACCTTAATTATAGCTGATATAAAACAGTGACAAGTTACACACAACATACGTATTCATATGAAGTGAGCCTTAAATACCAATAAATAAAACGGCAGTTGCAGGTTTATAGTGTATTGTTAGTTATTGCACAATAAAAAGTGCATATGCTCAGCAGCTATAGGTTAGTGTGTGCATGTGTTGTGGAGGCGTGGGTGAAGGAGGCCACAGCTCCAGGGAAGAAGCTATTCCTCAATCTGTTAGTCCATGTTTTTATGGTCCTCTATCTCTTTACTGATGGCAAAGACACAAACACACTTTGGCTCGGGTGGTTTCGATCTTTACTTATGCTGCCAGCTTTCTTTTAAAGGCAGCTAACATATACAGTGTCCGGGTGTGGGAGCAGAGTTGCTTCAGTTTCAGGTGAGAAACAGGATTTGAGTGCAAGCTTAGTCATATACAGTACAGGTGGAATTTGTACTGAACTCTCAGATGCCCCATACTATAGTCAGTATTGCTTAGAGGGATACTTTTCCAAGTGGGTAGTTTGTGTAGATGAACAATGGTAAACTTTCCTCCATTCTACCAATGCCCAGATATCCCTCCTTTCCCCTTCTCCAAATTATAATGTAATTTGGAGGACTTTCACTGGCTCTTGGGGCTGTTGCTCAAACTACAGGTAGTACTATTGTTGTATTGCCCGACAACCCCGCTGCTGCTGCCCAACCTTAAAGAGTACACAGCAGATCAAGAGACACATCTACCCCTCTCTCGGTCTCCCAAACTCCAACCCCAAATCCAAACAAATGATAAAACTAACTCCAGATTACGTTAATGCACTTCCTATTTCTCGCGTAAAATGTTTTCAGAAACGTATTTTAACACCCAATTTAGCTGTGATGGCAAAACTTTGTGAACAGGAAGTGGGCGCAACACTGCTTGATGCACAGTAAAAACAGAAGAGATCAAAGGGTAAAACTAAGCTGCGCTGATCAAATATAAACCAAGATTCTGTTACTGAGATGCATATTTCTTGCCTCAGATGTTTCCAGAAACATGTTTTAGCTTACAGTTTAACTGTATACCAAGATCTAGCCATTCGCCATAGTTCCACACGGACCAATCCATAAAAAGTCACATACTAGCGGGCGTGTCGAATAAGGCACTTTGCATTCTGGTAGTTGTAGATTTTCTGCCTCTTGAGCAAAAGTGTCCTTTTTGCTCAGTTTTCTCTTGAGGGCCTTCTTTTTATCGGTGAAATACTTATTTAAGAATGCAGCTTTTTCATGATAAAGTGTTGTAAATTCATAGTTTTTTGATGTATCTCAGAAAACTTGACCCAGGTTAAGCTGACAGGTCCACTCAGCAAGTGAACCAATGAACCATGAGCTGTCCTGACTGAACTTCCATTAGTCGCGTCTTAGATTTCCCAGAAAGACTTTCAACAGTCCCTTGAGAAGTAGGTTTTTGTGTGTTGTATTAGTGCAGCGGCGGTGAGCAATAATCATAAGCTATTCCTGTTGAGAAAAAAAACAAGAAAAGTTGGGAGATAACAATACTTTGCCAAAAATGGAGAGAACGAGGGCGTTACATGTAATGTGCTGCTGGCTGCAGATCAGGTCAAATGTAAGAGAGTGCAGCATTTTATTATGTGGTGATCATCTGTGGAAAATATGTTTTCTCTACACTTGAAATTGGTCCAAAACAGTGAGCCCAGAGAGAAGTATTTTATGATGTTTTGGTTTAACTCTGCACCCAACTGAATTCACTTTGCTCCTGGCAAAATGAACCCAGAAATGCACCAAAAACCATTCATAACAATCATGAAGCTTTCAGTCCCATTTCCACGCTCATGTTTGGGGTTTGTGAATGAATATAATCGCTTACGGTCCTCACAGGGACAGCAACATGAACCGAGTGTGACTGTGTTAAAGTGTGTATTCCTGTGTGTATGATTATTTTCAGCTCAAATTTTGCATACAATACTCAGCGCTCAGATCTCACTGTGTGTATGATCTAATGTATCCAGTCTCATCTGCATGTGTTTGTCACCTTCTTTTTTCTCTCTGCTGCTGAAAAAGGAAAACAAATCCTTTTTTATTTACAGGCACATGCATCAGCCTGCCATGGCTCTGCTCACCTTGTTCTCACGAGGCACTGCGAATGTAGACAAAGGAATATGAACAGCACATTTGCAAATGTAATACATTATTGTATGGCTTATGCCACCCGGGTTTGCTTGATGTGCGTTTGATGTGAAACCCAGTGGTACCAGTAAGCTCTGCTACTTTGAAGAAGGTGTACTGATGAGCATGAATGTTAGATGAATTGTTGTAAGTGGATTCATATGAAGGCCCCATTATAAGTGAAAAAAGAGACATTTGAAGAGAAAAGGAGACACACTCACACACTCGCATGCATACCTAACCCTTGGGAAACAATTGTGGTAGCTAATCCATCTCAGTAAGGTGGAATATGCTTATTTAAACGCTCCAGTCACAAATTCATTTCACACATTCCTGAGGCTCTGTAAGTGATCAGTGAAGAAAAATAGACGCAACGCTCTTTTTCTCACCACTCTCTGAACAACATTAAAGGGTGTGAGTATCTCATCTGTTTTTCATCTGTTTCTCTTCCGCCTGTCACCCTTTAATGGTCGCTTTCCTTTTTTTTTTGTCTCTACTTCTTCCTGTCTGTCATATTTGTTAATCTGGCCTCTTCTTTCCCTTTTCCATCCCTTAACTTGTGTCTCTCAGGCATTGGCACGCAGGATGGAAGTGCGAAGAAGGAGGAAGATTTCAGGGGCAAGTCCCAGAGGCAGGTGCAGTTCAACCCGGGACAGACCACAGCTACGTGGCGGGTTCGGATACTGACTGATGGAAAGTACGAGCAGGCAGAGACCTTCCAGATACTGCTGTCAGAGCCGGTGATGGGGGTGATGGAGTTCCCTGCCACAGCAACAGTCGAGATCCTGGATCCTAGTGACGGTCAGTCCTTTTCTTTCATGCACACTTTATATCCTGCATAAAATGAAAACATGAATACTTTTAGGGTTGAATATTCTTTTGTGGTGACAATAGGATGGAGTTTTTTTTCTCCACATTTAAATCACAATAGAATCAAAAGCTGAAATGTATTTTTTCATTTTTGCATATTTTGTCTGAAGACTCAAAAGTTTTTCTATCCTGAAAGTAACAATTTGATGCTGATGGAGATGCAGAATATCAGGTGTTGGTAGCTTATCTGAATAACAGGGATGCCTAGTTTCTGTAAACTCTGGCACTCAGATTATAAAGAATTAAAATGCACATAGTTGTGCAGGTTACTGAAAATTTGTAATTAGTCACAGTTACTTCTCTCAGAAGTAATTAAATTATTTCACCAATTACAAACAATCAATTACTCAAACCAATTACTGTATTTTAAAGTAATTATTGACTATGGTGATTTACTTTTGCGTTAATCTCAAATATCTGTTTCAATTCTCTTATTAAGGCACACAGCCATATTTTTTAGTATTGCTGTGTCACAGTGTGAAACAGGGCAACTGTCATTTTTTTAACTGATGATTATACCCATTGTCACTATGACGAGAAGTTAGTAATAGAACAATAAAACACACTATGCTTTGATAGGCCTATTGACTGTAGCTTTGACGTGCCATCAAAACAAACAATGCAAGTCAGTTTTTACTGTTTTGGAGGAATAAAAAGAAATAACTGTTTCTTAGACATTTTTGTTTTTCAGTTGTCTCTTTGCTAAAATAAAACCAGAACATACAGGAAATATGCATACAGCATTAAAAACGCAAATGTTTTAGAATAAAATGACTAACAGGCTAAAGTTGCAGTATTTAGTGTGACCTGCCTTTCCTCCTAGCATATCTTAAACTCTTTTGGGCAGACAATATGAGATTTACAATACTAATCTTCTGGTGTATTTACACCAGGTTGCATTCAGAACATGTACAAAGTTCAATATGGATTGTTTGAGCTACCTTTTCTTATTTCTGTACAATTACATGTTTGTTGTTTATCCCTTTCTGTGTGGAGCATAACAAACACAATTTATGATAGTTAAACTCACTGGAAGCTGTCTACTACTGTACACATTTCCTGTATGTTTTGGTTGTATTTTAGTGAAGAGACCACTGAGAAATAAATATGTATGATAAATACAACCTTGCTAGCAAACTCTAGGGTGGCCTGAGACTTTTACACAGTACTGTCCCAATTGCAATGGAGTTAACCCTGACACTGGTATTGTAAAAAGAAAAAAAAAATTTTTTAGTGACTTATTTTGTATTTTCCACCATAAATGTTTTTATTCAGATAATTTTTTAGATTCCATGTGATATTGGTTATTACCTCCACAAAGGAGCTTATTTTTTCTGTTCAGTTTTGTTTGTTTGTTAGCAGGACTGTGGAAAAACTGCTGGCTTGATTTTCATTAAACTTAGGGAAAGGGTGAAGCAGAGGCCAGAAGTGAAGTCCTTCAATTTTGGAGGAGATGCAAATCCCGGGGTAGATAGACAAATTATTTTTCAACATTGTTAACATTGCAAGATAGAGCATTTGGCCTTGGTGGAGGTCTGCGCTCTCAGAGTGCCCCTCTAGTTTAGAAATCAAACACCACCTTTGTGGACAGACAGTATGGAGGACTGAAAATGCAAGTTAATAGAATATTATATCCAAAGCAGAGGTATTTGATTTGCCAATCTGAGTAGACATATATGACTGCAGGCACAGTGAAGTTTTTGACATTTCTAATCCACACCACACAAAATCCCAACCGCCACTCAAGTATTCCTGCTACAAAGCAATAAAAGATGCACAACCCTTTACCGTATATCACACTTGCCTTGTGAAGCATCAGTCAACTTGGCACACAGAGAATGAAGAATTGTCAATATAAACACTGTCTACTGTAGATATAAAGTCATGTCAAATCTATCCTCAAGGAGGTAAGGAGGAGAAATATGACGTGACAGCCAGCAGAGATTTGTTTTCAGGATGAAGATTATGTTTCTGCACTCGCCAAAAATACTGAGCACAATGTTTATTCCTAAAACCCAATGATACAAAAGAACAGTATGATTAGAGCTCCTCGTTTATTTATTCGTCCATTATCATCAGGCCTAATCAAAGGTTGCCAGCCATATAATTTGATATTGCTGTTTAGCAGTTGTCAAACCCTAATACTTGAGTACAGAAAGTGTGTCTCTCTCTCTCTGTCTCTCTCTCTCTCTCTCTCTCTCTCACACACACACACCGCACATGCACATGCACACGTGCGCACGCACACACACACACACACACACACACACACACACACACACACACACACACAACACAACACAACTTCAGTCTTTCGCTCTCTCTTAAATAGTTTGTAATCTGCCATTTTCCCTCATTCTTTGTGTCTTTGCCTGCAAATTGAATTGCTAATGGAATATTGAGTAGTGCGACAAACTGGCACTGGCTCTGAATTCCTCTGCTTCTTTCACATTCATTTTTTGTATGCTTCACTCCTTGCCTCAGTGCAACTTTTAAGTAATTATAGATGTGCAGCAAAGATGGAAACACTGAAGCTTCCATTGTTGTGACACACAACATCTGCTCTCATCACTCTTTCTCTCTTTCCAATTCATCTACTCACTTTTTCTTTCCCTGTATCTTTATCTCTTCCTCTCTTCCTCCACTCGCACCCTCCCTCCTCAATCTATCCTCCCCTGTGGGTTAATTATGGTGTGTGTGGAGGGCAGGGGCTGGTTTGTTTTCTGTTATCTCTGGGGATTGTCTAATGTGACAGAGATGTGCCACTCTGTACTCTAATGGGCCAGTGAAGCTTTAGCTATGCCTGTGGCGTTAGCTGTACTCCAGCTTCTTTCTCTAATGATGAAAACTGGCTTTGTCTGGTCCTCTGCTTAGCCCGGAGATTCCCTCCCCAGAGGACATGTCAGCTAGGCTAATAGCTTTAGAGGAGGAGAGAGGATCGCTAAGCTTTAACCGAAAGTGTTCCAGAATTAAGCAGAGCGTAACAAGCTGAGTTTGTTCTAACGGCATGGACAGGCTGTGTTTCTGCATGCACGAATGCCTGGAGCTCTTCTTTATTGTTTTCTGTTTGTTTTAGTCGTAAGAATGCGGCACCCTCCGCAGCCCTTCTGTATTAGCCTGTTGCTACTTTGATTAATAATGAGGAGTGGGCTTGTCCTGTAGCGCGGTTGCCTGTGGTGCACCCACTTTTCAGTGCTGCAGCAAACACAAACTCTCTTTAATTACAGGGTGTGATAGTCCAGCTTTCCTCCTGCAAAACTTTGTGACTTTCTTCATATATAATCCATGCACAGTGCTGACTGAAGATGAAGGTGGCAGCCTGCTGTTTGACTGTTTGCTGCAAGCAGTACCAGCATCTCGCTACAGTCAGTGATATCTTTCTCGCTTCCTCTATACAGCGGGGATGCTATATTTCAGTAAAACTGTTACTCTGCTGCATTTTTCACCAAGGTCATGCCACTAAATGATGAAGAACTGTTTTCTGCTTTGTAATTTTTTCGTCTGAGATCGCAAGGCCGGCTGCAGTCAAGCGCACCCTTGTGTAATTATGAGAGCTTTGTCTCAGTTAGGATGTAAATCTCCGGACTAATGTAGGACACATCAAACGAGAGACTGCTTTTTGTGACTTTGCTGCTGCTTTGAACTGTGGCATGGTGTTTTGCTGTGGTAAGTTAGATGGTGCCAGACCTCAAGAGGCTGTTTAGTTTCACATTTATGCATTTCAGGCGTTTAGCTTATGGGCATGCCAAGTTTTACAAGCTGGGAAAGACCAGAATGCGCAACAACAATCAGACAGCAGAAACAGAGAAAATTTTCCTGCATCTATTGAATATTCATGAAATTATCAATAATGGAGATGTTCCAGGGATAGAAATAAAAGCAAAACATTTCTTTTATTATTATTTTTTTTATTTAGGCAACACAATAGTGAGATCAGGTACTTACTATTTTAACACCCTCTGTGAAAGCACCTTTTTTTCTCTCTCTTCATGAATGTTTTAAAATGACTGTGTGTTTTCCTCCAGGAGGTGAACTTGACCCACTTGGCTGAAAATTTGCTTTTCTAATTCTTGGGTGGATTTAGTGGCACTAGAAGAGTGGAGTGTGAGGTGAAATGTGAAAGAACTGTGAGGAGAGGGGGTGTGCAGTATAGGTGTGGAGAAAGAGAGAGAAGAAAATTAGCGTACAACTGTGTGTCGGCGTGTGTGTGTGTGAGATAGGTAAGCAGTGGACTCTGATCCCCTGCTATGAGTCCCTGTAACCCCCTGGGGAGTGACAGATTGTGGGCAGCGACAGAAAGCAGAAACGGAGGAGAGGGGAGAAGATTGAGAAGAGAGAGGACGATTTAGGGAGAGTTAGCGTAAGAGAAGAGAAATGTTTGACCCCCCATGGTGCATAAGATTGTCTTATGTCGATGACTTCATCCCAAAGAGTCATCTCAGGTGTTGATCCCTTTTTACGCTGGGTGTCAAATCAAATATCTAAATCTGTTTTTTTCTCTTTTTCACTTATTTTTAACGCTCCAGCACTTGCCATTTTAATGTGAGTTTTTGTTGCACCAGCAAACCACAAGTGTCTTGAAGCGTCCATCATTCACTCATTCATTCACAGTCAAAGAGAAAGGGGGGGGGGCAAGAAGATCTGGGGCGAGCTGAAGCTCAGTCCACACTGTTAGTATTTTTATTGGTCCCTGTGCGTCTGTGGAAAATAGCTCCAACATGTATTGTTTCTATAATGCCAGTAAGTTCTTCGCCTTGATAGATGATGCTTTCACTGGCTCCAAGTCTCTCTCTCAATCACAAACTCCTCTCAGAGAAGGCGAGGGGAGTGGAAAACAAGAGGGGGGAAAAATAAGAGAGATGGTTTTGCTGACCCCTCTGCGTGTCGAGGAGTCGATGTGTGAAACTCCCAGCTGATTCCCCTCTGTGGGATGAACTGAGAGGCTTGCATGTGTAATTGTCTGCGACACACCAGGCAGTAAGAAAAACTTCCGGAGGGGTCTCTTTGAAGAGCACCTCTGGTTGCATCAAACTGAAAACTGTGATGGAGAGTTATTTTTGAATATGAATAAGCACACCGCAGGACCACCACTTCAATAGAACTGAATAAAAAAATGTCAGCTGCGGCTCACTAATGCAGAGCCAGAACAAAAGCCTGTATCAGTCCTTGATGGCCTAATGTACTGTGGATTTTTGCAGATTGTTATACATATCATTACCCTTTTCTTTTTTACGCTGACTCGCTCCACTCTTTCTCTTTCCTCCACCAAACAGAATCGACTGTGTTCTTCCCCGAGCAGATCCACTCAGTGGAGGAAGATGTTGGAGAGCTTTTCATCCCGGTGCACCGCAGTGGAGACATCAGCCAGGAGCTTATGGTGGTCTGCTACACACAGCAGGGTACAGACTAGCCTTTTTCACCTCATCTAACCCGTTTAGCCTCAGTGTGCCTTCTCTGACTGCCAGCCTGCTGGTCAGACTGATAATATTAGATGGTGAATGTTATTATTTATGACTCGATGAATAATTTTTGACCACATATCCTGTATGCACATAGATTATTGAAGTGCTTGAAGCATAGATGAAACATCATTAAAATTATTTTATGTTATCAGGATTATCATATTTATAAACAAATCATAGCAGCATCAGACAACACCAATAACTCAAATGTTTTTGTTGTTTGGGGATACTGCACACATAAAAGAAACCGTCATTGTTGGCCAATTTTAGCGTGACAGTAGGATTCAATCTTATGTAAATTTGTATTAGCCTGGTAAGACCATTCTGATGATGTGAACTCAACATTGTGTTTCCCTCTCAGTAACAGTCTGGACTGGCTGCCACCCAGAACACTTTCAGTTTGTAGGCGTACTTGCTTTGACTGACCAAACTCCTTCAGCCAATCCTGATTTGAGCACTAGCCTTACTACACAAATACATTGTCAGTTAGACAGTAACGGTTTAGAAAATATCATTTATTTTTTGTCAGCGTCTTTGTTGTCTGTCAGAAGCATTGTGAACACGTCCCTGCATGGCCGTGATCATGAATTTGTACCGGGAACATCTGCTTCATCCCCAACCTAGGCAGTTGATAAATCAAGCTTTTGCCAAATCCAGTCAGAAGAATGTCGAAGAAATCCTCTCCTTCGAGAAACTCTGCAAGCGCATGCTCCTGCTCTTGTTTGATTGTTTTTATCAACTTCTTTACCGAATTAAGTTAGCACTTTTTGCTGCAAGATCAGCCATTACTGTTTTGCAAGCAGTGGCCTGCATGCTACGTCACCACATACAGCACATACCCTGATTGGCGGCCACCACTTTATGCTACTACTGGTTAACAGTCAGAATGTTATGAAACCGAGTACTGATGTTTGATTGTTAATCTGACGTGCTGAACCTTCTTTGAATTCATTACACTTTATCACACTACTTTTCTCATCAAATTCAGCACAATATGAATATGTATATGAAAGTTACAAATTCAAATGTAGGGGATCAACTATGAAAAATGTATTAACCTGACGCTGAGCACTCAGCATTCCAAGTTTTCTGATGCCTTCTGTCTATTCTATATGTTTTGATTAAGTATTTTTTCTTAAGTGGAGTATCTTTTATCTCTTCCTAATCTCCTGTCACTGTCAAATCTCCTCCAAAGGTTCTGCCACAGGGACGATTCCTACCACTGTCCTGTCTTACTCAGACTACATCTCCCGTCCAGAGGAGCACAGCAGCGTCCTTCGCTTTGACAAGGGTGAGCGGGAGAAGCAGTGTCGCATGGTGATTATCGACGACTCTCTGTACGAGGGAGAAGAGAGCTTCAACGTTACTCTATCACTGCCTGTTGGAGGCCGTCTGGGAATGCACTACCACACCACCAAAGTCAACATCTTGGAAGATATGGATGATGGTAAGGCATGCTGGTGTTGTCGACCGTGTTTTAAACACTTTTTCCTTTAAATAAGATATACCCAAATCACATGGATGGAGAGGTCATGGTGAACTTTGCAAAAGGGTATTTTGTCTCCAAAAAGAGACTGTGAAGATGAAATTTATTTCTGCTTTGTGTGCACATATGTAGCTTTAATGTTAAACAACACATGCATATGGACACATACAGGCATGTGCAAACACAGTGTGTTGACACACAGCGCTACATGTTGTGATGAATTGTGATCACAGCCTTTATGCCACAGAAACTCACGTAATTAAGCTTGTTTACAGATTTACTGTCTGTTGGAAACACCCTGACATGGACCCTTCAGTGACAGTAGATACACGGAATCAAACTCCCATCTAGCTGTCATTCAGTTTTTAATTAAAGTTGAGACCCGCACCAGAGTCCAGTGGGACGACATTATCAGAAGTGTCCCAGGTCTGCTTTCATCCTGTTGCAACATGTTATGGACAGAGTCAATTACATCTTCTGAAATGCAGAGAAGTGCGCAGAGGATTTATCTGGGGATGGAAAAATCTGCAGGGAAATATTTATTCCCATCTATAGGCTTTCTCCACCATCTCACTACCCTGCATTGATTTAATTTATAGACTTATGAAGATTAAATGTCTCTGCTCAGGTTTTTTGTTAAATGCCATGCTACAGGCAGTAAAAATCAAACTTTTTCTTTTGGCATAATCAGTGTGGGTCAAATTCCAGCAATGTAAAAAGACGACTTTACATCATCAAGGTCCTATAGATAATGTCAAGGAAGTCTTATCTGTCCTCATGTACACTGTAGCTCTCATATTGGCGTATAAGCTCACCCACCCATCTGGCATCAAATCAGAGAAATGCAAAGTGTAAAAATTGCCCTGGTTTCCTGTTAGTAATATCTTAAGCCAATATTTTAAGATGAGGAAAACACATCAACAAATAAAAAAAGGTCTTGTTGACCTACATCTAGTCCAACTGAGTATAAATGACTGGCTACAACGCTCCACATGTGAAAACATGGCAGTGCCCTAAATTTATGTTTTCATCTTTCCTTTTTGAGTGTTCTCTCACCCCGTAAAGTAGAAATTGAACTAACTATTTGTGATATTCTGTAACATAGGCTACATTTAGCTGCCATCGAAAATAAATATACAGGATGTAAGAGAAACATTCTTCAGGCATTGTTACAAGCTTTTATTTAGATGAGCACATTTGTTAACCTATTTCAAACTATGACATGCCCAAAATGGCTCAACTTAATAGAGTTTATTTCTGCAACAACAAGACCTACATGAATCATAATAGAGGTAATGCTTGTCAGATTTAATAGAGGAGTGGAACCATTAGTATATATGCGACTGGGTCAGGGTAAATAAAGAAATAAGACAGTCTAAAATGAAATATTTTTTATCTAAGCCTAACAAAACTTAGCACTTTTACAGTAATATCTATTTGGAATTTTGTACTTGCAGCCGAAAACCTCTAGCACACCATATTACAACATCTGTACATTATCTGTGCATACACGGGTGCTAATGAAATGAAACAGAACACATTTGGAGAGCTTTTAGTAGAGGCATATAAAGATGGAATTTCCAAATTAGCCATTTCAGGTACAATTGTGCACCTTCTTTTCTTCTCAGGTAACTGTAAAACTCATTTAATGTCACTTAAATGTCACAATTTGTATTAACTGGCTAGACAGTAATACAAAGGTCCCATATTGTAAAAAGTCAGATTTCTATGTCTTAATAAACCAGGTTCAGGTGCTATATAAATACTGTGAATGTCTAAATCCCCAGAGAAATGCACAAAGTCCGTATTCAGAAACTGTGCCTTTTAACAAGCCGCCAGGACTTCTGTGAAGTTGTGATGTCACAACTATTCTGAATAAAACTAGAACAGACAGTCATTACCCAGGGTGCAGAGATACTAAGAGTACAGATGTGTAAAATCAGGAAATACTCCAATCGGAGTAGACTTGGCTTTCTTTGGGAGGTGGCCTTAAAGAGACAGGAGCGAAAATGGAGCATTTCAGACAGAGGGTGAATACAGGTATAATCAGGCAGGCAGTATTAGAATTATAGTGTGTTCTTTTGAATATTTCAGTCATGTAAACATGTTATAGTAGAAACCCCAAATACAAGTTTGAACCTGAAAATGAGCACAATACAGGACCTTTAATTCCATTTGAAAACAACTGTTTTGGGCTTTATTTTGAAAAATCAATCAATAACACTACATGTTCTTATTCATAGAAAAAACATAATAAATTGATGGAAAACAAATTGATTGCAACTATGAAAAGACAATACATCAGAAATAAAAAATATTGCATCACACAATAAGGTAACAAACAGATGACTATAGAGGATCCGGTCGTCTCCAGCCTAAAAAAACATTTTTCGTAACGTGGGCTTGGATGAATGTCCAGGTTCAAAATGCTGTAAATCTTGAAAAATGAGGACTTCTTTCTCAGACTATTTTTCAATCAGTCTCTCTTTTTAGTTGCTCTTTCAGTTTGTCATGAATTGTTTGGATCAGAAGGAATAGTGTCAGAAAAGACTTGTCAAGCCATTGCCAGCCTGAATACTGGGATAAATAAAACAATGGTGACTTACAACTGAGAACTCATTTAGGGATACAAACAATTGTGCCAAATTGAATGTGTGTGTGTGTGTGTGTGTGTGTGTGTGTGTGTGTGTGTGTGTGTGTGTGTTTGTTTTAATGTGCATGGAGGCATCTGGGGGATAGTTAACAAGAAACATGACACACTGTCTGATTGTTAGTATATTGTCAGAAGACTTCAGTTGTGGTGCTGAGTTCAAAGGAATGGAAATGTGTTTGTGAAAGCCCAACTCCAGTGAGAGATGATGTGTCATTTTTTGCCTCCCAGAGGATAATACACCATCTGACAGCGCTCTAATACCTGCACCCAGCCAGTCAAACTGCACCCTCCCTCACTTATACAACCTCAACTCACCAAGAGAAAAAACAAGAGTTACGGCGCTCAGTGTTTACTTGTGTGCAGGGTTACTGTCTGCGTCTGCTGTGCACGTGTGTTGTTGCGTGTATGTGTGTGCAAATCAGACCTCAAATTCTGCATCAAAGGTAAGTGGTGAGAAAAGCACTTGTAAAACTCTAAGTGTGACTGCTGGTGCTCTCTCTAGCCCCATTTTTCCTTCCCCCAGGTCAAAGTCAAGTTCAGTCCACCGTTCTCCTTCCATCTATTTCTCCACCACCTCTTCTCTCTCCCTCTCTCACACGTTCTCTCACTTCAGCTAAAAAAAAGAGACCCAGGGGTGTCTGCTAGATTTAGTACTTTATCAGATTAAACTATACTGTACCCTGTCTCCCTGAGTGTTGCGCTCCGCATGGCTGCACAGTCTGACTCAAAGTGAGTGTTGTCATCTCCTTGTACCTTTCCAAGGAGAGAGGACACTCAGACTCTCTCAGTCGGGTGCATATGGCCACAGCTAAGTTTGTAAAATTGTAGATTAGCTCAGAGTATTTCTTGGAATCCCAGTCCTTCATTTTAATATTAGGGCAGCCTTACTGTTGGTCACACTCCCAATGCAGCAGAATCGCTCGCTCATTGCTCGTTTGTATGTTATGCTGTTGCTGTAGATAAAAAGTGTTTTTTTTCTTTACTATAGGAGGCAGATTGCAGCTGACTGAGGACTGGGGCAACGTTGTTTTACCTGTTGTCATTATATGGCAACACAATCCAGTCTTAATCCAATTATTTTTCAGTTTTAATTAGACATACATGCCATCTTCCAACACATGTTCTCACTACTTAGCATGCAGGCAGCAATGGGAAGAAGGTCATTTTCATCCTAAATTTTGCCCCGTTATATAGAAGATAAAAACTGAATTTCGAGATGGTTAATACAATGTGGCAGCTGAATTCTGCATCTTGGCAGAACGTTGGAAATGCCACGATTCCTAAAATTCCGATTAAAAAATATTTTAAAAAGGTGTAAATGGTAATTATAATAGTCACCTACTTAAATCAGTCAAGCCAATGAGTGATGATGAATATTTTTTGAACACCAAAAGCGGTAATGCTGTCCAGTATTTCACAATAAAAAGCAAAAATTGGAAAAAGAATTTGAAAGAAATACTTTTTAATTGTATAGCAGATCATACATTTATAGAGAAGTTCTCAAGTTTTTTGTGTCAATAACTTTTAGATTGATAGACAATTGGTCAGTGATTTTTATTTAATAAGATTTCACTCCAGGGACCTCCATCCGAAAAGATTTTGGTTGTCAGATTTTCTTAAAACTGGAACTCTATAGCTGAGGAGATACCGTGATCACACCTTTGATCAGAGATGTTGGACTCTTTTAAATATAGGTTGGAATGAAAATTGGGGATAACAATATTTTAATTGTCTAATGCCTTTAGAGTTTCATGTGTGGACAACATTATAAAGTTTTGCAGAGGTTGGATTTTGTTATTCGTACCTTACAACTAAATGCCATTATTACACGTCTAAGATGACGTTGGCATGAGACGTTTAGATGACATTTAATTTTGGTTACTGAGCACAACTTAAAACACATTGTCACTGATCGTCAGTGTTCTTCGTCAAATTGACGTTGGTATTGTAAGTTGTCCTGAAACTGAATTTTGGTCACAACCTAAATTCAGTTTCATTGTCTAGCGACGTTGTTGGCCAGCTGGGAATGATCATAATAGTCACTCTTGAATCTTTTACTGATATTGGGCTCACTTTTTAAATTAAATGCTGATTAAGTGAATCAGATAGTGAAAATAAACCCCATTTTTCTCAGGATCAACTGAAACTCCTGCAAGAAACCCACAGGGGTCCTTGGTCCCCTGGTTGAGAACCATTTCATTATGATGTGTACGCCTTTTAGTCCCAAGCACTGACGGGAAGTTTACAACATAAAGAAAAGCACACTTTACTGTAGGGTAATATTGACAGTTTTGTAAGATATTATTAGTCACCTTACTCCAAAAGCAGGGGCCCTGCTGTAGAGGACAGCTGAGAATGTTTTTTTCTGTAAACTGTATTTAAAGACACAATGACACACAAATGGCTACAGACACCCACACATAGTAATTATCACAATTTGGCTTTACACCTTCCTCAGCCCTCACACACACTTCAGAGTGCTAAACCACAGGCGCGGCCCTGGAGGGGAGAGAGGATGCAGTTCTCACTCATCAGTCATCACTCAACTCCCTCTTGTGGTGTCAAGAATTTGTCGTCCCCGAGTGCAGTCAGGACGTGTGAATGCAGACATGTATATTAGCACTCCAGCAGAAGTTTCCTCTCTGGGCACAAAGAGAATGCGTGCCAGATTGACTACATACTGTTTACAGATATGCTAGTTATTTCCAATACTATTGAAGCATGCATTAATAAGCATCCCAAAACACCCTTACCAGCCTCTGCATTGTTTACCAGTGTCTGGTTGGATGTTTTTTTCCCATGTGTTTTTCCACCTACACAATCTGTAATTTTCCTTTTACTCTTCCATTGTGCAAATATGCGAATTCTATTTGCATTACAAACCAACGCTACATCTGCTAGGTAAAGCCGAGTGTGTAGGAGGAAAGGTATGAGAAAAAGACAGATGCATTGAGGAACCAAGTCTTTTGATGGAGAGGGAGGACACACTTGATGTGTGATACTTGCTGGGTATTGTTGCCCTGGGCTGTCACTTATTCTGTCAAGTTAAGAGTCAAAATGTAACTGCAGTTAATTTTCTACATTCCCTTAGTTATGTACACTATGCTTAGCTTTGTTATCTGGCCCAGTTAAAGTATATAAATAAAATATGAAAGTTCATATATCAGCAAAGTAATATTCAGGGAAAAAAAATATCTCTGGACTGCTGAAGTGTTTGATCATGACACAAAAAAATGATAATACGCATGCTATTTTTGGATTATATGCCAGAATATAAGAAAGGAGCCGAGTGAGAGAGAACTTTTATTCTGTCAGTTTTTTTGGACTTGACGGTGGGGGGTTTGTGAGAGATGAAGCTGTCAAATACACATTGGACTGCCTCCACTTTGCTGCCTCAGGAAACAATGCCAGTTCAAACAAGCCTTTGAGCAGTCTAGGGGGCCGCTTTCTCTCTGTCTCACCATCTCACTATACCACATTCAGAGAAAGAGAGACACACACACATAGAGAGGCCTTGTTTTTCAGTGCTAACTGCATCTCTTTTTTAGTTGAAAGTACTCAGTGGTTTCTGTCAGAGGAACAGTAACAAAGAGGTGGGATGAAAGGCCAGGAAAGGTTGAAAGGTCACGCCTCCCTCTAGTTAAACTTCAGACTAATGGGCTGTCGCTGTTTGACCTCTGTGTCCGGCTGCTGGCTTTACAAATGAGTCATGTCAGACTGTTGGAGGCTGCTGACAGGTTTTATGTTACCACAGGTGCACACATAAGAAGAGGAGACAAGTAACATTAACCCTAAACAAAAAGTGAAATAACAAAGTTGCAAATATGAACCCTGTGACTTAATTGGGTCATTAAACACAGGCCAAAGGCCATTAAACTGAATTTATGGGGTACAAAAGTGTGAAAAAGCAAGTTTGATGTTGAGTTTCAAAGCAACATGAGCACTTAAAAGGCCAAATCACCAGTTCCTAAATGCACTCTGAAAAAAATAAAATTAAAGCTCATTAACCTCATTAATTCATGGTAGAATAAACAACACAATAAAACATTGCACAAATACTTATAATTTAATAATTTCCATCTTGCTTTCTTTGTGCTCCAGCTCCAGTGTTTTACTTCGGAGAGGTTGAGTATAATGTGGATGAGAGTGACGGATACGTGGAGGTCAAAGTTTGGAGGACAGGAACTGATCTGTCCAATACAGGCACCGTCACCGTCCGCTCCCGCAAGGCCGAGCCTGTCTCTGCAGAAGGTAAGCCCCCAATGATAGAGACAGTTTACCAGTATGACCATCATTCCTTACGTCTACTCAATGTGTTGTAATTGGCTTATTTTCTGACCCTTTGTCTTGCTCTCTGTCCATCTTCTAGCCGGTATTGACTATGTGGGCATCAGTCGTAACCTGGACTTTGCTCCGGGTGTCAGCATGCAGACGTTCAGGGTCACCATCCTGGATGACCTGGGACAGCCAGAGCTGGAGGGAATTGAGAGCTTTGAGCTTGTCCTACGTATGCCAGTGAATGGCATCCTGGGAGAACCTGGGAAGGCAACAGTCCTCATCAGTGACTCAGTGTCTGACTGTAAGTGACATGATTTCCTCAGACTCTTTCATCACTATATCAATCCTCATCTGTTTTTGTCTTCCCATAAATACTGCATAACTCTAGGGATGCAATATCTTATTGCTGGTCAGTCTTGATAGTTTGTACAAATTTTCATGGGCCACAGAACATGAAGCCTACTGCATTTGTTGATCCCGTGACTTTTCCTCTGGGGTCAATAAGAGCTTTACATTTTTTGCTTTTAATGAAATGTCTTGGCATTTATTAGTCTGGTATCACAATATCGATATAATATCGATAAATCGCCCAGCCCTACCTTGTGCTTAATGCCATTCCCGTAAGCCTCAGCTGTACTTTCTGTTTAGTGCTGATTAACATATGATCTGTCAATGTGCCAAAATGCAGTGTCACAGCTGCTAACATGGCTATAGATTCTGTTGTTTTTTTGTATAATCTGCTTAATCTGCTTAGTTTAATTGTATATATCTGTCAAATTAGCTGATATATGAAAGCCTAACAAAGCACCAATGTCTTAGAAATGTCTTTTTCTTGCTTGTCAGGACAACTTGTGTACACTTCCATTTATCTGCTTTACTAAACACAACTTAGCAATTAATTTGTCACTTTTCTTTGACTTTGTATTCATACTTTCACGGCTTTCATTATTGACGTTCAGTCAGAAATAAGGTTGTTGTGACAGCTGTGTTATTTGCTTTGCTTTTTAAAATCAGTCCAGTTAAATTTAGCTCAGACAGCATGTGAGACATTATTACTCACTTTTTCATATATGATTGAACTATCCTCTTTACTGACAGTGCCAAAGGTCCAGTTCCGTGAGCCGGTGTACATTGGAGAGGAGAGTGATGGTCATATCACAGCAACAGTGTACCGCAGCGGCGACATCAGACACAAATCCACGGTTCGCTGTTATACCCGCCAGGGCTCTGCACAGGTCGCCTCCGACTTTGATGAGCGACCCAACACAGAGACATCTATCATCACTTTCTTACCAGGTATTTCATCAATCACACAAACACATCACAGGTTTTTGCTCAGTGTTTTGTTTTTTTTTTTTATTTAATCTCTTGTCTTGAGAATTGACACCTTTTTAATCAATTCAACAGCTCTGAACAAGAAACAGTGTTTTTTGTCACACATTCTTTGCAAAATCAACAGTGCCTTGCAGAAATTGCAAGGGCTTGCAGGTTTAACTATATTCAACACGTTACCTGCTGCGCTGTCATTTTCTGTATTTTTTTCTTACAAAATGTGCAAACAGCTTCCAGAAACTCTGGAGGAACAGAACAAAGGGTTATGTGGGTTAAAGTTATATAAATAAGATGTCATATGCTGTAAGAAGAAAAAAAAGAATTATTGCAGAACTTATTCTGTCCTTTCTTCCACCTCAAATTTCTTGACATGTCCCGTCATCACCATCCCACTGTACACTCCAGGCGAGGAGGAGAAGCAATGTATTCTGTCACTGGTTGATGACACGCTGTACGAGGAGGGAGAAGAGTTGCGGTTGGTCTTAGGGAATCCGAAGAGCGACTCACAGTTTGGCGCATCAGTGGGAGCTCTGAATGAGACCCTGGTAAAAATCAAGGACACAGCTGACAGTAAGTAAGATGAAGAGGGGGAGGAAAGTCAGGAGAGAAATATATGGTAAAATGAAAAGCAGTTATGCCAGTTTTTTCTACATTTCTCTGAATAGTGGCGTAGTTTAGGCTGATGGATATGAAACATGGTAAACGCAGCATAAACCAGAGCACGTTTACATTTTAAAACAAAATTCATAAGCAGTCATAATTAAGGGAGTGATAATTAATCCATTAATAAATTGTCCATAATCCAATGACACATTAGCATTTTATCATGTTTTTCTCCCTTTCTGTGCACCTCAGAACCCATTATTCGTTTTTCGGAAACCAAGTTCAGTGTTAGTGAACCAAAGGAAGCCAGTGCTGTGGCAACTGTGAGGATCCCTGTGGTACGAGTTGGTGACACATCAAAAGTGTCAGTGGTCCGCGTCCACACCAAAGACGGGTCAGCTATTTCTGGAGAGGACTACTACCCCGTGTCTCAAGGTAAACCTTACACAAATCCTCTTCTGTCTCTCAAAGCTACACTGTGGCAGCTACATACAAAAAAACGCTCATGAGCAGTGATTGACATGAATGACAGCTGCGTCAGAGATTCCTCAGCTCTGATTGGTTGTTGGTGCATCTATTCTAGGAAATGCCATTAGATGCAGCATGAAGAGAAGGGTTACATATTTTTTACAAACTGTCTGTCTGATGTACGTTTTTTAGAATGTAGTAACAGTTTCAGCATACATGACATAAAGTTAGTTTTATAAAAGTTATTAACTGTAGCTATAACATGTTAAATGCATGTCCTAAAACAACCTTAATAGCACCAGAAGTGGTCAGAAACTTCAAATGATACATTACCTTTGTTCTTACTGGCCTGCAGGTATCCTACTGATAGATTTCTGCTATGCATTTACAGCAGCTGCAGTAATAAGAGAAGTTTTGAAGTTTTCAAACAGGACTCCCTATAGGAGTGTTAAATTAATGAAAGTGGGCATAGAGATTTATTTGGGCGAGGGTCATTGATTTCTAATTTCATCCCAAGTGGGGAAAGGTAATTTCTGCAATAGTCCAGTGGAGGGTCATGTAATTTTTAATTGAATTTCAGTATATTTCATGCTTTGTCAGCAGGGTGAAGTCTTCCTCTCCGTCCGCTTGGCTTTTAGCGCAGTGAACCTTTCTTAGCTTAATCAAGGCTTGAAATATTTATATGAATACATTCAGTCTATTCAAATCATACCTGCCTACCCACCGTTCAAATTTCCCAGCAGTTTTGAATCATGCAGCGTTGAATTTCTCATTTTGCACAATATTTTCTCAGCGAAGCACATTTCCAATGCAAAACTCTATTACTTACCTCACTAGAAGATGGACCACCTTTGGCACTATGCAAATGCAAAACCTGCAGAGCTTTTTAGTTAAGTGATACCTTCCTCTGAAGCAATAAAACATGAATTGGGCTTTTTAGTTTCTTTTTAACTAAAATCAAAAAAGAGAGAAAGGTCATCTTTATGTCACCTGACTAGTTTTAATCACCACATCAAACATTATTTCAGCGATGCATTACACTTGTAATGATAATTTGTTGTTGTATATTCTGTAAGTTAATTTAAAAGTGCCTTTCCTGCTGTTTGTGTGTGTTCGTGTGTGCGTGCCCAGACATAGAGTTCAAACAGGGGGATAAGGAACATGTGGTGGAGGTGGAGGTGCTATTCGACGGCATCCGTGAGATGAGAGAAGCCTTCACTCTCCACCTGAAGCCTGATGAAAACATGGTGGCTGAAACTCAGGTAAGGAATGCGTTCCTGCTTAACCACAACACAACAAACTACACAAAATCCAAACTAACAGCTATTGCAATTTCAGCTTCATTAACAAGTAAAGAGATTTAAAAACTTTATTTCTTTCTGATTTGACCCATATTTATTCAGGTCAGTCCCACTGAGACCAGAGATCTCTTTTACAAGGGTGCCCAAGCCCAGACAACAGGAGCACTTTACTGTAGTTGCAGCCAAACGAGCAACGAAAACATTTCACAATAAATAATAGATAACCCCGAGAAGAAAACAAGCAGAGAGAAATAAGAGAGAAGGGTAAAAGGAGAGAAGCTGAGAGTCAGCCAGAGATTGTAAACACATCCTGCTCTGATGACGTGAACCAATTCATTGATAAGAAATCACTTGATTCACAAACTGCACTGCGTCACTTCTTATCAGTCCTAAACTTCTTTTTTTTTTTTTTTTTTGGAACAGTTAACTAAAGTCATAGTTTACATCGAGGAGACCAACAGCATGGCCGACGTCACCTTCCCCTCTCTGCCTCATGTGGTTTCGCTGCTCCATTACGATGACGTCGCCAGGACACCAGATAACCTCCATCCACCAGCCGGCTACCCTGTCATCTGTGTCACTGTGAGTCAAAGTGAAACCACATTCAGGGACGCAAGTGGCCTTTGAGATATCTTCTGAATTTTATTGCAAGTCCCTTTACAGGATCAGTACACTCTAGCAACGCCTGGAAACTCTAACTCAGCAGTTTAATTTGTAGGCTTTTTCTGTAATGAGGTAGCAGAGCCTAATCAGGACCCACATCCTCTGGGAGTCGAAGGCACTTTGTTATCCCTCAGGACCCGTACTTTTCTTCAGCCAAAGTTAAGCTGTCCTTCCGAAGTTCGCTGGTCTGTCCTTAAAAGACACATTACACAGTTTAGTAGGCCACAGTCCTCGTGCTTTCACACACAGGAGAATCACTTCCAATCCTGAATATAGGCTCAGGGAGACACTTAAATGGATTTTTTGATGTGTTAAGTCATTTGCTTCTCAGGTGACTGCTGCGTATGTGTGTTCGCGAGTGTGTGCGTGCGTGCGTGCGCGTAGGGTGTGCATTTCCCTGCATTGTGGTCAAGGAGATGAAATGAAGCAGTCTTGTCAAATCTGAAATGTTGAGTCAGGAGACTTAGTGTCAACAGGTATTTAAGGATACCCATGGAAACACTTCAGAGCTTACCCCTGTAACCTATATCTCTCTCTTTTTAATTACTAGTGCAGTTTCAAAAACATCTATTTGGAACAGATTGATTGCTTGGCCTGTTGTATTTCTGCACGAAGCGTCCACAAAAATTGCTCAGAAAAAACTAAATTCTGAGTATTTCTTCATTGTATCATTATCCAGCGGTTCATATAATAACCTACAAATAAGCACCCCACGAATTATGTTCTGTACTTAACATAAAGTTCCAATTTAAAGTAAAGTTACGTAGCTGAGGTTTAGCCAAGTAAAGTTACTGTGGTTAGGTTTTGAAAAAGAAACATGGACGATGCACACACAATTAATCATATGATATCCTACAAATTAACACTTCACAAATGATGATGCCGGCATAACGTAAAGTTACATAACATAAAGTTATGGAAGATGGTTTAGGCAATTTCAGTTTTTTTGGGGTAGGTTGAGGAAAGACACATGGTGATGACCAACCTCAAAATGAGTAAAAGGCACATAAGTCACTTTCTTTGACATAACCACCATGTTTAGAAAGTCAAGCATGGATTTAATCAGCAGAGGTATTTTTCCTACAATAATGTTATTAGTCTTACAAATTAATTTGGCAAACAAATTGGCAGAGTAGCACAGTTCCTGTGTGCTGTCTGCTCGTGCTGGTAACTTCAGGGTAGTGAAGAAGAGTTTGGTTGTAACGTTGTCATATCCAACACCGAACAGCTGAAGTGAACTCAGTCCTCACAGCCTTGAAGTCCCCCCTCTGCTGCTGCACAGAGCTACACCGCGCTGTTTGCTTGTTTATTCAAACTTTATAAACACCCACTGTAATGTGAGTCCAAACGGCACCAAATTCAACACGTCACATTCTTGGCTCCTCAGCAATACATCTGCCAAGTACATTGGATAAATGGTATTTAAGAAGCCATTTTAGGAGCTTAAATACAAGAACATGACCATCTTGGCGAAAGTAAAAAAACATTTCAAGAGCTTAAATATGAAAATCCAGCAGACTGAAACATCTGGATTTCCTTGGCAACAGTTGCTTACTCGTTTGTATTCTGCACCTCTTTCTCCTTTTGTCCTCTGGCATCTGCTGTATCTTTCCCATCTCTCTGCTGTCCCTGCCCACCCGCCCACTCCCGCTCTATTCCTTATCCATCCTCCAGGCTTGCAATACAAAATACCCAGACTATGACAAGACGGGCTCTATCTGTGTCAGCGAGCACATCAACAACACCTTGACCCGCTACCGCTGGCTCATCAGCGCCCCAGCTGGCCCTGATGGCGTCACCAGTCCCATGAGGGAGGTGGACTTTGACACCTTCTTTACATCCTCTAAGATGATCACATTGGACTCAGTCTACTTCCAGGCAGGCTCCAGGGTCCAGTGTGCTGCTAGAGCCGTTAATTCTAATGGAGATGAGGGTTTAGAGCTCAGCAGCCCCATCATCACTATCAGCCAGGAGGAAGGTGAGAACAGAACAATGAATATCCATCTCTATGTATTATGTTGCCAGTTTTCTGGAGGAGGAAATGAACAGGGATTTGGCCCCATTTTGCGATGAAACCCAAAAGGATTTGTTCTCCAAGCACCATGAATGTTCAGGAATAGTGCTTTTGAATGAACATTACCTACTGAACAGTACAGCTGCATAACAGGCACATTAAAATGAAAATACACCTAAAACCCATTGTATTTTGCATTTCTCGGTTATATAGGACGTCTGAATTAAATGGTAAAAAGTGTTGAAGAAGTATTCAAATCTTTTACTTAAAGGTCCAGTGTGTAGGATTTTGGGACATCTTATGGCAGAAACGGTATGTAATATCCATAACCATGTTTTAACTAGTGTATAATGATCATCTGAAAATAAGAATGGTTGTGAGTATAGAATGACCTGTTTATGTCTCCATACACAGCGGGTTCTTTTCCACTAAGTCCATCATGTTGTTTCTACAGTAGCCCAGAAGGTACAAATAAAATACTGGCTCTAGATTGAGCCATTCGCGTTTTTTCTGACAGCCACCGTAGTCCACCAGATAAGTTTCAGTTCTACAACCTCAGCACTAGAAAGCAATACATCCTACATGCTTAAAGGTCCAGTGTGTAGGATTTAGAGGGATTTGGTGGAATCTAGCAGAAGATCGCAGATTTCTGCTAGCAAAAAATTCCTTCTGAGTTCATTGTTCAGGAGTTTTGTTTTTAAGCCAATCCACAGATGTTTCCTCCTCTCCAAAACAAAAAGGCCTAGTGATTTTAAATGGCAAAAAAACTGAATAAATCAGATTTATGTTACAAATAATTGTCTCTCCAATGCCGTTTGGCACATTGCAGACAGATTGCAAGCCTAGCACCTGCTAATATGTGCTCACCTTTTTTCTCAGATAACTTAAGATTCAGACGTCCATGAGGTTTTTACCAGGAATCGAATTATCTGCAGAGGTCTCTTTTTCTCCAAAACAAATGGATACTGTGATTTAAACCAGTAAAAAAATTAATAAAGTAACTGGCAACATGGCAATCTCCATAAAAGAAGACACGTTCCGAATCTCAGTATTTCACTCTGCATTGTACTTGTAGGATCGTGAGTGTGACAAATAAACTTGAAACTTGAAAGTTGAAAAAGCTCATTCAAAGACAACAATTCTTATTTTCAGGTAATAAAACACCAAAGGAAACAAACTCATTACATTATATTCCATTTCTGCAAATATATCCCCCTAAATCTTACACACTGGACCTTTAAGTAGAAGTAACAGTATCACAGTGTAAAAAACTCCACTAGAAATAAAAAGCCTGCATTTAAAATGTTACTTGAGCTCAGACTTAAGTTTTACAAGCAAAATATACTTAAAGGGATAGTTCGAGATTTTTGAAGTGAGGCTGTATGAGATACTTAAGTATCATAAGTATACTTACTTATACATGTATAGTCAGTGTGTTACATACAGTAGCTGACACGCACCGCACAGCTCAGCATTTCCATGCTGTATAGAAGGGTTGATATCAAAATGAGTTTTAGCCACTTTAAAAAAGGCCTACCTTAAAAAAATCAATATCAGTCTAGGTGGGCGCTATATTAAGAGTATTTTTGCTGCTTTACCTCACCATCAGACAGCCTTTTCCTTTGGCACTGCATTTCTCATCCACTGCGGGTCATCTGTTCGGGTCAGAAAGTGCTGTCATTGGCTGTTTAGCGATCCGTTTAAACGAAACTTCACACCGAAAACACTCTCAACACAGCTGGTGGTCGGTGCACCGACCACACTGACTATACATAAGTACCTTATACAGTCCCACTTCAGAAATCCCTAACTGTCCCTTTAAAGTATCTATAATAAAGGTACTTACAATGCAGAAAAAGTGTTATAGTATTTAAACATAATTATAAACTACTATGATTACTGATGCTTTAATGTGTATGTAGAATTATAATGTTGTGGTTGTTACAATGTGTCATATTTTACAAAATCATTATTTGTTTTTTTAGCAAAATCATAATTTGCCGAGAAACTAGTAACAGAATCTGCCAAATAGATGTAGTAAAATACTTGATTACCCTCTTAAAGTATAAAGCGGCATTAAATGGAAACACTCAAGGGTCCGAGCTCTCACTCCTCTCTCATATGTTGTTGCTATGCCATCACTTATGCTGTGCTCACTCCACCTACACATCCTGAATGCAACAAGTACAGGCACACGTTCTCAAGCTGGTCGCAAGGTATTCTTAGAAATGTGGAAATCACTATCTGACTCAGTGAGAGTTTGTGCAGGTTATCAGAAAAATGTATTTAACAGTCTATTACAGTAAATGTAACAATGTAAAAATAACTGAAGGTGGATTGGATTGTGCTTTGTCCTCTGTCTTTCAAAGTGTTACAGCCTGTCCTTGTGTTCAGAATCTCTCCTCTCTGCTCCTCTGTCATATAAAGGTATGTGTCACCCACGAAAGATGGGGACCGTCGGCGCCGAGCCTTTCTCTGCCAAGCTACGCTACACTGGAGCAGACGACCCGAAACACCCCAACCTCATCAAAGTGACTGTCACCATGCCTCACATAGATGGTAGGTAGGAGCTGGAGGCAGGACTCGTACCACAGATGAAGTGAAATGTAATGTAGTGTGTGTAATATTCACGTCCGTGGATCCTCAGGAGCGTGACAGCCAGAATGTAGATCTTGCCGGGTTGTATCGAACCCTGCTGTAGAAACCCTCCAGCACACCCGCTACTTAACATTCCCTTCTTGATTTTTAATCAGTTTCCTTCTGCCTCGTCTCCTCCAGGTTTCCTTCTTCCTTTTTTTCTTGTTGCTCCCCTGCTTTTCTTTTCATCAATTCTTTCGTTCAACTATTCCTTTCTACCAAGTTTTTTAAAATAATAATTTCTCTCCAGGTTTCAAAGATAGTTGGACACAGTTAGAATCACATCGTCTCTTTTCGCCTCGCAGGCATGCTTCCGGTCATCTCCACCCGCCCCCTCATGAACTTTGAACTGACTCTCAGTCCAGATGGAACTCGGGTCGGAAACCACCGCTGCTCCAACTTGCTCGACTACGATGAGGTCACCACAGGTCACAGCTTCATCACCGCCTCGACGCGCAGCCCGGAAAGCATGGGAGACACGGCGCCCTATCAGTTCAGCAACTCTCTGCGGGGGAACAGCACATTACGCTTCTACAGGAACCTCAACCTGGAAGCCTGTCTCTGGGAGTTCACCAGCTACTACCACATGTCTGAGCTGCTCACAGACTGCGGAGGCACCATAGGGACTGACGGACAGGTGTGTGTTTGTGTGTTTCTTTGTCCATAACGTATAAATTCCAATCTGGGGTTTGTTTGTACATCTGCTTGACTGTTAGCCTTTGTGTGTGTGTGTGTGTGTGTCCACCTGTGTGTTCTGTCTATTTACAGCCGTCTGAATGGGAGGGTGGTGCACAGACAGAACGGCACCGTATCTGTTTGCCTGCATTCTATGTCTCATTCACTGCATGTTTGCGTGTGTGTTTGCCAGCTCTGTGATTGACAACTTTTCTTTTTTTTTAACTTCTGTTTATGGGGGGGTTCAAAATACACATACAGAATCTCCTTCTGAACAGAAATTGGGTACAAATATATATACACACACATAGAAAAAGAACAAAAAAGAAAGCAAAAGCGAAATTGAAAAATGGTTGTCATGTCAGGTAGAACACATTCCCCTTTCCTCTTAGCGAAAATTAAATTTCATCACATCATTCAATAAAGTTAGGTGGGCTGGTGGGTTTTTCTGTTTCCATTTACACAAAATCAGCATTTGTGCCAACAATGTCACAAAGCGTATCGTGTTATATTGGCTTTTCTCAGCTCGATTGTGGCTGCTTTCACTCCAAACGATGTTCCAATTAGGTCTGGTTCACACTGAATCTGTAAAACTTCAGACATACTTTGGAATATTTTAGTCCAATAATTAACAACACTTGGGCAGCTCCAAAACATGTGTCCTACTGAAGCTGGTGCTTGTCCACAACATGGGTTTGTGATTGACTTTTAGTGCTCATGCACACAGCAACACACACACTCAAGCTAAATATTGCCGGCTTGTCTGTCATTCACCTAAAGCTCACCACTGTTACCATATCAACATGGAGCATTAAAGCTTAGATTCACAGGAAATCTGTGAAATCTTATAAGGGAAGTCACTTTTATTTGGAGTCTTTGATATGTTGAATACACCTACAGGCTGTCAAGGTTAAGAGAAGATTTTAGTTACCCATCAGGCAGCCTTGCTTAGTTTTTTCTTTGACTTGCTTCCTGACATGACAGGTGAACTCACCAGAGAAGTCAGCTGTTTTGGCATTACAGTGTGTACCGGCTGTCAATTAGCCGCTAACCAACTTCCACTAGCTGTTTGCCATTGTTGCGTCATTGCAGCAGATGTTGCAATTGCTGTTTGTGTTTGTGTTGTATACTGTACCGAGCCGCAGTATTCTCAGGGTTCTTGTTGTTATTGTGGATTATGAGATGGACCCTTGCTCCCCGGCTAATGTCCTGCTGCTCTTTTGTGTTCCTCCAGCCTTTGATCTGTGAGCTTCTTGTTGCTGATCAGACTGCAGAGTGTGTGTGACGCTTTTTGTGTGTGTATGTGGGGAAAGAGAAGGAGATGGAGAAAAAGTAAGAAATTAGTTCACTTGTCCCCAGTCACAGAAAGAGGCGCTTGCACACGTAGTTACACATGATGCCCGTCATCCTCCAAGACCTCAAGTCCACTTCGTTAAGGGAGATCACTGTCACACTGTCACTGGGGTTATTTTTTCCAAAGAGTGCCAAAAGAGAAAAAAAGACGCAGTCAGAACCTTGCAGCTGTACCACGGTGTGTGAATCAAAGCTCACAGAAAGAATAAAATAATTCAGCTACCTCTCAAGAACAAAAGACCAAAAACAATAATGTTCAAAAAAACACAAGATTTTGACTATAATAATCTTGATTGGTGCTTTATTCTTGTTTTTTTTTATGACAGCTTTGTTTTTTGTTCTCCGTAACTGCAGTTATTTTCTTTGTGTGGGGAGAATGTGCACTAATTGAAAGATTTAACTCACAAGAAAAAGGAAAAGAAAATGTTCATCTTAAATCTAACAGTGAACTTTGGCCATCTTTGTTCCTTTTCCATACAGTATACAATAATTTTAGGAACATAAAATGTTCGTTGAGGTAGTTTGTCTCTCAGCTAGCAGTCATTTTAATCCCTCATTTGGATCTGGCGATTGCACAACTTACCCTACTGAGACGCTGTGGTGGATTGGGGAGGTTTCAGTCTGTGTGCACAGAGAATTTCAGCTCTTTAGTGGAGATTCTCTCTGTTTGCAAAGATATTACACCAGACTCTTAATGTGGTGCTGCTTTGTGTTCCAACGCTATTTGAGAAATAATATTGGGTGTTATAATATATATGCTCAAGTGATAAAGGATGGTTGATGAGAGATATACAAAAAAACATCTTTTGCCAAATTGCTTTTCTCAGTTTGTTTTGTCAGTTAATCTCCTGCCCAGCATTCATTTTTGGTAATTAAAAATGCAAACTGACAATTTTCACTTCAAGTCAAACAAAGATGATGTGGCACATTCTCAATCTGTTTCTAAGACAAACTCTGGCTTTGTCAAACTTGTGTGGGCACAAAGTTCAAATCTGTCATAGAAGTGTTGATATAATTTTGGTGAGCAGAGACATCTAGTGGCTGCTCTCTTGTAAATACATCTAAGAATACATATCAGCATACTCAGGTTTCAAGTTATATAGAATATTATCCATAAAAAGGTTTAGGGTAGAACAGTTTTTTTCAGCTTACAGAATCAAAGTAAGTGTGATCGGATTTTTAAATACTTGGAAAACTTTTAAAAAGAAGCACAAAAAAACCAAAACAATTCAACCCACATTGCTGCCCACTGTGGTTTCTCGTGTACAACACAGGAAGACTCTTCTGCTACTTTGAAAACACTGAGTAGGAGTGAAAAAGTTCAAGGTCCTTGTGGAGAAGAACAATGTGTTCATCTTTTTGCATCTTCTCAGCACTTATTATAGTGTATAGACCTACCATCACCCCTTCATCTAACATAGTGAAGGTTTCTTTCTTATAGCTTCAACCAAAATCTAAAATAAATGAACAGTGTGCCATGTCTATTTACATTTTTCCAATGAATTTTACATTATGATTCTACAATAACTGTTTTTCTTTACTCATCTCTGATTGAAACATCCTTACAGGTGTTGAACCTGGTCCAGTCCTATGTGACCCTGCGCGTGCCTCTTTACGTGTCGTATGTGTTTCACTCTCCTGTGGGAACCGGCGGCTGGCAGCACTTTGACCTGCAGTCTGAGCTGCGTCTCACTTTCGTGTATGACACGGCCATCCTCTGGAAGGATGGCATCGGCAGTCCCCCACAGGCCGACTTACAGGGTAAGCTCCCAAGACCGTAAGAACATTACAGTTTGTGTTTCTGGACTCAGTATCATCCAAATAAAAAAACTGTTTCTGAAAAATAAGGTGTGTTTTAATGTATTTTTGACAGGTGCGTTGTATCCAACCAGCATGCGCATCAATGAGCAGGGACGTTTGGTGGTAAACTTCCGCACCAAGGCTCGTTTCAGAGGTCTGTTTGTGGAATCACATTCTGGAGGCAGGATAAAAAGAGCTGGTGAGAAATCTTATTGAAACCACATTAGTTTTAGTCTTCCTTAGTTGTGTACAATAGGTGTCAAATTCGTTTTTGTTAGTCGAAAATCAATCCTCCATTAAGAACTTTTCCCTCTCTCACCAAGCAACCTCTATGTCCTCCATGGTGATGAGTGTGAACCACCCTGGCCTGACCTTTAACCTCACCCTAGTGAGGAGTGAGCCGACCTACAATCAGCCAGTCCAGCAGTGGACCTTCACCTCTGACTTTGCTGTAAGTATGGCAGCATGAAATTTTGTTGTGCCCTGGTGCACAGCCTGAAACATCCGCTGGAAGGACAGATACATACTGATGCTTGCTTATCTGTTTTCTTTGCTCCATACAGGTGAGGGACTACTCTGGGACCTACACAGTAAAGCTAATCCCTTGCACAACAGCCCAAAATATGGAGTACACCATTCCACCTGTCTGCAGTCCCAGAGAACCAGTCACCTTCGATCTAGACATCAGATTCCAGCAAGTAAGGCAGTTTTTTTTAACCTTAAGATTCAAAAGTGGCAAGTTTCATTGTTCTGGGGTGCTTTTCTTTCTTTCTTTCTTTCTTTCTTTCTTTCTTTCACTAGCTCTCTCCTCTATTTTTGTTATACTATCCTTTGTTTTGCATCCTTTTTAGGTGAGTGACCCGGTTGCAGTGGAATTCAGTCTAAACACTCAGATGTTCTTGCTGTCCAAGAGGAATTTGTGGCTCTCTGATGGCTCCATGGGATTCAGTCAGGAGACTGACGTAGCCTTTTCTGAGGGTAAGTGCCTTTGTACTGTGTTTATAGACCTGTCGGTGCCGTGAATATTTAAAAGACTACAGCATATGTGTGATTGTAGAGGTTTTTGTCCTTTTGTCTTCGAGTGGAATTTGTTTTGCATGCTGTCGGTTTTGCAAAGAGTGCCAAGGTTTTGGATTGATTTTTTACCTTCCACGCAGACACCCATTTGAGTTCATGTCAGCACGACGTTGAAGATCAACTTGCAAAAGATAAGCCTTGCTTGGGCTACAGTGGCTGATCCATCACAGTGGACATTACATTCGCTTTTCATTTTGTTAAAGTAATATTGTTGTGTGGTTTGTAAAGTAACTGACATCAGATATTTGAGCCTAAAGGCATTGCATTTACAAACAAATCCTGGAAGACAACCAGTTTGCAAACATAAACATCATGGAGAGGATAAAGTGAATTTGGGGCTTTTTGCTTCTGCTTGGAAGATAGAAAATAAATTTAAAGGCAATGCTGTGGACATGGTTGACAGTTAAGTACGCTGATTTGTAGTACAATGGCTAAAACATACAAAACCACCACCATGGCCTTATATAATTATTTTTATATTCACTTCTATTAAATACTCGGTCTTCCCTGGATTTATGTATGATATGTAATAATAACTTGGCGTAAGCTTTGGGATTAATTTCTTCTTTCTGTATTTCAGGTGATACAATCTACAGTCGTGTGATGGTGGACCCTGTGCAGAACCTGGGGGACTCTTTCTTCTGCAGCATAGAGAAGGTTTTCCTCTGCACTGGTGCTGATGGATATGTACCAAAGTACAACCCGACCAAGTTTGAATTTGGCTGCCTAGCTGATTCCCCGTCATTGCTCTATAGGTTCAAGATCCTTGTGAGTATTATTCAGATGTTTGATGTTGCAATTTAAATATGTAGAGACATACAAAATAATATTTTAAAATCAAATAAAAAAATATGTCCTTATCTCCTTTTTTTCCCTCATTCTCACACCTCACCAGGACAAGGCTCAGCCAGAGACTCAGGCACGAGTCTTCGGGGATGTCAGCTTTAATGCTGTGCTGGCAGTGGATGATCCATCTGCCATGTCCCTCGTTAGACAGCCTGGGTCTGATGGCTTTAGGTTGGACTCTACAGCTATGTTCCAGGTATTCTTCATCTTACTGTTCCACATAGTCAGTGGCAATTTTATTGTGAACTAGCAGCTTTGGTGATAAGTATAACTTTGTCATTCAATGGATAAAACTTCAAAAAAAAAAAAGCTTTACTGTGCATTTTCTATCATGGGATACAGTTGCACAACCATACAGCTTGTGTGTGCATTCACTCAACTCAAGGCTGATAAAGTGCACTTTTGCCAGAAACCCAGTCTAATAGATCAGTCCAGCACCTGCAGGTCACACCTTTTCAAAAATTCATGTAGATATTTTTTTAACCACTTCTATTTGCTCAGTTTGTAAATTGAATATAACTCAAAGATCTGCCTAATTTTGTGTTTCTTCAGGTTGCAGCAGGCCGTGAGTGGTACATTCACACCATTTACACAGTCCGCTCCAAAGAAAATGCAAACAGAGGCATTGGAAAGCGCAGCCTGGAGTACCACTCTTTTGTCTCTGCCAGCAACGATCTCGCCCTGACCCCATCAAATGCCAAAGGTCATCGCTCCAGGAGGTCCATTGGCGAGGAAGTCCCAGAGATCGCTGAGGATATTGGTGCAGACAACAACCGCGGGACCAATATCATGCACATCGCTTTGGACCGCACCAAGCGGCGGGCAGGGGGGTCGAATGAGCTGTTTACAGACGGGCTGGAACCCAGTGGGCTGAACGCAGAGGAGGAGGAGGAGGGTCTGGTGACTGTGGTGGGGGCACTGGTGGGGCTGCTGCTGACCGTGCTCATTATTGTCACCATCGTACTGGTGCTGAGATCCAGACAGAAGGATGGGAAGGAGGGGTGGAGGGAGGGGGTGCAAGAGGTGGTGAAAGGCTCTGTCAGTACGGAGCCCATGCTGGTGGTGAGGATGCAAGACTGCCACAACAGCTCGGAGGTCTGAGCAATGGATGCGTGGATGGACAGATGGACAAAGGGATGCAGAGTATGTGAGGGTTTTTATAAAATTTGGGAATTTCTTTTCTTGTTTTTTTACTGGTATTAAATTACTTTCATAACACCAAAAATCTGAGATTGATCATAAGTGTTATTGGGTGTGTGTGTGTGTATGTGTGTGTGTGTGTGTGTGTGTGTGTGAGTGTGCCTGTCAATGGAGGGATTTCTACAGCATTGGATCCATCACATACCTTGATCACTGCAACAGAAAACAGCACAGACGATTCTGCTATACGCCATCTTCACTTAACATTCTCACTTGTGCTGCTAGTAGCATGGTATTTCCTTTCTCCCTTACTGGCTTTATGGTGTTAAAGTGCCTGAAGCAGCTTTATCCCTTCAGGACAGTCCCAGTCACCAAGAGCACTTTTTCTCATAAAGCTAGTGTCACACAGGCCAAGTCAGAGATTTAGTGCCTCAGGTTTACCTCGGGTAAAGGGGACTAGATGATGTCAGTGTTCATACTGAAAGGAATAGTTCACCTTAAAGAGAGCACTCAGATGTTATCGACCTGCCCCTGTGTCAGTCAAAACTTCACTGAAGTTTGTGAGCCCTGGTACTTCTCTGTCTGTCTACTATAATGTTAATCATATTAATGGTAACAAGACCATCTTTTCTACAGCTTGCTAAGGATACAGCTGATTACTGCACACATTGTGCAGCATATTCCAGTTGTTACGTATCTTAGCAATTGTGTTATGGATGCAAAAGTCCAGTGTTTACACTACAATCTCACTTACAACTCAAAGTTATTATAAAGTTCATAGGTGGCCAGAGGATAGTGTCCTTTCAGAATATTGGGGATTGAAAGGTAAATATTAAACCCAAGAGTTTGGCTAGAAAATGTAAAGCTATGGTGTGTGTGTGTGTGTGTGTAGATAAATATTCAGTCTGGGGTGAACTGTGCCTTTAGGCCTACAATTTTGTCCTGAAATATTTGCCTAGACAGTCAGTTTGGAGCTTCATCACCTGTTTCTTATCTGTGAACCTGCAGAAGGCTCTTATCACACTGGAGATTAGGACCACTGTCGTCAGAATTTCAGAATTAATGTTTAATAACCAGCTAATTGTTTTATTAACTCACATTTCTTTCTTTTGTTTACCATGTGATACAGAATGTGAGATGTATTAAGGATTTTTGTTTTTATTTTGTAAACTCAGTTATGTAGTTTTTCATGTGTTTACAAGCCATCATAACTGCTTCTGTTACCACAATGTTTACTATTATCCATCCTCGCAGGAATTGTTCCTCCACTATGTGTTTCTGTGATATTGTCATATTTATTCAAAATATTTCAGGCACATATGTTCTTTTTTTTAAATAATACTGGTTAAAGTTTATAAAGACACTCATCTCAGGAGTTATTTCTTTTCCAGACTGTGTATTGTAGCACAATTTACTACAGTTGATGACTGAAGAGAATCTCTACAGAGCCACTTTCCACTTCTGTGTTACACTGCTGATAAGTGTGGTGCCGTGAACATGCAAATACTGTATCCATATTGAGTGATTTAACCCCCTTCTCACATTAAGTTTCTGTAAGCTTTATTTGTCACTAGTGCTGTGTGGGATTCCAATGTTCTGAGTCATGTTTTTTTTTTTTTTTTAACAAAGGATGCAAACAAAATAGCTGCTTACAAATCTGTATGTCACGATAAAAATGGTGGCATGAGGCATGAATGTCTCATTATTTAGTTGATATCACTGGTGAAATTTCTTGTTTACATGTGTTGTTAAACCTGTGTCTTACTCTGCTATGGATATACAACATGCTGAGATCAGTGTTCCTGAATATTTGTCTTATTATGGTGTTGTCAGTCATCATTGCATAATTATTTCCGGTATTTATCAGGGCTAGCTGATGTGATGAACATGAGCCAGGAATCAGCCCGAGGTGTGAATCAGCGAGGGATGTGATGGTTTATAAAAGGTAATAGTCTGCTGAAAGCTGGCGGTGATTTCTTTTTTCTTGCCCTGATGAATTTGGAAATAACACCACGTCTGACATCGAATGCACTTTTTGAGTCACATCCCTCACATGCCAATCCAAGCTATGCAATGTAATGTATATTCCACAGCCAGTTATCCCCATGTATATGACAATTTTAGCACAAACAATCAAACTTGATATTCAGTTTGTGTCTTTTTTATGGGTTTTATGTATATGTATTTAAAAATAAATATTGTTGCTTAGTGGTTGTTGTTAATTTATTCAGTATTTTTTTTAGAAGTGTGTAGCTGAGAAAAAAACAGGACACAGGACTAGGAGTGCTTTGAGACTGACTTGAGACCAGAAAGCATGAATTCTTGAAAAAATAGAAAATGGACAGGCAGGCAATGGCAATTACATTAGATAGAAAAATCATAAAAATCTTTTGTGTGATTAAGCCTTTACGATCTAAAAAATTGGCTTGATTTCTGTCAAAAACATGGAAAAATCACAATGTGCAACAGAAGAAGAAATGTCCCCAAAATTAGCAAGAGATTACTGAAAGGTAAAAGAAAATGACCTGAAAATTAGTTTAAAAAACCCCAAAACAAAACAAAAAAATGAAAGAAAATAAACAAGAAAAATTATAATTCTGTAACATAATTTTAACACTTTAGAATTTGTTTTAAATAATGTGAAAAAAATATTGGAACAGCTAGTTTTATGAGTCATTAACGTGAAACCTGTTCATAACACGTGTAAGTGGATTATTAGTAAAAATGAAATCGGTCCAACAAAAGTTTTTACATTTTAAAGGAATTTTAAAGTGATATGTAATTATAATTACAAATGTAGTTTTTCCCTAGCTTTTTTCTTTTTTCCCAAGGGAGTTTCCTTGTGTTTGTTTTTAATTAGAAATATCTAAATCTATTTAAAAAATGTTATAGTTGTAGAAACACATTTTTACCAAGTTGCTCATTGTCCTTTGGTGGCTCAAAGATTTAAATACTTGTGAATGGCGTTTGAAAGGAGCACAAGAAAAGTGATGTCACTCCAGGTTTCAGAGAGATTAAGTCTATGTACTATAAGGAGAGAAAGCATGAAATAAGAAGAACTTAATATGCTACATTAGTGATGTAGTGACATACATCAAAGGCTAAACCCTACACTGGCAGCGTTTGTCAATGTCAAGCAAATAAAAGTTTGATTTCATCAAGTATTAAGTGTTATTCTCCTCGCCAGATACTGGATGTATGATAGAAACTTTTTAATTCTTTCACCTGATTGGATCAGGATTGGATGAGAGCGAGCCAGGAAGAGAGGAGAATCTGATTGGTCAAGACGGAAAATGACGCAGCACAAATATGCCCGCGTCCTTCCATCCCTGGCCCCGCCCTCTCCTTCCTTCACTTCCTGCAGTGTGGCGCTGTGGCGGTGTTGTGCTGCTGTTGGCTTGTAAACATGGCTACTGCTGGAGCAGCTGGAGACGACCTGAGGAAAGAGCTCACATGTGCGATTTGTTTGGACTTCTTTAAAGACCCCGTCATACTGAAGTGCGGGCACAATTTCTGTCGTTTTTGTATCTGCATGCACTGGGATGAAAATGGCGGAGACTACGGTTACCAGTGTCCTCAGTGCCGAACCGTGAGTTAATGCACGTTTTCTGTATTTTCCACCGTATTTTTCATCACGAAATATGCCGAGTACACTTGTGACAATGTTGATTCAACGTTATTAAATTTATAAGCGACTTCAGAGTGGCTTATTGGATGTTGCTGTGTGAAAAATGACACAAGCTACGCAGTGCATTTTTGTAGCAACCGTTGATATGGTGGCTGGCTTTAGCTAGCTTTCGGTAAATTGTCAGCAGGTTAGTTGGCTAACAATGATGACCTAATTTTGCATTTCGCCATTGAAGAACTGCTTTAATGTAGAATAAATATATACACACTGTGGGCAAAGTAACACTGGCTTTTGGCCTTGGTTACAAGCAGATGTCTGCGTTTCTCAGTTGCTTTCTTTGTTGTCTCAGGTGTTCAACAAGAAGACCTTCACCAAAAACTACCTGGTGCAGAACCTGGTGGCCAAACTGGACGATCTGGACTGTCTGGGCTCTTGTCCTGCACCCTCTAAGCCCGTTAAAGTAGATGGAAAGTGTGAGCAACACGGAGAAGAGCTGAAATTGTACTGCCAGACTGATAAAAGGCCCATCTGTGTGGTCTGCAGGGAATCTAGAGCACACAGGTTGGTCGTGTTCGCACCTTTTTTTCACAGGGAAATTAGACACAATCTCTTTGGTTAGCTTTTTGTTTGCTCTGAAAGATATTCTTTTGCAAATTCATCACTGTCGCTTTCTTGTCAAGGAAAAGCTTGTTTGTAAGTAATCATTAGTCACTGAGATTGCACAGGTCAGGTTGCCAGTGAGATTCATTGCCCACGCAGAGTAGCCTAAACCTATGACATGCTACATTTTAGCTGCATATAATGAACTGCAGATAACATTGACAGTAACCAGATTTGAATTTGTAAGCAAGTATTGATATGATGAAACTTGCACTTGAACATTGCCAGGTTTCTGAACATTTAATTTGCCATTTAAGCACATACAAGAAACCTAAGTATTGTGACAAAAGGGATTAAAGGAAAACAAAATCAGATCTGACAGAAACTGTTAAGTTTTCTTCCTTAACCTTGCCATACTTCTGCCAAGGCAATAGTTTCCTGGTGTTGTGTCTTTGAGATAAGACACAAACCTTGAGATAACCTGAGAAAACCCAATCTAAGTTTATGCCTTTGTCAGTCTTTCTATCCTTAAGTCATAGTTGTTTTTGGTGAGGAGAAACTTGAGTGTATCAGCATTAAAATATTCCATTGTTTTATCTCTGTGATCATTAAAACCAAATTAAACGCTGACACCCCATTAAAAATCTGAAACTGCAGCTGTTAATGCACCTGAGGTGACTTTGAGTAAGTTGAATGTGCCTTTTAATCCCTTTAAAATGACATTTCAAACTTTTATGTTACATTAGTGTGAATTTTTAAAAGAAATAGGGATTCTGGCAAAAATGTATTATATATGTGGCAAAGTTTATCAGCACAGCTGTGGGTACTGAAAGTACAGTACACAAGAACAGTCACTGCTGTCGTCTAAGGAAAAAAAATATCTGCATGTGTATCTGATGTAAGAGGGTGCAAAGGCGAGGTCAGAAAATGGCTAAGAAAGAGTGAAATTGAAATTTCCATGGCAGTGAATTTACTTATAGACAGAATATTGTTGTATCCTCCCCTTGTCAAGCCACAGCTTTAACATAAAGTTAAAATAATGCAAATTTTTATCATTCAAATTTTGCTAGCATAATCTTTTGTCTTGATTTGTTTGCATCCATTTTGCAGCACAAAGACTTGTTTTTGCTCTTGTGGGGTTTGGTGTTGCTACTCAACTCTTCAAGACAATCCAAAAACTGTTAACAGTATGTGTAAAAAAATGACAGCATTATGTCTTACCACAGTGGTGTGACTACATGTTCTTTTAGTTGGACTATGCAGTTGACTTTAAGAGTTTGGAAACACCCTTGTCTTAAACTAGTTGGTGTTCAGCCATTTTTTGGCATTCAAAGGGGAACTCTTGATAAAATGTACCAAGAGAATATTACTCCTACCGGCTTTTTAAAGTCTCCCTGTGGAGTTTTTATTATTATTTTATTTCTTTATTTATTTATTTGGCATTTTAGCCTTTTATTGGACAGGAAAAGAGAGAGGGAATGACATGCAGCAAAGGGCCACGAGTGGGAGTTGAAACTGAGGCTGCTGCAGCAAGGACACTGCCTTCATTCTTGGGGCGCCTGCTTTATCCACTCAGCCACCGGGCGCCCCATTGTTATTTTATTTTAAGCACTGTAGAGCATTGTATTTTAATGTCCTCAATGTGTTTTTTTTTTTATGTCTTTCTTTGTGCATGATGATGTACTTGTATGCAGGACTGTGAGATTCCATCCATAGTTGGTTGTGGTAAGACACCAACAAAGGCAGTGATGAATAATGCTGCTAGCAAACAGAAATAATTAAAAAAAAAACTTTTTTTTTAATGTTTTAAAAGGCAGTAAATGCACTTGTTTGTTTGTTTTTTTTTTTACACCTCTAGGATACACACAATGTGGTTTGGTAAGAAAAACAGACTATAAACTTCTTTTAATTTACAAAAAACCCCACAGGGTTCTTTAAGTGTTTTGGGGGTGGTGTGACTAATTGCCCTGTAAACCACTAACTGCCCGCTCATTTGTGTCATTGTTGTTTCAGACACCATGAGGTAGCACCGGTGCCAGAAGTTGTGAATGACATGAAAGTAAGTCTACATGTATAAATGTGCTCGGATGCGTTCTCCTCAGTATGCTACTGTACATTTGGGCAAGAGATAAGAGCTGGTATGGCTTTTGCCAAATGTCTCATTTGCTATCCGCCCAATATTTGGTCATTTTTTTCCTATGATATCCTGTTTTACTGTGTACATGTGTCTTGATATGCATGTGTGTTACAGATGGAGTTAAAACTGAGGTTAATGGAGCTCAACTGGCAGAAGTCTCAGTGTGTAAAAGTTATAACGGCTGATGAGCGCACCAGAAGTGAAGTGCGGGTATGTAATCGACAACTTTGTAGTGTATTTTGAGCTGGTAACATTGACGTGTATATTTTGGTTCAAGTAGTCTTTCAAGATAACAACCTTCTTTAACTTGCCGGTTTAAACCTGTTTTGTCCGTCCAGTGAAATGCATCATTTCAAACCAGTTTGGAGGCCTCGGTAATAGTCAGGAAGTACTTGATGTATAAACATTGCGGTACACACTGCACAAAAATGTTGGTTAACACTGAACAAACACACCATTGACACTTTTAATTATCACCTAATGAATCTTTCATCTTAATCCTCTGAACATCGCTGCCCTCCAGTTGAAGAAACAGAGACTCAAGGAGAAGATTGAGGCGGATGTTGGTGCTTTGGTGCAGTTCTTGCTGGATGAGAGAGACTCCCTGCTCGAGAGCCTGGATGCTGAGGAGGTGGCCACCATGGCCGTCATAGACGAGAACTTAAAGATCGTGGAGACGGAGGTGTCCGCTGTGGACAAAGCCATAGCTGACATCCACAGCCACATCAGTGGCAAATCTAGCTTTGAGGTCAGTCTAATATAGGAGTGGTCTGATTCACAGATGTGATTTAACTCTTAAATCACCATGCCTCCTCTAGAGATTCACAGTTACTGTCGGTGTGTCTTAACCAAAGCTTCAAAAACGTGTTATGAAACTAGTGTTTAAATTGCATGTTAAAGCCGCCACCCAAAGCTTGAAATCATTGCTTTCTACTGGTAGTAAGCATTTAATTTTAGCACAAAGTCTTAGCTCACAATCTCACAGCAAGTGTTGTCAACATTAGGACATGTTTAAGAAATGGATGTGGGTTAAACTTGCCAATATGTTTGACCAGCTTTGAAATCAGTGTGAAGTTTATTCAGTATTAATCTAAAGGTGTCCTTTTTTTCCTCCACCAGAGTCTTGCTGAGACATTCAATGAGTAAGTTAGCCTATGGTTGTTGATTTGATATGAAACTATAAATATTCTATTGACAGTGACTTTTCAAAAAGGCAGCTTTGTGCGATCATTTCTTATCCTATCTTTCCCCTTGCAGAGTCATTCATTGCAAGCCTTTCACATCTCTCGATACCGTTAATTGTGCGACTGAATTCACAGACTTCTCAGGGCCCTTCCAGCTTATCATGTGGAAGAAGATGATGCACGTGCTGCATACCAGTGAGTTAACTCTACACACAGAAGCTTGCACTGAACACAGTCAAAACTGTTGCAATGTGAAGTCAGAAAACCAGCAGAATACACAAGGTTATTTAAATCTTAAATTAATCTATTGTTTTTTTGTGTATAGAGAAAAATAATAAGATGCTGAAAGGTAAATTATTTATCTGAATTCCAAAGAAGATCAACTAGGCTGCAGTGATCTTATTTAAAATCATGCACCGGTCAGACATAAGATGGAGAAGTCTGGCCAGAGAGGAAATCAGGCACGGGTCTTACAGTTAACATAGGTAAAATATATGTACACTGCCTTTCATGTACATCATGTCTTAGTTTTAAGTGGAAAACAAGCTTTAGGTAGTAATATACTGTATGTGGTTTGGCTCCTCTCCGTCTCGGTTCTCACATAAGGAATCCATGCAGGGAATTGTTTACTATCTCACTGGCTTTGCTCCAGACAGACAAAGAAATGCAGGCATTGTATCTTATTTACACACACTTCTAACTAGATATGTCAAAGATTTTTTTTTTTTTTTAAAATGAAGGGGGTTGCTTTAAAAGAGTCTAAAAGTGAGTTGCATAAAATTTAGATTTTTTTTTTTTAATCTTTAAAGTTAATATTTGTGCCTATATTCTTAAATGCAAACCAATACAGCTTTTTGCCTTGTATCATCACTTCAGCAGGAACAATGTAATGTTGCTTGATCAGCCTACTTACACTGTAGCAAAGAAATGGTTCTTTCTGGTTTTGGAGTCTCCAGGTTTTCTTGGACGACAACGTCAAATTGGATTCCTCTCTTTTTTCTGAATGTACTGCCATCTTCTGCCCTATTTAAGAGCAAAGTAGACTAATTTATCCCCTCTCTTCCTATGTAGTGCCTCAGAACCTCACCTTAGACCCAGACACAGCTCATCCAAACCTGCTTATCTCGGACTTTGACACAAAAGTGGAGGAGGGCCGTGTTCGTAACCAGGAACCAGACCTGCCAGCCCGCTTTAACCGGTTCTGCGGTGTCCTTGCCACAGCCCAGTATGCCAGTGGCCAGCACTACTGGGAGGTGGATGTGAGGGACAAAGGTGTGTGGTACCTGGGAGTCACCACTGAGTGCAGCAACAGGAAGGGCTTTGTCAGCCTCACTCCCTCGGCAGGATACTGGAGCCTGTGCCTACAGGACCGGTTGTATGCCAACGGTGAGGATGGGCGGATCCCTGTCGCTGACTACTGGAACTCTCCTCGGGTCGGTGTGTACCTGGACTACGACAACGGGCGCCTTAGTTTCTATGATGCCGTCACAATGAAGAGACTGTACATGTTTGACACTTGCTTTGAAGAGCCCGTCTATCCTTTCTTTAGCCCAGGGAAGAATGATCCAGGCAGCAGGCTGCAGATATGCCACTATTACTGAGAAAGCTGCAAAGAGTGTTTCAGTCTACTTCTCTAAGGGCAAACTCATGTATGCCAGTGTTTCAGATTTGCTGTTAGCAAGGTTTTATCTCACAGCCCAGGCTGAAGTGACAGGGTGATGTTGAGCCTTGGAGCCATATACTGTACGCATTTGAGCTGTCACTTGTTGGTCTTACTGGTTACACTGAATAACAATTACCAGGTGTCTCATCACACTCTGGTTGTAATGAAGAGCTCCATTTCTCCAATATTTTGAGGTTGAACATTTAAAATTTGGTACCTTTCAACCTAGACACACACTGTAGGCTTTTACCCCTGACTACTGTGGCTGGGGGGATTGGAGAGGTGCTTCGCGTCTATATCACTGTGTCTGCTGGGATGCAGATGCATCAGATGCTCTTGTTGATCAGAGCATATCCAGTTCTTATCCTATTAGCAACCACTATGCCATACTAATGTTCATTATTTTTTTTGCCAGACAGGGTCAGTGCTGTTGCCTTGTTGGGTAGAACTTGAAGGAAATATGACATTGTTATCACATTGATAGTTGTTGACCGTAAAGATTCCCTCATTAATTTTAGACTGAAGAACAGTCAGTTCAGTGCTGATAGTTATCAAAAGGAACAGACTGAAACTGGCCAGCTTGTGCTGGGATTTCAGCTCTCAGATAATATAAAACTTCCAGGGTTGTTTGTTTTGTGGACGTAATCGTCAGTGCAAATAATTTTATCATTAGCCTTTTAATATCACATTATGCCCCCTTTTAAAAAAAAAAAAAAAAAAAATCCATACATTATAATTTTTGGACAAATTCTTCTGTATATTGCTCTTAGTTGCATTTTGAAGCTTTTTTTGTGAGCAGTGAGAATGAAGGCATGACGTCGTGCCATTTTGCTTTGTTAGAGGTATTTTAAAAATCTGAAAACATTTTATCAGTCGTCCTGAAAATGAGCAGGTATAAGACAAAGCATACTGTTTTCAAATACTCAAATGGCAAATTAATAAGCTTCAGAGATATGCCCTCAAATTTGTGTCACTCAACAAGTGAACCTGTAATCGCGTTTATCTTTAGGAGACTTCCAACAACAGCCATCAGCCAGTTGGACTTGGCTAAAATGACTGTGGAATGCGGATTGACGTTTTATTACATCTTCATGTTGTTTTTCTTTGCTTTTTACTAAATATCCCTTCAGCGTTTCCTTAATTATATTCATTTAACTAATCCTACTTTAGATTATTAATTGCTAGCTGTTGAGTTGGTCCTGATGCTGCAAAGTAGTCCTCACATTTTTAGGTCTGTTGTCCAACTTGGTCCATTCAGTGTGATTTCTATTTTTCATTTTTGCTGTTGAAGGTGAAAATACATGTATCTGGACAATTATATATATTTTTCCTTTCTTCATAAACATGGGCATATTTTAGATGATGATCTGTATGGGTTTTTATTTTTGCTTGTGCAGTTGTCCACACTGTGGTTCTACAAGTGAATGTTTGCCACTTTTTTCCTTTTTCAAATGATCTTATTTGCTGATCTGAGTATTCACTGATAAATGTTTTGTCTAAGATGGTATACCTCATTCAGTCCCTTAACGTACTTTTCTTAGCTGAGTTTTCATTCATGCTTAGCAGTGTTTGGGCTGTGTCTTGATAAGTGTGACAAAAAATGGACCTTGGTAGTCCCTTTTTGTGGCCCTTTCACCTTCTATAAATGTGCTTAGTGTTTCTCAGACTTAATGATGAGATTAAAAAAGAAAAAAAGAAGTGTTTATTTTATTTAAAGCCTTGATTATCCACTCCCTGTGCTTAGTGTTATTATCCTTCTTTTCATGAGACAGCCAGCCAGCATATATAGCTGTGTAAGTATGTTAGAATTCATAACTAGCCTATAATTTGGTTTTAAAATCTAATTTTTTTTCCTACAGTGGCTTTGCAAAATGAGTCGAATCCTGCTGGATTTGTTATTTCCGGTTGCTTTATGGCAGTTATGTGAGATTCAACACTTTGAATTATAAGCATACCTCTTCTTCTACCTCTTCAAGACTCGCAATACTTTTTTTAGTTAGGCGTTCTGTTTTTTGCAACTTGGCAACATCACAATATTTACATCTTTAACTTAATTTCCTTGTTAAACTGACATAGGTAGCTGTACTGCCTGTTACATGGTCAGATTTTTACACCTGAATAACCAAGATTTTGAACTTCAATATGTGGAAATTCCTGTCAAGGGCTCCTTTTGTTTACATCTTGAATTTAACGACACTTTGCAGTGACCAGGCTGCTGCCTGGAGTAAGAGGCTTCTCAAAAGAGCTGCTGCTCCCTGTTTGCTATTCTGGTCCAACATTCTCATTTAACCTCTGCGACAGTTTGGCGCTGCTGATTCAGTTTTCCTACTGCCAGAACATTTAAGGAGGAGGTGAGAAAACAGTTCTCTCCTCCGCCTGCTCTGGTAATGACTCAATAGTGACTTTTTTTTTCTGTCACTTTACAAAGATGTGGTTTTAATAAAGGGCCATAGAAATAGACCATACAGTGTGATCCAATAATATTAACATGAATGATATATCCCAAGTTGAGGTGGTTTGGGCATCTGATCAGGATGCCTCCCATTGGAAGTGATCCAGGCATGTCCAACTGGTTGGAGGCCCCGGGGCAGACCCGAAACATGCTGGAGGGATTATATATCTTGTCTGGCCTGGAAACGCCTTGGGGTCCCCCAGAAAGAACTTGGAAAGCGTTGCTGGGGAGAGGGACATCTGGAGTGCTCTGCTTAGCCTGTTGCCCCCACGACCCAGCCTCAGATAAGCTGATGTCGATGGATGGATGATATATCCACCAATTAGTGTGATCAAACTGTGTTTATGGGGACCTGGCCCTAAAAACTGAAGGGAACATGAAACCCATGAAAAACACCATAGTATACCATGTTGCTAAAAAATGTTTAAAGCAAATGACAAAAAACTCATAGTGTAGTATGTGATCCAAAATATGACAAAAAAAAGTCATACTAAAGTATGTCATCCAGAATATGGGGAAAAAATCATAGTATAGCATGTCATCAAAAATGTGACAAAAAAGTCATGCTAGAGTATGTTGTCCAAAATATGACAAAAAAAGTCATACTATATAATACGTTAGCCAAAATATGAAAAATAAGTCATAGTATAGAATGTCGTCCAAAATGTGAAAAAAAATGTCCTAGTATAGTATGTGGTGTTGGTGGTGTCTGCTGCCTGACCTGCAGCTGGATTCAAACATACAGTAAATCCATACTGTTACACCACTGCATTAAGTCTTGTTTCATTCTATTTCATGTGAAACAGGTACTGTATAAATTAACTTATTTAATTTGACTAAGACCTGCATTTAGTTTGTAACAAGATTTAACAGTAATATTCAGGAATAACTACAATAATAATGATAACATCAGTTACTCAGAGACCTCAAATAACTGGCTAAATTTACATGCTTCAGAGAGATGGTCGATGGCAGATTAGAAGGCCCCTCTCCAGCACCTGTTGGGAGCTTCTGCAAAAGTCACCAGAGTGCATCTGGACAGTTACAGAGTACATTAGCCGGTTACTGCACAAGCAAAAGCATGTAGCTGCAGCAGACAGTGTAGGACAAACTGCTGCAGTGCATCAGTTATTTCTGAGTTGTGATTATTCATTAATAAAATAAATGAGGATGCACCACAACTAAACAGTAACACGTGCCCAACAATATGCATGTTTATTTGTCCATATTGGCCTTTTTTATGTTATGAAATTCTCTATTTGGATCTGTTTTCTCCCTCCTCTATTTTTAATTTTCTAAATTGCGCAGCTGAAGGTTTAGACCTTTTTTAATGAAAAAATGCAAACGTAGATAACGTCTAACCTGCCTGTTGACATGTGTCAGTCAGGCTTCTCTCGCTCTCTGACCTGAGGTGCACATCAGAAACTCATCCCCGGCTTTACCGACCGTCAGTGCTCGCGGTGCAGGCTGGTCAGGGACATGCCACTGATGAGAAACAACAGGGGCGCTGAGTTTATGATTATTTCTCTCTTTATGTTTTCATTTGTTATTTTCGAGGCAGAACACGAAGAAAGGGTGCTAAGGGGCGCAGTTATTGTCATTTTTTGTTGTTGGTGTTGTTATTGGCGTGACCAGCGGCGCCCTTCCAGCGCGTGGCGCTCTAGGCGACCGTCTGTATGCCGAGGGCCGGCCCTGCTCCGGGGGCTGCACCTGCAGCAGATGGGTGGAGTGCCGGTAACACACGAGCATGGAGACGCCGAGGAGCTGCTGCCTAACTCGTAAGAAATGATCCATCCTGTTTTTCTTTAGTGCAATGTTTGGAAACAACAGAAATAGACGCATACATGTTCTAAAAGGCTCAGGAGGAGTCGAACCTTTGGTTAAAACATTTTTTTTGAACACTGAACACAAATCAGTGGACGGCATTATTGGAGTGCGGGTTGAACACCGAGATCTGCAATATAGTTGTATGATTGGTTTTCTTGTTATTTGTCCCTAGAAGGATATATAAGAAGGAGAGACTGTAATACGTTTTAAGTTGTTTGTTTAACACAGATTTATTCTTTGGATAGTGATGCAATTTTTATTTGTGGCGACTTGATAAAGAGGACTGTATTGGGGAAGTAGACAACATACCATCAATAGTGGCCTTAGATTTGTGCTTTAATAGCCACGCTGAATCTTTTCTTGATTTCCTTGGGGATTCTAAATGGCAGGATGAATTTAAATGATGATAACTTTACTTCCATATCAGTAAGAGGAAAAGCTGTGGTTGACCATAGGGAAGCCCCCTTAATGGCCCTGAATCTTGTCTTTCCTTTAAAGTAATCACAGCAACAGATCTTATGGATCAAAATGCTGAACCCTGTATTAATCTCTTTTGAGAGAGATGTCATTTACCTGACAACCCCTTATTGCTGTTAACTTTGAAAGCAGGAGTTCAAATAACAGAAGAAAATATACCAGTTTTGCAATCTAACAGGAGACGCAGAATCTTCCCTTAGAATTTTCTGTCCTCTTATATGTATATGTTGCTTTTCACTATAGAGTTATGTAGACGACTTGAAACGTGTGAGAGTAGAAAAAATAGTATTATAGTTGGTATTATGAGTTTTGTGATATGTTAACTTTAGAAAAGGATAGATGTCAACCCAAAATCTTAAATGAAAATAAACATCAGGAGGTGCTCAGAACCTTACAGGAACCCCCACCTTCAGTCTCTGAAAAGCATTTCTTCAATGCAATGATCCTTTGACTAAACAACAGCTGAGAGAAAATTACAGAAAATTAAGCAAGCACAATTAGCATTTGATAAAAAGTTAAGATTTTCCAAAAGGAAGTTTTGGAGGGGACAATCCTTGAGATGAGATTATTAACAAACTAATATTTCATACAATTTTGGAGGAAAATTAATAAATTGGGTCTGAGGAGTAAACAGAAAGTACCTATAGAAGTTGTGCCAAATATTTCCTGAAATGCAGAAAGAGTTTGTAATCAAAAATGGGAGCAGCATTTTGCTGATTTATATTCAGACAGTCAAATTCCACCTATTTTTGATTATATTTCTGTTAGAGATGCATATAAATTGAAAGCTGACCTGGAGAGAAATGTGAACTGTGAAAACTATTTCATGTATAATAATCATATTTAATCTTGAATCATCACCCTGGAGGAAGTAAAAACAGCTATAAATAGGGCGAACCTGGAAAACCAGCAGGTGTGGAAGAAATACCCAATGAAGTATTAAAGTCACCATCTCTTTTAAATATGATTTTATGTTTATTTAGATTTTGTGTTAAACACAGTATTGTTCCTTCTGCGTGATATAAATCCATTATCAGACCTATACCAAAATCATCTAAGGATAATCCTACAGTACCACATAATTATAGAGGAATCAGCCTTCTTCACAGTGTATACATTATACTGTAGTATTTTGAATTTTGAATATCACAAAGTAGCCTGTCAAAAAAATGACCCAAAAAGCAATACTATAGTATGGCAAAAAATGTCAAACGATGACTTGTCCCAAAAACTGCTGAAAGCCACATAACATAGCATGCAGAGTCATGCCATAGCCTAGAATTTTGCAAAACCCCCATTGTATAGCATGTTGGAAAAACTACCCAAAATGCAATACTATGATATGGCTAAAAATGTCAGAATTTGACATGCCTCAAAAACAGCTGAAAACGGCATGAAATAGTGTGCCCAGACATGCCGTAGCATAGCATAGCAAAAGGGACAAAAACATCCTAACATGGCATGTCCAAAAATTGACCGAAAACCTAAACT